>NC_090647.1:67849354-68153942 GCF_040937935.1 Hyperolius riggenbachi
ATTCTATTCATTATGTTCTCCTGGGCCCCTCTGTGCTGTTTCTGCCACTCCCTGCTGCAATCCTGGCTTGTAATTGCCAGTTTTAGGGAGTGTTTACAAACAAAAGACATGGCTGATAACCAGCTTGTGATAGGGTCAGAGAAGCTCAGTCTGTGACTCATACAGAGCCTGCAGGGGGCGTGTAGAGGGTGTGTATAGCTTCTCTCTATCACAAGCAGGGCAGCACATTCTTGCCTGAGCCGACAAAGCTGACAAAGGTAAGAAGATTAGATTAGATAGGAGAGATATTACAGCGACTGTGCAACTAGGAAAGGCTGCAGTAAGACAGACCACATCAGAACAGGTATAGGAACTTATAGGATAGAATAAATAAGGCAGAAAAAATGTGTTACAGAGTCTCTTTAAAGTGAACTAAGCACCCTTGGAATTTCTCCTGGTTTCTATTAGCTATAGGAGCTGCCATGTCCCCCCCTACCTTTCCAGCTGTTCTTATTTACAGAAGTTGCAGATGTTATCTTCACACATTCCCTCTGGATAAACTTTTTGAAGCAGTTGTCCTAATTACCCACCCCCTCTGTTGATGAAAGGTATTGTTTACTCTCTGCAGTGTTCTACTCAGAATTGTTTTCCAGCCGAGTGGGATACAAAAGTAGTCGGGTGGAGCATGACGGGAGAATGCAGGGCCGGCGTAACTCGGCTTACAGGATAGGAGGAGGATTAAGAGGCAAGCTGGTGACAGCCGGGTGGTCACCCAAATCAGCCGGGTGGAGCACCTAATGAAAAGAGCCTAGGGAGAACACTGCTCTGCTAATATGTGCGATAAAACCATTACATTAGTCCTTAACTGCCTGAAACCTCTGGCTGAAGTAGGCTAATAAAACTTCTGCTAAACATTTAAATGTAAAAAGAAAAGGTAAAATGGAAGTTTTTTTTTAATAATGAGACACATTGTTGGCATGCATTTTTGATGTGCTATTGATATGCCCTGACCCCTTAAAATGGTGCTCGGTTCAGTTTAACTGCAGTAAAGCCCTTCTTACACAAAGAAAGGTCATCTCCCTGATTACTAAGCTATTAGATGAGCCCAAAGATGGGCTTTAAAGAGACTCTGAAGTCTCATAAAAATCATATTTTTATATTTAAAATCTCTTTATCATGATTGCCCTAACTAAAACGCAGCATCCCCGCGGCTGAACTCTAACTAAATCCCCCCTAACCAGCCCCCCCCCCCCCCCCCAAATTCAATACTTTCTCGGTCGTGGATTTTGCTGCCCCGGGAGGCAGAGCTTTCAGCTGCAGCTCTGCCTTCGTACGCGTCAATCAGCGGCAGATCTATTCTCCGCCTCTCCCTCGCCCCTCTCAGTGAAAGAAGACTGAGAGGGGTGGGGGGGAGGCGGCGATCCAAGCTGACAGACACGTGTAGAGGCAGAGCTGCAGCCCAAAGCTCTGCCTCTTCACGGAAGCGCGCTCCGCAAAGTGCACCTGGGAGTTCGGGGGGATTTAGTTCAGCCACGGGGATGCAGCATTTTAGTTAGGGATATCATGTTAAAGAGATTTTTAATATAAAAACATGATTTTTATGAGATTACAGAGTCTCTTTAAAGAGGAACTGCAGTAAAAATAATACAATGAAAAAAGTGCTTAATTTTCACAATAATTATCTATTCAGTGTTAACTCATTATAAAATCTTTCCTCTCCCTGATTTACATTCTAAAATGTATTACATGGCGACACCTTTACTGCTGGCAGGTAATGTCTGTAGAAAGAGATGCTGCTTTTTGGCATTTGCCAAACCGCTGTTATTTACCCACAATGCAACAAGGCTCACAGATAGGAAACTGTCAGGAACATGGTCCTGACATCACACTGTGGGAGGGGTTTCACCACAATATCAGCCATACAGCGCCCCCTGATGATGCGTTTGAGAAAAGGTAAAGATTTCTCATGGGAAAGGGGGTATCAGCTACTGATTGGGATGAAGTTCAATTCTTGGTTACGGTTCCTCTTTAAGTTGCCTTCACACTGGATGTGCCAAGGTATTTTTCTGGAAGACAGACTCCAGTTATGATTAAATCCAGTGTGTGAATGGGTCACATGGCAGGACAATCACTCTTCCATTTATAAATGTCTGATGGCGCTCATATGGGAAATCGGCAATGTGACTTTTGGACGGGGTGAAGGCATTTCGTTGTTGATAAAGAGCAAAGGCAAATAACTGTAAGCAATGCATTGTTGGATGAAACAGACGTGTCAGCCGGGTCAGGAAGAAGAAACAAAGCGAAGGAAGTTTATGTCGCAGGTAAATGCTAGTTGCTGACACCAAAAGAGACTTTTTTGTTTTATTTGTTTATGTTAGAGCTACACTAAGTAGTAAAGAAGAGATTTGCAGTGTGTGGATCATTGTCAATGCTTATAAATGTCTTATTTCCCCAGCAACTGCGCAAGTTAAAGAGCAACTCCAGTGAAAATAACGTAATGAACAAAAGTGCTTAATTTTTACAATAATTGTGTATAAATGATTTAGTCAGTGTTTGCCCATTGTAAAATCTTTCCTCTCCCTGATTTACATTCTGACATTTATCATATGGTGACATTTTTACTGCTGGCAGCTGATGTCTGTGGAAGGAGATGTTGCTTTTTTGGCTGTTGGAAACTTCCCACAATGCAAAAGGCTCCCACAGTGTAATGTCAGAAACATGGTCCTGACGTCACACTGTGGGAGGGGTTTCAACACAATATCAGCCATGCAGAGCACCCGGACGATCCTTTTGAGAAAAGGAAAATATTTCTCATTGGAAAGGAGTTATCAGCTGCTGATTGGGATGAAGTTCAATCTTTTGTGACGGTTTCTCTTTAAGACGGACGCTTGCGGAGCGTTTACCGCAAGCGTTCGGAACGTCGCGGTAAACACTCCCATTCAAGTGAATGGGAGCGTTTACACCGAGCTTTTGCGCGCTTTTACCCGAACGCGGCGTATGGGTCCCGATTTTCGCGAGCATTCGGGCTGCCCCTGGAAGCGACATGTTGCTTCCAGGGAGCAGCCAACCGCGACGGCTAATGTTCCCCTAGGGGAAGAAAAAAACACGACCGCATCACGACACGACCGAAGGCTACTGAAAGCCTGACCGCGCAGCCGCCGCAACGCCCCCAGACGCGACGCCACGCAGACGTCCGTCTGAACCAGCCCTAAAGGACAACTATTACGCAAAACTGCTAACATTTAAAATACATACATATAAATGTACATTTCTTCCAGAGTAAAATGCACTATATTTTTTTTTCCTATGTCGCTGTCACTTAGGCCTCGTTCACATCATTAGCGCAGATGGCTGTGCGATTGGAACGCAACGCGTCCGATCGCACGCCATCTGCGCTCCTATGCGCTGCGCTGCAGATCCCATTCATTACAATGAATGGGATCTGCGCTGCGATTCCCAAAAATGCGTGCAGCACGCGATAGCGCAATCGCGCTGCCACGCAGCGCATATGATGGGAACGGTAGAAGGGCTGTCTATGCCCTTCTACCGTTATTATTATTATTATTATTTTTTATTTATATAGCGCCAACATCTTCCGTAGCGCTGTACATAGTACAAACAAATAATGGGGAACAAATATACATAAGAAATACAAGACACTGTACAGTCATGACATTGAATAGAGTAAATACAGATACATACATAGTTGATATGTAGTTGGTACATATACATATGTTAAAATTACAGTAGTATGAGAAACACTAGGAGGAGGTCCCTGCCCTTGCGAGCTTACAATCTAGAGGGTAGTGGGTAGGAAACAAAGGGGAAGGAAACACAAGGATTAGTGGGTGAGTCAGTGTGCCTTCAGTGCTACCGTTCTTGCGTGTCGCACACTATACGCGCTGCCAAAATGCGCACGGCAGCGCGTATAGTCTGAACGAGGCCTTACAGTAGGTAGTGAACATCTGATGGAACTGACAGGTTTTGGACAAGTCCATTTCCTCATGGGTCATTTTCTTTTTTATCTTTATTTACAAAAGCACTAACTGAACTGCTCAGTCCAGGCCCGCCATCAGGGGGGGGGACATCCGTGACTCCCGTCACAGGCCCCGGGCCTGCAGGGGGGCCCCATCCCGCCGCGGCCCTGGCGGGTGCCGCCCGGCCGCCGCTCAACCTCCCCTGGCCACTGCTCCCTCCCTCCATCCCTCTAGCTGCCACCGCCGCCGCCTCCGCCACCGCGTCAGACCCTGATCAGGCGGCGACAATAGTGCGGGCGCTAGGACCCAGCGCCCGCACTGATATGCGGAAGTGACGTCACTTCCGCATATAGAGCGGGTGCGTCCAGCGCCCGCTCTTACTGGTCGGGTCGCCGCTGATCTTGAGGTCTGACGCTGCTGGCAAGGTAGGGGAAGCAGCGGCGGCGGCTGGGGGGGGGGGGGCCTCCCTGTCACTCACTCAATAGCTAAAGGGCCTCCCTGTCACTCACTCACTAGCTAAAGGGCCTCCCTGTCACTCACTCACTAGCTAAAGGGCCTCCCTGTCACTCACTCACTAGCTAAAGGGCCTCCCTGTCACTCACTCACTCCCTAAAGGGGCTCCCTGTCACTCACTCACTCACTCCCTAAAGGGGCTCCATGTCACTCACTCACTAGCTAAAGGGCCTCCCTGTCACTCACTAGCTAAAGGGGCTCCCTGTCACTCACTCACTAGCTAAAGGGCCTCCCTGTCACTCACTCACCAGCTAAAGGGGCTCCCTGTCACTCACTCACTCACTCCCTAAAGGGGCTCCATGTCACTCACTCACTAGCTAAAGGGCCTCCCTGTCACTCACTCACTAGCTAAAGGGCCTCCCTGTCACTCACTCACTAGCTAAAGGGGCTCCCTGTCACTCACTCACTAGCTAAAGGGGCTCCCTGTCACTCACTCACTGCCTGAAGGGGCTCCTTGGCACTCACTCACTACCTAAAGGGGCTCCCTGTCACTCACTCACTAGCTAAAGGGCCTCCCTGTCACTCACTCACTAGCTAAAGGGGCTCCCTGTCACTCACTCACTCACTCCCTAAAGGGGCTCCCTGTCACTCACTCACTGCCTAAAGGGCCTCCCTGTCACTCACTCACTAGCTAAAGGGGCTCCCTGTCACTCACTCACTCCCTAAAGGGGCTCCCTGTCACTCACTCACTGCCTGAAGGGGCACCCTGGCACTCACTCACTACCTAAAGGGACTCCCTGTCACTCACTCACTATCTAAAGGGCCTCCCTGTTACTCATTCACTAGCTAAAGGGGCTCCCTGTCACTCACTCACTCACTCCCTAAAGGGGCTCCATGTCACTCACTCACTAGCTAAAGGGCCTCCCTGTCACTCACTCACTAGCTAAAGGGGCTCCCTGTCACTCACTCACTAGCTAAAGGGGCTCCCTGTCACTCACTCACTAGCTAAAGGGCCTCCCTGTCACTCACTCACTCCCTAAAGGGGCTCCCTGTCACTCACTCACTCACTCACTCACTCACTCCCTAAAGGGGCTCCATGTCACTCACTCACTAGCTAAAGGGCCTCCCTGTCACTCACTAGCTAAAGCGGCTCCCTGTCACTCACTCACTAGCTAAAGGGCCTCCCTGTCACTCACTCACTAGCTAAAGGGGCTCCCTGTCACTCACTCACTCCCTAAAGGGGCTCCATGTCACTCACTCACTAGCTAAAGGGCCTCCCTGTCACTCACTCACTAGCTAAAGGGCCTCCCTGTCACTCACTCACTAGCTAAAGGGGCTCCCTGTCACTCACTCACTAGCTAAAGGGCCTCCCTGTCACTCACTCACTAGCTAAAGGGGCTCCCTGTCACTCACTCACTAGCTAAAGGGGGTCCCTGTCACTCACTCACTGCCTAAAGGGGCTCCCTGTCACTCACTCACTGCCTAAAGGGCCTCCCTGTCACTCACTCACTAGCTAAAGGGGCTCCCTGTCACTCACTCACTAGCTAAAGGGGCTTCCTGTCACTCACTCACTAGCTAAAGGGGCTCCCTGGCACTCACTCACTGCCTAAAGGGGCTCCCTGTCACTCACTCACTCCCTAAAGGGGCTCCCTGTCACTCACTCACTGCCTAAAGGGCCTCACTGTCACTCACTCACTGCCTAAAGGGGCTCCCTGTCACTCACTCCCTAAAGGGGCTCCCTGTCACTCACTCACTCCCTAAAGGGGCTCCCTGTCACTCACTCACTCCCTAAAGGGGCTCCCTGTCACTCACTCACTACCTAAAAGGGCTCCATGTCACTCACTACCTAACCTGGGGGTCCCTGTCAGAATCCAGGTGAGAGGTGTCTACCATAATAAGGGGGCATTCTGCCTATTTATGTGAAATGCTGTCTATTTACAGTATGTGCCTCATGACTGCTGAATTTGTCTTGTTGGGGGCCTAATGATTGAATTTTTACTTGTTGGGGGCCTCAAGATTGCTGAATTTGTCTTGTTGGGGGCCTCATGATTTGTTGGGGGCCTCATGATTTGTTGGGGCCTCATGATTGCTGAATTTGTCTTGTTGGGGGTCTCACGATTGCTGAATTTGTCTTGTCGGGGGCCTCATGGTTTGTTGGGGGCCTCATGATTGCTGAATTTGTCTTGTTGGGGGTCACATGATTGCTAACTGCGAGACTATGGGAAAATCTGAATCATTACCTTATGAGACAATAGCATTAAACATACTTTTTAAGCTTTTTTAAACAGAAAATAAAACTGGGAGGTTCTAAAAAAATGATGGAGCACTTCCTCCTTACGGCTTGAAGGAGGAAGTGCTCGATATCGAGGCTTGCAACGCGTCCATTCGGACACTTGCACCTCGTTGAAAAGCTGGGCGGAGAGCGGCGTTCTGGGTAATTAACCCCACCGCATCTAGCCGCTCAGCTGTGGCAATTAGAGCTAACTTGAATCACGAGTATCCACCGTGGTTATTCGTGATTAATTTGTGGACAGCAAGCCTCCAACTAGCTCTGCCAACATGTAATGGCTACGCACATTTCTCA
Source organism: Hyperolius riggenbachi (assembly GCF_040937935.1). Lineage (NCBI taxonomy): Eukaryota > Metazoa > Chordata > Amphibia > Anura > Hyperoliidae > Hyperolius > Hyperolius riggenbachi. Next base: position 67,856,348 of record NC_090647.1, read on the forward strand.
GTTTTGGGGGGGGGGGGGGGGGCCCGGACTGATGATTTGTGAGGGGCCCCAAAATTTCTGATGGCGGCCCTGGCTCAGTCCAAATGCCCCAAAAAGTGTGCATATGGTAGGAAAGCTGGCTGACACCATTGTACAGATCCTTTCCTGGGGAAAGTGCTTTTGTAAATGATTAAGGTAATAAGAAGAATTCCCATGAGGAGATGGACTAGTCCAAAGCCAAAGAGATCCGTCCGCTTTTTACTACCTACTGTAAGTGGCAGCAATATAGGAAAAATACATTTTTAATGTATTTTACTCTGTGAGAAATGTACATTTTGTATGTATGTATTTTAAAAGTAACAATTTTTCACAATTTTTCCTTTAAAGAACCAGGTTTACAGAAAAAATGCTCAGGCAGGCTTTTTGTAGACCTCAAATTTTTTGTCATGGTGCCGTAGCCAAAGCTCCATTAGATTGCATATATGGGATTACGCCGCCCTTATTTTTGACACAGGGTGAGCCGAATGATGGCTCACCCTGCTGCCGCACAAATTACAGGCGGCGTTAATTACTATTCCCCCTCCGAGTCATTGCAACTCGGAGGGAGAAGTAATTCGGGGTCTGGCAATCGCTGAATCCCTGCATTACCCGTACGCGGATTATAGCATTACTGCTATAGCCACGCCAAGCTTCGGCGCTACGCCTGCCTGGTTTGGATCAGCTTTTTGGCTGTGACCTTGACTATCTTGCCCAGCATTGTGACAGACCTTTTACCCCATGGTGAGGAGAAGCCAGTTCAGGCCCCTCCCTCAATTTTGCAACCTGTTTTTTACTTAACTACCAATTAAGAGGCTTCTCCGCAATACTTTGGCGCCCCTCTTGTGGTGACCACCACAGTTAAATATCATATAGCACGCCACTATGTTTCATGTTGTTCCCCGTCAACAAGTCACTATGACCAACTATGACCTAACATTGACTTCGCCCACCATATTGCCTAAAACACTTCATGACTTATTTTGTTTTGTCCACCGTATTGCCAGACTAATTCCAGCTTGTCCACCATATTGCCTAAACACTACCTGACTAATTTCAGCTTGTCCACCATAAAACCTGAAGACTACTTGAACAGACCTTAGCCTGTCTTCAGTGCTGCCTTTCTGCTCTCTTCCATGGAGTCTTCCCGTCCTGTGCCTTGGGAGTCCTTGGCAGCATAGTCTGATGATACTGGTCTGTCATCCCTTGTGGTACACACTGGAGGTGAAGATTGGAGGAGGTCTGCAGATTAAGCCTAAGTGAGATCATGTTACCCTTGGTCAGAGGACCATAATACAGCGTTTTGCACTTGGTGCCTCAGTTTCCTTCCACACCACAAAATCATACTAGCAGATTAGAGGGTGTGGTACCAATGGAGTCCAAGGACCTTCCAAAGGAGACAAAAAAAAACAAAAATGAGACAGGGACACCAGTAGCCCCTGATAGTGTAGCATGTTGAGGGTATGGGACACTCAACAACGGTATGTGCAGAATACACACAAGGGTAGGTTGCAAGACCGGCAAACACAGTGTAACGGCTGGTGAGGAAACCCCATCCTCACTCAAGTTTTTTGATCTTCATCAATGTGGGTCACGCTCCAGAAAAAAAAGGGTGTGAGGGTGCCAAGGAAGAGAGGAGCTTCGTGCTTGCGAAACTCTAGTGTTAAGACACATTTTATTATTTGATATGAGGAAGAGGACGTGTTATCATTGACATATCTAATTTCTCTTAAAAAGGCATCATTTTATTTGGGCTACCCTATTCTTATTACATTCTTATTAGAGGTAAGACAATTTTTTATGTTTTATCCAGTCGACATTTCCACCCACAACCACACATAACACCCCCCACCCAGTGAGACTAGTAGGTTAACTGCTATAAGTTCTAATTCACTTTAATGTCTATATGACTTGAGGGCAATAGTATGTGGACTTCATCGGAGATGAGGATGGATCTGTGTGGTTCTATGTTGTCTGAAAAGCCTTCACTAACATATCAGTGCCATAGAGATACAGGAAATACATCATTCCCCCCGCAGTACATAATCCCAAGAAGCACATGTAACGGTGCAGAATGTGTGCTCATAATCCGATTGATTTCTAATCCCCCAGGAGTTCCATTGATCTTCTGGTTATTATACTTGTATGTTTTGCCACTTTCCTTAGGGCACACGGCTGTCCACAGATTTCAATTACAGTGATACACAATACGAGAGGAAAGATGCTATCAGACTCCAAGTACAGGTGACATGCATGAAATCACATGAACGGTGTGAAATCTAAAGAGGACTTCTGTACATAATTCATTGTATGCAGTGCCAGGTAAAGAAAGTACAGTCTAGTTAAGCAATAACATCTTGCTTTTATATAGAAGGACAAAAAGAAAGAACAATCGAGAGCCCCCAATAGTGTATTATTGTTAATATAAGGTAATCTTCAATTTGTACAGCAGATATGGATACACTCACACGTCTGGGTTGCCGACCTCAGGCAACCACTCCAATCGCATATGGGGGTATTAAGCGTGTCCCCACTCAGGATAAGAAGTTGCTCTCCGTAGTAGAAAAATAAGGGTGTACACACCCATCCACCAGGTGGATAATGATATTTGTAGTAGTTACAGAGGCGCCAGCAGAATAAAAATTAGTAGTCTATTAAAACCAAATAAAAAATTGGGGGACTGCACCTATCTGCACAACCTCGGAGTTACTCCTGCTCTTGCATTTGCCTGAGGAAGCGGGCTTGGGACGTGTGAAACGCTTTGCATAATTTTATGTGGAGTACTGATTATATATATATTTTTCTGGATACCATATATGGTGGTTGTGTCATATTTATTGGGGAGACGGATCCACCCCCCCCCCCCCCCCCCCATTTTTTATTTGGTTTTAATAGACTATTAATTTTTATTCTGCTGGTGCCTCTGTAACTACTACAAATATCTTGCTTTCATAGTTACACAGTTGGTTAGTTTGATAGTTAGTTAGTTCCATAGTTAGTTTGGTTGAAAAAAAGACATCTGTTCATCAAGGCCAACCAGAAAAGTTACCTATCTTTACTAGAAACCAGAGATGTCCAAGCTTTTACAGCTTGCGAGTTACTTCAAAAATTACAAATTGAAAATGATCTACCAGGTAGAATCTGCCTACCGATGCACGCCAAACTGCAGCACATGCAGAGCGGCAGTCCATCTGTGATTACCACAAGCCACAACTACAGCACATTCACAGCGGCAGTACATCAGTGATTACCACAAGCCACAGCGGCAGTCCATCAGTGATTACCACACGCCACAACTGCAGCACATGCAGAGCGGCAGTCCATCAGTGATTACCACACGCCACAACTGCAGCACATGCACAGCAGCAGTCCATCAGTGATTACCACAAGCCTCAGCTGCAGCACATGCACAGCGGCAGTCCACCAGTGATTACCACAAGCTACAACTGCAGCACATGCACAGCGGCAGTCCATCAGTGATTACCACAAGCCACAGCTACAGCACATGCACAGCGGCAGTCCACCAGTGATTACCACAAGCCACAACTGCAGCACATGCACTGCAGCAGTCCATCAGTGATAACCACAAGCCATAACTGCAGCACATGCACAGCGGCAGTCCACCAGTGATTACCACAAGCCACAACTGCAGCACATGCACTGCAGCAGTCCATCAGTGATAACCACAAGCCACAACTGCAGCACATGCACAGCGGCAGTCCATCAGTGATTACCACAAGCCACAGCTACAGCACATGCACAGCGGCAGTCCACCAGTGATTACCACAAGCCACAACTGCAGCACATGCACAGCAGCACTCCACCAGTGATTACCACAAGCCACAACTGCAGCACATGCACAGTGACAGTCCATGAGTGATTACCACAAGCCACAACTGCAGCACATGCACAGCGGCAGTCCATCAGTGATTACCACAAGCCACAACTGCAGCACATGCACAGTGGCGGCCCATCAGTGATTACCACATGCCACAAATGCAGCACACACACAGCAGCAGTCCATAAGTGATAACCACAAGCCACAACTGCAGTGCATGCACAGCGGCAGTTCTTCAGTGATTACCACAAGCCACACCTGCAGCACATTTACAGCGACAGTCCATCAGTGATTGCCACAAGCCATAATTGCGGCACATGCACAACTGTACCCATCAGCAATAACCACAAGCCACAACTGCAGCACATGCACAGCGGCAGTCCATCAGTGATTACCACAAGCCACAACTGCAGCACAAGCACAGAGGCAGTCCATCAGTGATTGCCACAAGCCATAATTGCGGCACATGCACAACTGTACCCATCAGCAATAACCACAAGCCACAACTGCAGCACATGCACAGCGGCAGTCCATCAGTGATTACCACAAGCCACAACTGCAGCACATGCACAGCGGCAGCCCATCAGTGATTACCACAAGCCACAACTGCAGCACATGCACAGCAGCAGTCCATCAGTGATTACCACAAGCCACAACTGCAGCACATGCACAGCAGCAGTCCATCAGTGATTACCACAAGCCACAACTGCAGCACATGCACAGCAGCAGTCCATCAGTGATTACCACAAGCCACAACTGCAGCACATGCACAGCAGAAGTCCATCAGTGATTACCACAAGCCACAACTGCAGCACATGCACAGCGGCAGTCCATCAGTGATTACCACAAGCCACACCTGCAGCACATGCACAGCTGCAGTCCACCAGTGATTACCACAAGCCACAACTGCAGCACATGCACAGTGACAGTCCATGAGTGATTACCACAAGCCACAACTGCAGCACATGCACAGCGGCAGTCCATCAGTGATTACCACAAGCCACAACTGCAGCACATGCACAGTGGCGGCCCATCAGTGATTACCACATGCCACAAATGCAGCACACACACAGCAGCAGTCCATAAGTGATAACCACAAGCCACAACTGCAGTGCATGCACAGCGGCAGTTCTTCAGTGATTACCACAAGCCACACCTGCAGCACATTTACAGCGACAGTCCATCAGTGATTGCCACAAGCCATAATTGCGGCACATGCACAACTGTACCCATCAGCAATAACCACAAGCCACAACTGCAGCACATGCACAGCGGCAGTCCATCAGTGATTACCACAAGCCACAACTGCAGCACATGCACAGCGGCAGCCCATCAGTGATTACCACAAGCCACAACTGCAGCACATGCACAGCAGAAGTCCATCAGTGATTACCACAAGCCACAACTGCAGCACATGCACAGCGGCAGTCCATCAGTGATTACCACAAGCCACACCTGCAGCACATGCACAGCTGCAGTCCATCAGTGATTACCACAAGCCACAACTGCAGCACATGCACAGCGGCAGTCCACCAGTGATTACCACAAGCCACAGCTGCAGCACATGCACAGCAGCAGTCCATCAGTGATTACCACAAGCCGCCAGTCAGTTGGATGCATATCAAAGAGTTCTCCTTGGTAAGCCAAATAGAACAGTGCATGACCGAATAGAGTCACAATACTATGCTTACAGTATCATATCAGACGCAGTGTCCGACAAAATGATAATCAGAAGCATAATACTTCTAGGGCCCCTTTCACACTGGCGCGGTACGTTGGCCTGTTACTGCAGGCCAACGCTACGCCAATATAAGTCTATAGAACCTTTCAAACTGACACAATGCGGTGGAAGTGGCGTATTCGCCACTATGCCCGACGCAAGTGCATCCCTTCGTTGGGCTTCTTGTGCGGCGAGATGTGGCTAACCATAAGTCATGTAAGTCTATGGTGACATGTATATTTTTAAAGATTTGTGCGCTATCGTTGCAACACGCATGCTAGAAGCGTATTTTTTTCAATACACTTCCGCGCAATTCTTTCTTCAGTCGCAGGAACTGAGCACTAGAAAGCCTCACGTCCTGATTGGCTGTCAGCCAGAAGGGGATTACCACATATTAACGTTGAAATCCCCGAAGGCTGTTTTCTGGCATTGCGGTGTGATGTGATCATGGCATCGCAACGCTAATGCTGGTTAGCAGTGTGAAACCGGCCTTAATGTATGGCTTCCCACCTTGAAACTTAGTAATCCTCTCCACTGCTGTAACAAAACTCAGGACAGCATATCAGTGATCACACTAAGTTCATCCAAGTAAGGGCCAGTGCACACCAAAAAGCGCTAGCATAATCGCAAACACTTAGTGCTTTTTGAAGTGATTTTCCTAGGTGATTCTAGGGCTGTGCAAGGCGATTTTCTGATCATGCCTGGCGATTTTTGTGAGCATTTTGGTGTAGGAGTTTTTTTATATTTTTGTTACAGTACAACTATAACTAAACAGCTTCTGTAACAAAAACGCTTGGAAAATTGCCAGCGATCATCAAAAAGCTGTTTTTTCACTGTACAGGAAAACGATTTAGGAGTGATTGCGTTTTGTGATTATATAACATTGAAATGGAATCGCTGCATGCATCATCAGCAAATTGCTAATCACTGCCAATCGCTACAGTGTGATCACTAACATTGACTTGCATTAGCAGCAGGATTTTGCTGATCGCCAGTGATCAGCAAATCGCTGAAAAATCACCCGGTGTGAACTAGCCCTTAAAAAGAAAGAGTACAAGGGGTACGTCACTCAGGCGGATGGTGTGGCATCTACCCATGGTGTGGGATAAGTGATGGATCTACCCAGAAGTAGAGATGTAGCGAACGGTTCCCGAACCGCTCGCCGGCGAACCGCTCTGCTACTCTGGGCCTCTTACTACTTCCGGGTCGCAATGACCCGGAGTAGTACGCCTGCGCTGCCCGGCGGAGCGTGTCCTAGATCGCGCTCCCGTTGCCGGGCACTCTCTGCGCATGAGCGTGACGTCACGTCACGCACATGCGCAGAAAGTGCCCGGCAACGGGAGCGCGATCTAGGACGCGCTCCGCCGGGCAGCGCAGGCGTACTACTCCGGGTCATTGCGACCCGGAAGTAGTAAGAGGCCCAGAAAGGTTCGGCAGGCGAACGGTTCGGGCCATCACTACCCAGAAGTCCTTTGTGATTTACTAGTAGATCATAATCAACACTATGGGCACCCCTGTTTTAAACAGTTTCTTTTATTTTCAAATTCTCTCCTCCTCCCTCCTCTGGAAGTTTAAATGACCTTACTACCCCCACCCCTTCCTAGAGCCTCCCAGCCTATTCAGTTGTGGCGGCAGTGGGTTCACTTTTGGACCCACCACTCTACTGTATGGTGTGGACCATGTCACTGCATTAAAGATGTGACTTGTGGGGGTTTGACTGCAGCACTCTGGGAGCCCAGGTGTTGTTTCTACTGGCTTTGGAACACAATGTGAACGAACATTGCGCAGTGATTCACCTGCCAGCAGTAAAGATGTGGCCACCTGTGATAAATTTCAGTATACAAATCAGAGTGAGGAAAGATTTTACAATGGGCAATCACAGACTAATTCATTTACATATGAATATTGTAAAAAAAAACAACAATTTTATGAATTACCGTATTTTTCGGACTATAGGACGCTCCTGACAATAAGACGCACCTTGATTTAGAGGACAAAAACCAGAGGAAACAAAAATACTAAACCTGATGCATCCATGGTGAAGGGGCATCTTGCTCATGCTCCCTTGTACCACTTGTGTCTCCCTGTGTCCTCCATGTGTCCTGCCATGTGTCTGCCTCTGTCCTCCTTGTGTCCTCCTCTATGCCCCTTTGTGTCCCCCTGTGTCCTCCATTTGTCCCCCTGTGTCCTCCTCTGCATGGGCACAGTACAGGGTTTCCCAGCCATTGCGGCGGGTTGGAGGTTGGTATTGGCAGGTGTTCACAAGTCAGGAACATTTGGACTATAATTTGGACTATAAGTCACAGTGACTTTTTCCCACCACGTTTGTGGGAGAAAAAGTGAGTCTTATAGTCCAAAAATACAGTACAATATTTTCAGTACAAGTTCAGTCCTACACATGTCTAAGATAAATGCCAATGTTATTTTAAGCTTCGCATGTCAGGCACAGAAACAGACAGCCTCTACGCCGTGATCAGATCACAGTCTGTTAACTTGGGGGAGTTCATTGTGCCTGCAGTCACTTAAAGAGGAACTGCAGTGATAATAACGTAATGAAAAAAAAAAGTTTAATTTTTGCAATAATTATTTATAAATGATGTGTTTGCCCATTGTAATATCTTTCCTCTCCCTGATTTACATTCTGACATTTATCACATGTGGACATCTTTACTGTTGGCTGGTGATGTATTTGGAAAGAGATGATGCATTTTTGGCAGTTGGAAACAACTGTTATTTCCCACAATGCAACAAGGCTCCCACAGTGTGATGTCAGAACCCTGGTGCTGACATCACACAGTGGGAGGGGTTTCACCACAATATCAGCCATACAGAGCCCCCTGATGATTTGTTTGAGAAAAGGAAAAGATTTCTCATGGGAAAGTGGGTATTGATTGATTGATTAATTGATTGATTGGGATGAAGTTCAATCATTATACGGTTTCTCTTTAAGGTACAACTTAAGTGAAAGGGATATGGAGGCTGCCATATTTATTTACCTCATTGCATTGTGGGAAAAACGGCTTTTTCCAACTACCAAGCAAGTAGTACCTCTCTATGCATTAAACGCTCAGTAACAAACATTCCGTACAGATCACCTGACAGGACTAAAGATGTCACTACCAGTGATACATTTCAGAATGTAAATCAAGGAGAGGAAAGATTTTACAATGGGCAAACACTGACTAAATAATCTATAAATGAATTTTTGTAAAAAATAAGCAATTTTATTAATTGCTTTATTTTTACTACAGTTCTTCTTTAAACATTATATTTCAGGTACGTTTCTGTGTTTAGCATTATTTGTCACATGGAAATCATATATTTAGGCTTCCTATTAGGATAGCCAAGTTTCCTCGCATGAAATCTTGAGTGAGACGTTTTTTTTCAATTACGGGATTGATCTATTAGTGTGTGTGGGGAATGAGTGTACTGCCCCACCACTGCTGTAGATTATAAATGATTCCACTGTAAGGCAATGGTACCCCAGGGAAAGGAGTTATCAGTCACTGTTGTGTTTCCTGAAATTGAATTCAGTTACATGACTGACAACTCATTCCCCAAGTAGTCTTTTCAGTTGTTTTCTCCGTTTGGGTTCCGAAGGGGTTTCATACAGTGCATGCAGAGTCCAGGGCACACGAAGGAGCTGCAGCGTTTATGCCGCTAACAAGGAAACATATATGATCAGATCACTGCTATATCATATATGTTTTCTATGAACAGCTTGAGTATGCCCCTGAGATCATGTTACATAAGTTTACACTGGAGCAAACAATTCTACGTTATACAGGTAGTCCCTGACTTACAAACGCCCGACTTACAAACAACCCGCCGATACGAATGGCATGGATTCAGTGTTTCCATGGGAACAAGCCAAAATTGGACTTGTAGTTTTTGAGAAAATCGATTTAAAAAAAGAATCAAAGAAAACATGGCTTTTAAACTTGCATAAGCAGGTACAGAGGGCAGAGGTGACACAGAGGGGGACACTGTCTGGAGGCACAGAGGAGGTACAGGGGACAGAGATAGCACAGTGTTTCGATTTAAGAACAGATTCAGGTTAAGAATGAACCTACAGTCTCTATCTCATTCATTAACTGGGGACTACCTGTACTTACTTATAGTACTATATAAGGCAGTGGTGTAGCTGAGGAACTTGGGGCCCCAGAGCAAGTTTTACATGGGGCCCCCATGAAATGGTGCCCCAAAAACCTACCAAGGACAGTTTCAGTGTAATTAGGGCATGGGATCCACTAGCAGCGCATTTCTAAAAGCTTTGTGTTTTGAAAAGCACTTGCTAATGTAATGCTATGGGTGTGATCCCACTTGAGGGATGTGATTTTTTAAAAAAAATCCACCATAGCATTGCTTCAGCAAGAGCTTTACACTTCACAAGCGCTTAGAAAAGTTAGTGGATCCCAGGTCTAAGGAACATACAGAGGTGTTCATTACCAGCATAGCACCAATGAAAAGATAGTAAGATGAATGAAGGAGGGCCCCCAACGGGCCCCTCTTTTCCAGGGGAGCCAGTGTGGTCACAAGCTCTGCATTCCCTATTGCTACGTTGCTGCTATAGGAGAAATTATAATGTGCATATACCAAACACTTTCCATTCGGGGAATTAATGTGTGTGTGTGTGTGTGTGTGTGTGTGTGTGTGTGTGTGTGTGTGTGTGTGTGTGTGTGTGTGTGTGTGTGTGGGGGGGGGGGGGGTGGGTTAAGGTTATCAGTTCATAAGTTCATCCAAACTCCAGTTATTCTTCAAGTGAACCTCCAGACTAAAAATCTACTCAGCAGCACTGAAAAGGCTTGGTGTTTCTTTAACAGTTTCACAACATCAGAGCTTTGTTTTTTTTACCCAAGCCTCATTTTTAGCTGCACAGAAGCTAAGTTCCGCCCCATCAAATAAATCTGCTTTGGTATTTTTCCCCTGATGCTGTGCAAAGCATGATGGGATTTCTGATGTTGTTGTTCTCGTTGCCTAGCGCGTGCAGCTGGAAGGGTGATCAGGACACAGGACAGTTGGAACTGTGTCTCATGCTCCCTGTCACCTCCTTTCAACTAAAAAGATGGCTGCCCCCATGAAATCACAAACATTTGCCTGTTCTTTTAAAACAGGATTAGTATGAAATTATATTATCTATCTATTTTAATTAATATGACTAATTTAACTTAATCCTCCTGGCGGTTCAATTTTTCTGTGAGATAGGCAGAAATCCTTTTTTTTGTTGTTTTTGTTTCATGTAAAGCTACCAGAGTGGTAGCTACATGAAACACCACTAGATGGCGCATGTGTCCCTCTAGTGCGATCGTCGCCGGCATCAATAGCAAAAAGGGGAACGCGTACATAACGCGTTCCCCTGTTTGGCTTCTCCTGTCGCCATGGCGACGACGGCGGTGATCAAGCTGTACGCGCGGCTAGCAAAGTGCTAGCTGCGCGTACAGCAATTTAAATGGGGCAAATTGCCCCACCAGGGGCTGAGATATCTTCCTGCGCGGCATAGCCCGAGCTCAGCTCGGGCTTACCGCCAGGAAGGTTAATGACAGTATATTTGTTTAGGCTGAAGTTCCTCTTTAACCTGCATTCCACACCTACCTTAACCATTTCAGCTGCCTGGACATGATCATCACGTCCAGGCGGCTGCTCTGCTGCAGTGGCGCGCTCCCACGCGCAATCGTGGGCGCGCCCCTGTTCCCTCGTGCCGTTCCCCCATAGCTCTGAGATCAGTGAACGGGAATATGGTTCCCGTTCACCGATCTAAGTCCCCAGCAGAAAAAACGACAGTCTCTTATCAAAGGCCGCAGTCTTTCTGAAAAAAAAAAAAAGGTTTTCCGTCGACTTTATGCTTCCGGGAAGCGAGGAGGACATAAGAGAAAAAAAAAACTCAATGTGGCCATCTTGTAGCCAAATAGTAAAATTAGATCTACATACATTTTTCAAAACAATTTACACACATTATAACATTTAAAATTAACTGTTAATTTCCCAACACCCAAAAATTACCCAAATAAAATTTTTAATGGAAAAAAAAAAATTTACAATTAAAAAAACCAAAAAGAAAACATAAATAGTTACGTAAGGGTCTTCACTTGTTAAAGAGACTCTGTAAGCTCAAAAACATCCCCTGAGGGGTACTCACCTCGGGTGGGGGAAGCCTCCGGATCCTAATGAGGCTTCCCACGCCGTCCTTTGTCCCACGGGGGTCTCGCTGCAGCCCTCCGAAAAGCCGGCGACAGACCCGACTGTAAAATCAATATTTACCTTTGCTGGCTTCAGCGGGGGTGCTGTAGCTGCTTTCCGCTCTGAACTACACGGAAATACCCGATCTCAGTCGGGTCCGCTCTACTGCGCAGGCGCCGGAAACTTGCGCCTGCGCAGTAGAGCAGACCCGACGGCGATCGGGTATTTCCGTGTAGTTCGGAGCCGACAGCCATCAGAGTGCCTGCGCAGGAGCCGGGAAGGTAAATAATGACGTCATCTTGTACGGAGGGCTGCATCGAGACCCCCGTCGGACAGAGGACGGCGTGGGAAGCCTCATTAGGATCCGGAGGCTTCCCCCACCCGAGGTGAGTACCCCCCAGGGCATCTTTTGATGTTACAGATCCTCTTTAAATATGTATGTGAACAGGGTATACTACGAACATTTTTTACATTATAAGCTTGTAAATGGTGGTGGACGCAAAACTGAAAAATTGCACCTTTATTTCCAAATAAAATATTGGCACCATACATTGTGATAGGGACAAAATTTAAATGGTGTAATAACCGAGACAAATGGGCAAATAAAATACATAGATTTTAGTTATGGTAGCATGTATTATTTAAAAGCTATAATGGCCAAAAACTGAGAAATAATGTTTTTTTTTCCATTTTTTTCTAAATATTCCTGTTAAAATGCATTTATAAAAAAATAATTCTAAGCAAAGTGTACCACCCAAAGAAAGCCTAATTAGTGGCGGAAAAAAACAAGATATAGATCAATAAATTGTGATAAGTAGTGATAAAGTTATTAACGAATGAATGAGAGGTGAAAACTGCTCTGATGCATAAGGTGAAAAATCCCCGCGGGCTGAAATGGTTAACCACTTAAGCCCAACTGGACGAGATTTCTCGTCCAGTTGGGCTGCGCGCACTCCCGCGGGTCGCGCGCGCTCCCGCGGGCCCCCCCGTGCGCGCCCCCGCTGCTGGCCGCTAGCCCACCGATCAGTGAAAGGGATTATAAATCCCTTTCGCTTATCGGACCCCCCCGGAGAAAAGCCGACATCGTCTCTTCAGACGCTGCGGCTTTTCTGAGCTCTGGTCTCCTTTCTTCTGCCTGGGAGCAAGATCGATCGCTCCCAGGACTTTTTGATTCTGGCCATCTTGTGGCCAAATAGCAGATTATACCTTAAAAAAAAAGTTTTAAAAATAAACATATAAATATATTAAAAAAAAAACCCTGTTTACCTCCCACACCAAAAAATACCCAGATACAAGTTTAAATTAAAAAAAAAAAAAAATTACAATAAAAAAAAAAAAAAAAACCATAAATAGTTACCTAAGGGTCTGAACTTTTTAAATATGCATGTCAAAGGAGTATATCAATATGATTTAATAAATTATGGGCTTCTAAACAGTGATGGACGCAAAACGGAAAAAATGCACCTTTATTTCCAAATAAAATATTGTCGCCATACATTGTGATAGGGACATAATTTTAACGGTGAAATACCCGGGGCATATGGGCAAATACAATACGTGAGTTTTAATTATAGAGGCATGTATTATTTTAAAACTATAATGGCTGAAAACTGAGAAATAATGAATTTTTTCCATTTTTTTCTTATTCTTCCTGTTAAAATGCATTTACAGTAAAGTGGCTCTTAGCAAAATATACCACCCACAGAAAGCCTAATTGGTGGCGGAAAAAACAAGATATAGATCAATTAATTGTGATGAGTAGTGATAAAGTTATTGGCAAATGAATGGGGGGTGAAAGTTGCTCGGATGTAAAAAAATTTCAACCCTTCGGGCTTAAGTGGTTAATATATCACATACATGAAGTTTATTACTAATATTATGTCTATATTGACTCTTTTACTTTAATCATTCATAACAGGCTAAGCTCAATTTGCAATAGAGGCTGCTTTCATCTTCTTCAGAATCAGAATCAGAATCACTTTATTTCGCCAAGTACAGCAGAGCTATACTCGGAATTGATTGTGGTACACATGGCATAGACATAGTATAACATGGTATAAGAGGACAGATGCGCAACACATACAACAAACAATGATACAAGTAAAGAAATGCAGTAGAGATATGGATATGGCCTACACGTGAAACAGTCCCGAGGCAACAGTTAGATATGGATATGGCCTACACGTGAAGCAGTCCCGAGGCAAGTTAGTACAATAGAGCTACTACCGATAGTGGATAGGTAGTGATGATGCAGTGGTGATGATAAAGCCACGAACGTGGGCAGTGGGGACCAGGCAGGCAGACGGGCGAGAGCTGGCTGACCGACCCCACCAGGGCAAGCTAGCTTGCACATCAAACCACTCTGCCATTTGCTAGATATAAGGAATTTAGGTTCTCTAGCTCATGGTTCCCCAACCCTGTCCTCTAGTACCACCAACAGTGCATGTTTTGTGGGAATCCACAGAGGTAGTTAATCATCTCTGCTGAAACACTATTTACCCCACCTAGTGGTAGGCCCTGAGGACAGAGTTGGGGAACAGTGCTCTAACTGCTTGACTCCCTTAACCTTTTCAGCTTGCTAATTATTCCAGCCATTTCTGTAAAGGTGTCCATAGATTACTCCACTTGGCGGCTGATCGCCCATCTGATTCGATAATTATTATCGAATCGGATGTAAATAGGAGCCGCCAAGAGCATGCCTGATTAACTAGCAAACGAGATAAACAGAGGAACACCAAGAGCCCCAATAGTGTAGTATGTATTGACAAAGGGGGTAATGACAAAGAGTAATAGTTATTATACTCACAAACATGGGTCACCAATAGGCAACCACTGTAAAGGCAGGTGGGGAGATTATCCCGACCCCACTCAGGAATAAGAAGTCGCTCTCTGTAGATAGTAGAAAGGGTCACAACCCTCCACCAAGGGTGGATACAATATTATTTAAAAGAGAACAGAGGCGCCAAAAGGATAAAAGGGGTTTTAAAGGAGCTTAAAAGCCAAAACTTGGTAATTAGAGGAGGCAGTGGTGGACTTACCCCCTCCAAGCAGACACAACACGACTGTACATTCAGTCTATTTATTAACGAACTCCAGATAAAGCAAAGCAACGCGTTTCACGGGTCAGCGCCCGCTTCCTCAGGCAATAGAAAAAGGAGTTACAGCATCTAGCAAAACAAACGACACTCAGCGCCTCTGAGTGTCGTTTGTTTTGCTAGATGCTGTAACTCCTTTTTCTATTGCCTGAGGAAGCGGGCGCTGACCCGTGAAACGCGTTGCTTTGCTTTATCTGGAGTTCGTTAATAAATAGACAATGTACAGTCATGTTGTGTCTGCTTGGAGGGGGTAAGTCCACCACTGCCTCCTCTAATTACCAAGTTTTGGCTTTTAAGCTCCTTTAAAACCCCTTTTATCCTTTTGGCGCCTCTGTTCTCTTTTATATAATGCCTGATCAACTAAGTTGACTATGATCCACTACGAATTGGTTGCATGCGCTATGTCTGCTTCCATGAAAGCAGGAAGTAGATACACTGCATAAAGAAATGTTTTTCTTTAAAGGTTGTTATGCTACTGCTTTAGAGCAGAACAAAAGTGGGCCTTCTTAAAACAGAAGGTATTTGTGATTATTCAGGTTGGAGAGAGCATATGATGTCTCCCATGATGCTTCACTGCTGAATATGCAAATCATCCTCTGTTGTCCCTGACAGCTAACCACACCCCCAGAACCGCTGGAATGCAATGAGGTATCAGTTTGTTAATTGTACAGAGCAACGATAATCCAACATACAATCAGACTGAATTGGATTAATTGATCCTCATCAGTATATGGCATGGATTAAGAGCACAGAGGACGTTCTGAGTTCAGGTCAGCTTTAAAGAGACTCTGAAGCGAGAATAAATCTCGCTTCAGAGCTCATAGTTAGCAGGGGCACGTGTGCCCCTGCTAAACCGCCGCTATAGCGCCACTAAACGGGGGTCCCTTCACCCCCAACTGCGACACTTGGTCGCAGACTTGGTCGTTCCTGGAGGCAGGGCTAACGGCTGCAACCCTGCCTCCAGTCGCGTCTGTCAGCGGCGCATCGCCGCCTCTCCCCCGCCCCTCTCAGTGAAAGAAGACTGAGAGGGGCGGGGGAGAGGCGGAGATACGCGCTGACAGACGCGCGTGGGGCAGGGCTGCGGCGGTTAGCCCTGCCCCAACCAGGAAGCACTCCCCCGCATTACGGAGGGGATTTGGGGGATCAGGGACCCCCGTTAAGCCGCGGGATAGCGGCGGTTTAGCAGGGGCACACGTGCCCCTGCTATCTATGAGGTCTGAAGCGAGATTTATTCTCGCTTCAGACTCTCTTTAATCACTATGTGTCTCACCAGCACTCTGCTCTGACATGAGCTTTTGCTTGCAGTAGACATTATCTGTGTGTCGGATGGGGTTTATTTATTTTTCATATTCACTGTTTGCACTGTATATAATGCGTACCTCTGACGAATGCCCTTTTAGGGGTGAAACATGTTAGGTATATTTAGTGTGTAGGGTGATTTTGCACTATCCTCCTTTACCAACTGTCTGTGAGTGAGAGTTATCTGAGTGCCTTGCACCAAGAGACCACTGATAGGCAGAGCTGGGACAAGGTCCTCCAGCACCCAAGGCTGAGACACCAAAGTGCGCCCCTCCATCCCTCCCACCCCAGCCGTCACACACTGATTGCTATTAGACTAAGAGGCCCCCATGGGCCCACAACCTCCCCAATACCTTAATATCTAGTTATCTGGCTTGCAGTCACTGCCATGTATCCCCTTTTCTTATTTCTCTCTGCTTCAAACACAATTAGGAATGACAGCTGAATGAATTGTGCGCCCCCTCCTACTCTGCGCCCTGAGGCTGGAGCCTCTCCAGCCTATGCCTCGGCCCGGCCCTGCTGATAGGATCAGAATCCTGAGCTGGGGGTTATCTAGAGGGTTGCATTAATTTTTACAATAATTATGTATAAATGATTTAGTCAGTGTTTGCCCATTGTAAAATCTTTCCTCTCCCTGATTTACATACTGACATTTATTACATGGTGACATATTTACTGCTGGCAGGTGATGTCTGTGGAAGGAGATGCTGTTTTTTGGCAGTTGGAAACAGCTGTATTTCCCACAATGCTACAAGGCTCCCACAGTGTGATGTCAGTACCTAGGCGCTGACATCACACTGTGGGAGGGGTTTCACCACAATATCAGCTATACAGAGCCCCCTGATGGTCCGTTTGAGAAAAAGTAACGCTTACTCATGGGAAAGGAGGTATCAGCTTCTGATAAGGATGAAGTTCAATCCTTGGTTACAGTTCCTCTTTAAGACAAAACTAACCTACTGTAATAGACTAATAAAACTCTTACACCAATATAACCCTCATACTAACCTGTCGAGATTTCCATATGGCGGAGTAACGTTTTTCTGATAAACTGAACTGTACATGATCAAATAGGAATAAAATCTAATATTTCCTTCCCTTAGGTTACAGAAGACAAAGACTTTTTAATGTATGGTGATTCTAGTTAACATAGGTGCATTGAATATTTAGAAATATATATGGTCTATTTTAATATTGCCAAGCGATGCTGAATTGTCCAGTCTGTGTGTCTCAAGGAAGATCAGATGCTAGTTAGCAAGTAGTTAGCCATTCAGGAGTGTTTGTGAATAGAAAGGAGACCACAGTATAACTAATAGTTAACATAGTTACCTTGCTTGGCCAAACAATTGCCAAACAAGAGAAGTTGAGTAACAATGGAAGAGACCTCTCAAGAGGCAAATATATTTGCTGAATAGATGAACCTCTGAATACAATCTCTAAGGCTTGTATATTTTAGAAATTAACCATTGTTGCAAGCCAAGAAACTTGGTGACATAGCAAACACAGGCTGAGTTAAACAATTCCCCATCTAAGGACACGACTCAGAGAATAACACATGACTCACTCATATGTATACCTTATGAGTAGAAATGTATCATACAAAGAGTAATACAGATATTATATGATTAAGTCTTATACATTAGTTACAATCAATTCAATAATAATATGGATATGCTATATGTTTACCAGTGTTGCATGTTAACCACTTAACGACCGCCCCCAGCCGATGGGCGGCGGCAAAGACCGGGCCCAAACGACCGCAATACGCCCATCGGCGGGGGCGGCTGCGGGAGTGGCTGTGCGGCGATCGCGTCATTCGTGACGCGATCAGCCGCCGGGGACTGGCTCCGCCCACCGTTCGTTGTAACCCGCCGGCCGTTCGGAAGCGCCGGCGGGTTACTAGCACCCGGATCGCCGCATGTAACAAGTATAATAGGCTTTGTAATGTATACAAAGCCTATTATACTGGCTGCCTCCTGCCCTGGTGGTCCCAGTGTCCGAGGGACCACCAGGGCAGGCTGCAGCCACCCTAGTCTGCACCCAAGCACACTGATTTCCCCCTCCCCTGCCCACCCCCCAGACCACTGTTTGCACCCAGTCACCCCCCTAATCACCCATCAATCACTCCCTGTCACTATCTGTCAACGCTATTTTATTTTTAAGTCCCTAATCTGCCCCCTACTCCCTCCTGATCACCCCCCCCACCCCTCAGATTCTCCCCAGACCCCCCCCCAGACCCCCCCCCCGTGTACTGTATGCATCTATCCCCCCTGATCACCTGTCAATCACCTGTCAATCACCTGTCAATCACCCGTCAATCACCCGTCAATCACCCCCTGTCACTGCCACCCATCAATCAGCCCCTAACCTGCCCCTTGCGGGCAATCTGATCACCCACCCACACCAATAGATCGCCCGCAGATCCGACATCAGATCACCTCCCAAATCCATTGTTTACATCTCTTATCTCCTCTAAACACCCACTAATTACCCATCAATCACCCCCTATCACCACCTGTCACTGTTACCCATCAGATTAGACCCTAATCTGCCCCTTGCGGGCACCCAATCACCCGCCCACACGCTCAGATTGCCCTCAGACCCCCCCTTATCAATTCGCCCGTGCAATATTTACATCTGTTATTCCCTGTAATAACCCACTGATCACCAGTCAATCACCCATCAATCACCCCCTGTCACTGCCACCCATCAATCACCCCCTGTCACTGCCACCCATCAAACAGCCCCTAACCTGCCCCTTGCGGGCAATCTGATCACCCACCCACACCAATAGATCGCCCGCAGATCCGACATCAGATCACCTCCCAAATCCATTGTTTACATCTCTTATCTCCTCTAAACACCCACTAATTACCCATCAATCACCCCCTATCACCACCTGTCACTGTTACCCATCAGATTAGACCCTAATCTGCCCCTTGCGGGCACCCAATCACCCGCCCACACGCTCAGATTGCCCTCAGACCCCCCCTTATCAATTCGCCCGTGCAATATTTACATCTGTTATTCCCTGTAATAACCCACTGATCACCTGTCAATCACCCATCAATCACCCCCTGTCACTGCCACCCATCAATCACCCCCTGTCACTGCCACCCATCAAACAGCCCCTAACCTGCCCCTTGCGGGCAATCTGATCACCCACCCACACCAATAGATCGCCCGCAGATCCGACATCAGATCACCTCCCAAATCCATTGTTTACATCTCTTATCTCCTCTAAACACCCACTAATTACCCATCAATCACCCCCTATCACCACCTGTCACTGTTACCCATCAGATTAGACCCTAATCTGCCCCTTGCGGGCACCCAATCACCCGCCCACACGCTCAGATTGCCCTCAGACCCCCCCTTATCAATTCGCCCGTGCAATATTTACATCTGTTATTCCCTGTAATAACCCACTGATCACCTGTCAATCACCCATCAATCACCCCCTGTCACTGCCACCCATCAATCACCCCCTGTCACTGCCACCCATCAAACAGCCCCTAACCTGCCCCTTGCGGGCAATCTGATCACCCACCCACACCAATAGATCGCCCGCAGATCTTCACTCCTCTAAACACCCACTAATTACCCATCAATCACCCCCTATCACCACCTGTCACTGTTACCCATCAGATTAGACCCTAATCTGCCCCTTGCGGGCACCCAATCACCCGCCCACACCTCAGAACGCCCTCAGACCCCAGCCCTGATCACCTCGCCAGTGCATTGCTTGCATCTATTTCCCCCCTCTAATCACACCTTGAGACACCCATCAATCACCTCCTGTCACCCCCTAGCACACCTACCCATCAGATCAGGCCCTAATTTGCCCCGTGTGGGCTCCTGATCACTCGGCCAAACCCTCAGATCCCCCTCAGACCCCCTTCCGATCACGTCCCCAGTGCATTGATTGCATCTATTTTCCCCTCTAACCGCCCCCTGAGACACCCATCAATCACCTCCTGTCACCCCCCTAGCACTCCTATCCATCAGATCAGGCCCAATACATCCTGTCATCTAAGAGGCCACCCTGCTTATGACCGCTTCCACAAAATTTGCCCCCTCATAGACCACCTGTCATCAAAATTTGCAGATGCTTATACCCCTGAACAGTCATTTTGAGAAATTTGGTTTCCAGACTACTCACAGTTTTGGGCCCGTAAAATGCCAGGGCAGTATAGGAACCCCACAAGTGACCCCATTTTAGAAAGAAGACACCCCAAGGTATTCTGTTAGGTGTATGATGAGTTCATAGAATATTTTATTTTTTGTCAAAAGTTAGAGGAAATTGGATTTTTATTGTTTTTTTCACAAAGTGTCATTTTTCACTAACTTGTGACAAAAAATAAAATCTTCTATGAACTCACCATACCCCTAACGGAATACCTTGGGGTGTCTTCTTTCTAAAATGGGGTCACTTGTGGGGTTCCTATACTGCCCTGGCATTTTAGGGGCCCTAAACCGTGAGGAGTAGTCTAGAATCCAAATGCCTCAAAATGACCTGTGAATAGGACGTTAGGCCCCTTAGCGCACCTAGGTTGCAAAAAAGTGTCACACATGTGGTATCGCCGTACTCAGAAGAAGTAGTATAATGTGTTTTGCGGTGTATTTTTATACATACCCATGCTGGGTGGGAGAAATCTCTCTGTAAATGGACAATTGTGTGTAAAAAAAATCAAATAATTGTCATTTACAGAGATATTTCTCCCACCCAGCATCTGTATGTGTAAAAATACACCCCAAAACACATTATACTACTTCTCCTGAGTACGGCGGTACCACATGTGTGGCACTTTTTTGCACCCTAAGTGCGCTAAGGGGCCCAAAGTCCAATGAGTACCTTTAGGATTTCACAGGTCATTTTGCGACATTTGGTTTCAAGACTACTCCTCACGGTTTAGGGCCCCTAAAATGCCAGGGCAGTATAGGAACCCCACAAATGACCCCATTTTAGAAAGAAGACACCCCAAGGTATTCCGTTAGGAGTATGGTGAGTTCATAGAAGATTTTATTTTTTGTCACAAGTTAGCGGAAAATGACACTTTGTGAAAAAAAACAATTAACATCAATTTCCGCTAACTTGTGACAAAAAAAAAAAATCTTCTATGAACTCACCATACTCCTAATGGAATACCTTGGGGTGTCTTCTTTCTAAAATGGGGTAATTTGTGGGGTTCCTATACTGTCCTGGCATTTTAGGGGCCCTAAACCGTGAGGAGTAGTCTTGAAACGAAATTTCTCAAAATGACCTGTGAAATCCTAAAGGTACTCATTGGACTTTGGGCCCCTTAGCGCAGTTAGGGTGCAAAAAGGTGCCACACATGTGGTATCGCCGTACTCAGGAGAAGTAGTATAATGTGTTTTGGGGTGTATTTTTCCACATACCCATGCTGAGTGGGAGAAATATCTCTATAAATAGACAATTGTGTGTAAAAAAAATAAAAAAATTGTCATTTACGGAGATATTTCTCCCACCCAGCATGGGTATGTGTAAAAATACACCCCAAAACACATTATACTACTTTTCCTGAGTACGGCAATACCACATGTGTGGCACTTTTTTGCAGCCTAACTGCGCTAAGGGGCCCAAAGTCCAATGAGCATCTTTAGGCTTTACAGGGGTGCTTACAATTAGGCACCCCCCAAAATGCCAGGACAGTGAACACACCCCACAAATGACCCCATTTTGGAAAGTAGACACTTCAAGGTATTCAGAGAGGAGCATAGTGAGTCCGTGGCAGATTTCATTTTTTTTTTTGTCGCAAGTTAGAAGAAATGGAAATTTTTTTTTTTTTGTTGTTGTTGTCACAAAGTGTCATTTTCTGCTAACTTGTGACAAAAAATAAAATCTTCTATGAACTCACCATGCCTCTCACTGAATACTTTGGGATGTCTTCTTTCCAAAATGGGGTCATTTGGGGGGTATTTGTACTATCCTGGAATTTTAGCCCCTCATGAAACCTGACAGGTGCGCAGAAAAGTCAGAGATGCTTGAAAATGGGAAAATTCACTTTTGGCACCATAGTTTGTAAACGCTATAACTTTTACCCAATCCAATAAATATACACTGAATGTTTTTTTTTTTATCAAAGACATGTAGCAGAATAACTTTCGCGCTCAAATGTATAGGAAATTTTACTTTATTTGAAAAATGTCAGCACAGAAAGTTAAAAAAGTCATTTTTTTGACAAAATTCATGTCGTTTTTGATGAATATAATAAAAAGTAAAACTCGCAGCAGCAATCAAATAGCATCAAAAGAAAGCTGTATTAGTGACAAGAAAAGGAGGTAAAATTCATTTAGGTGGTAGGTTGTATGACCGAGCATTAAACCGTGAAAGCTGCAGTGGTCTGAATGGAGAAAAAGGCTCTGGTCCTTAAGGGGCGAAAAGACTGTGGTCCTGAAGTGGTTAAACAATAATGTTAATGGTATAAAATTCTGCTAACAAGCACAATATGTTATAAAGGAGAGGTCCATGGTGGTTTTCAATATGTCACTATGATTTTGGATCAAATCCAATCTATCCGAAATATGGTAGAAAAGGTCACTGTATCCTGAATAATAACCAGTGATCCCATCCAGATCAGCTATCCATAAGATATGAAATGTTTATAACATTGATTCATTCACTGTGGGCTATAATAAAACACAATCAAAATGTCTTTAATTTTGCCACATATCCCATTAATAAGGTGATTAGTTAGCCAACAGCACCTCCAGAGGGTGAAATCCAACATTACACTTGGGTTAAAGATTAGTGACTGATCACTCCCACTGATCACTCCTACTGCCTTGTGATAGGTTGGAAGATTTAATCTCCTGGGCAGGATCATAGGTAGTGAGGGGAATAAGAAGAGATGGGTCAGTCATGAAGAGATCATCAGACCACCAGCAGATCTGAGCAGACCAGAACATTAGGGATCCATGCCATCTGAATGATCGCAAGCAGCCACGCCTAAAGGAATACGCCCCAGAGGCCATCTTGGTGACTATACTTGAACCCAGTTATAAATTTTTCTTTTTAGTCATATGGCTTATCACAGCACGAATATCTGAACTTTTGATTTATTGACAATTGTCTTTCTTAGTTTATAGTCATTTATAGCCAAAGGGAGTGGGCTCTTCCAGTGCACAGGAATTGCCCTTTCCATATATTTGATAAAACCCATTCAGTGGGAATCTTTTCTTTAGATAAACACAATCAATCGTTCAAGAATCGCTGACTGTGAATGCCATAACTTGTTTTGGATAAAAGCGCTAGATATTTCAAGCTACCTTCTTTAAGTATTGATATTTTGATATTTTGCCGCAACACGTGCAGGCCACACCTAGCAAAGTTTAGGATGACTCAATAAGATATTTCATTCCAAAATTATATATATGTTACCCGCTCGCTTTGTGTAGTAACACAGGCCAGCGGAGGTTAAAGTGTAGACAGAGGGAAAATTCCTGTCAGTTATAGTTGATTGCATATCCATTGTGGGGCAACGCCCAGTCGTTATATCCACTGAGTCATCCTAAATTTGTCATATTGAATGGTATAGCTGACATCAGCCATTTTATTTTGAATAGCAGCCATTTTGATTTTGATAGCCGCCATTTTGTTTTTGATAGCCGCCATCTTGTTTTTAATAGCAGCCATTTTTGATTTTGATAGCAGCCATTTTGTCTCCAGGAATCCTGTGATAAATTGATTGACATGGCCGGTGGCCATATTTGATGACTCATAGCTCTGCATTGTATTTGAATTGACTGCTATTGGTTTAAGTTTTTGCTTATTGATAAATGCGTATAACAACAATTTGATTGTATCCCTGAAATTGTATGATCCAGCTCATTGTAGGAATAACCTTACGAGTTTTGTTTTAAATCAAAAGTGCAATTTTATATTGTTTTGATATTGTAATATTTATTTGATATTAAATTGATATTTTTACAAGTTGGTCTACGTTTATTTACATGTTCAAACCAGTACGGTAAAACCTCGAAAAACGAACTCATATAGTTAGGCGTGTGTTTGTATTGTTAGCTCCTCCCATTTTTTAGGAGCTTTATATTTGTGATTTTCTAATTTTTAACGATTAATACAAACATTGACAAAACGCCCGACAAACCTTACCTGTGCTCTAACACTAATCTATACTAAGTTAAACCCTCTAAAATAAGCATATTTACCTACCGGTTCTGGGAAACACTAGCTCAGAATGTACTGAATCTCTGCGCTGATATGTATGGCGCCTATATCTGAATTGTATGGCGCCTATATCTGAATTGTATGGCGCCTATATTTGAATCCCAGTGTGAAATGAAATTACAAGTACCGTACACATCTGGTCATATGATAGAGGCTCCATTAACTACTCCGGTCATTATGTTTAAGGACTCTTGGATGAACTTTTTATTGAGTGAGTGGAACTGAATTTTTGGCTCTTCATTATCTTCCTCATGCTATGGAAAGCACATGTTCCATTGTTCTCAGTATATGTGAAGATGGGAAAAGGCCACAGCTGGCGTTGAATTCATCATTACTTCGATAATAGTTCTGAGTCAAGCAGCCTGGTTCCTCTACAGCAAACTTCACAGAACTTCGCCAATTCCATGCCTGACTTTGCATGTAGCCATGGTATTTGCAGTATATTAGCTATACAGGTAAACCATTTTAACATATATTTCAATGTCTGTGTGTAGGGCTTATAGAAATAAAGCACAAGGCATCCAGTTACACAGTCACCTAAAGGATTATTAGGAACACCATACTAATATGGTGTTTGACCGCCTTTCGTCATCAGAACTGCCTTAATTCTACGTGGCATTGATTCAACAAGGTGCTGAAAGCATTCTTTAGAAATGTTGGCCCATATTGATAGGATAGCATCTTGCAGTTGATGGAGATTTGTGGGATGCACATCCAGGGCACAAAGCTCCCGTTCCATCACATCCCAAAGATGCTCTATTGGGTTGAGATCTGGTGACTGTGGAGGCCATGTTAGTACAGTGAACTCATTGTCATGTTCAAGAAACCAATTTGAAATGATTTGAGCTTTGTGACATGGTGCATTATCTTTCTGGAAGTAGCCATCAGAGGATGGGTACATGGTGGTCATGAAGGGATGGACATGGTCAGAAACAATGCTCAGGTAGCCCGTGGCATTTAAATGATGCCCAATTGGCATCAAGGGGCCTAAAGTGTGCCAAAAAAACATCCACCACACCATTACACCACCACCATTACACCACCAACAACAAGGCACGATGGATGCATGTTTTCATTTTTTTAACGCCAAGTTCTGACTTTAACCAATTCGGCCTATCTGGACGAGCTTCCTCGTCCAGATAGGCACTGCTGCTGCTGCCCGCCGCTAGCCCCCCGATCAGTGAATGGGAATATAATTCCCATTCACCGATCTAATTTCTCCGCAGAAATACCGACGCTTTCTCTCCAGAGAGCGTGGTAATTCTGCCCCCAGGAAACTTCTCCCCAGCATTTTAGTTCCTGGATGCGAGATCGTTCGCATCCAGGACTTTTTTCACTGTGGCCATCTTGTGGCCAAATAGTAAACTGCACCCACATACATTTTTAATAAAAAAAAAAATATTATTTTACATTTAAAATTAGCAGTTTCCCTCCCACACCAAAAATTACCCATATACACTTTTTTTTATTAAAAAATAAATAAAAAATACAATTAAAAAAAAAACAAAAACAACATAAATAGTTACCCAAGGGTCTGAATTTTTTTAAATATGCATGTCAAGAGAATATGTTATTATATTATTTAAAATTATAAGCTTATAAATAGTGATGGACGCAAATTGAAAAGATGCACCTTTATTTCTAAATGAAATATCGGCACCATAAATTGTGATAGGGACATCGTTTAAACGGTGTAATAACCGGGACAGATGGGCAAATAAAATACAGGAGTTTTAATTACGGTAGCGTATATTAATTTCAAACTATAATGGCCAAAAACTGAGAAATAATGAATTTTTTTCATTTCTTTCTTAATCTTCCTGTTAAAATAGATTTAGAAAAAAATAATTCTTAGCAAAATGTACTGCCCAAAGAAAGCCTAATTAGTGGCGGAAAAAACAAGATATTCATTGTGATAAGTAGCAATAAAGTTATAGGCGAATGAATGGGAGGTGAACGTTGCTCGGATGCATGAGATTTTCGGACTGCGGTGCTGAACCGGCTATTGAGACTCATCAGACCAGGCAACATTTTTCCAGTCTTCAACTGTCCAATTTTGGTGAGCTTGTGGAAATTGTAGCCTCTTTTTCCTATTTGTAGTGGAGATGAGTGGTACCCGGTGGGGTCTTTTGCAGTTGTAGCCCATCCACCTCAAGGTTATGCGTGTTATGGCTTCACAAATGCTTTGCTGCATACCTCGGTTGTAACGAGTGGTTATTTAAGTCAACGTTGCTCTTCTATCAGCATCAATCAGTAGGCCCATTCTCCTCTGACCTCTAGCATCAACAAGGCATTTTCGCCCACAGGACTGCCGCATACTGGATGTTTTTCCCTTTTAACACCATTCTTTGTAAACCCTAGAAATGGTTGTGCATGAAAATCCCAGTAGTAGAAGATTGTGAAATACTCAGACCGACCCCTCTGGCACCAACAACCATGCCACACTCAAAATTGCTTAAATCGCCTTTCTTTCCCATTCTGACATTGTTTGGATTTCAGGAGATTGTGTTGACCAGGACCACACCCCTAAATGCATTGAAGCAACTGCCATGTGATTGGTTCATTAGATAACTGCATTCATGAGAAACCGAATAGGTGTTCCTAATAATCCTTTAGGTGAGTGTATTATGAAAGGCACAAATTATTTGTAAAGTTGGCTGTGGTCATTAAAGTGGGATTGTCAGTCACACAACTAAATTCCATTTACCCACTGCACTGTGTTTATTATGCAGCCTGGAACCTCACCCTGCATTGCAAGCACTCCAATCTAATCAGAAATGTTTCTGCTGTAATAAATCTTCTGTCAGACTGGCTATATTTGGTACATTGCCAACGAGAAGGAAGCTTGTCATCTCTCCTCCCACATCCCTGCTCCTCACTGATTGGCTGAGGGCAGTTACATTGTGACCCAAGGCTGAAATCTGATCTTGCCGTGCTCACATATTTACAAAGCAAGCTAGCTACGATAGTGCAGATTCTATGAGACAAATGTAGTGAGGCTGGCCAGCATCTTTGTAAAGATTCTTTTCAGGAAGTGCTATTGTATAAAAAGGGAAATATTAAGAATACCCCATGAGGAGATAGACTAGCCCAAAACCTGTCAGATCAGTCTGATTATTACTATCTTCTGTAAGTAACAGCAACATACGGAAATACAGTTTTGTTTTGTTTTTTTGCATTTGATAGCTATTTGGTTCCCTTTAACCACCTACTCAGACTCCTGGTGGTTGTTCCTAACTTAAGGTGGTCCTGAACTCAGAACTCCCTCTTTGCACTAAAAGATAAGTAACAGCATAATACCATTAAAAGAAAAAAAACATTCCTTTGTTACAGCTGATACAAGTCCTGCAATAAATCTGCAGTGTGTCTACTTCCTGCTTTCAAGGAAGCAGGCATAGGGTTAACATCCTGCGTTTACAAATTACCTGCTCTGCCGAGGCAGCCAGCTGACACAGCTGAGAGATCAAATTACAGTTGAGATTAGATGAGGGGGATTGGACAGGCTAAACTCTCTAAATACATACAAGGTGCATTTCTCTATGTTTTCCTTCTGTCCTGTGCAAGAGTTCAGGTCAACTTTAAAGGGAACCTTAACTGAGAGGGATATGGATGTTTCATTTTAAACAATACCAGTTGCTTGGCAGTCCTGCTGATCTCTTTGGCTGCAGTAGTGGCTGAATCACACATGAAACAAGCATACAGCTAATCCAGTCTGACTTCAGTCAGAGCACCTGATCTGCATGCTTGTTGAGGGGCTGTGGCTAAAAGTACTAGAGTCACAGGTTCAGCAGGAGAGTCAGGCAACTGGTATTAATTTAAAAGGAAAAGTCCATATCCTTCTCAGTTTAGGTTCCCTTTAAGGCATTAGCACTTAGTCTGACATTGGACTGCAAAGGGTTAATGGCGTGGATCGATAAAATATGATCCTTCCTTTGGATCTGAATGAGCTGATCTAATATATGATCTTCGGCTAAAAATTGCGCCATAAACAGGCAACTTTAGGCCTACACAAAACGTTTGCACTGGATAACAATTCAAAGCAGTACTCACTCAGTCATTTCTATAATAAGGCTGGAATGTCTTACACACAAAGGTCATTTCTCAGGCCCAGGTTGGCTCTGGTTCAGGGCAATCTGATCTCCCCCCCCCCCCCTTCCTCCTCCTCACCCCCCTACATTCTAATCCACCGGAGGACTTTGCTGCCAACTCTGTATTATACAATAATTCATAAATCGCAGCCCAGATAAAATGACAATAAAGCGTGGCAGACAGTTGTGGAAGCAATACCAAGCCAAGTATATAATGGATTCAGCAAAAACGATGAGATGCTAAAATAAAAGAGGATGGTAACAGATGTCTTTCATGCGCGACAAAAGAAAAAACTCTGCCGTGATTAAAGACAGTGGCGGGCTCTGCAGCCAGGCTCAAAATACCTAATGACTATTTAGCGGTGCAGAGGAGAAGAAACAAAAAAGCCCGAAATGTTCATATATAGAACACACGCGCTTTGTTCAAATATAGGTAGGCAATATCATTAATTTTAATTGGGGCATTTAGAATGTAAATTTGAGTTCATTATATTCATTTACGTTTTAATGATTCAGCGCAATGTAAACAGAACAATGCTAATGGCAGAACATTTAGTTTTAATCCATTTTTTTTAATTGATGGAAATAAAAAGAGAAAAAAAAACTTTGCTGGATGAGCGGTGATACATAGCACAGTGATGAAAAGCCATTAAAGGAGTACTCCGCCTCAAGGTAATACATTCTGTCCAGCGGTTGATTAAAGAGGCCCTGTAGCAGTGGCATATCAATCGCCATAGCAACAGTAGCAATGCTATGGGGCCCGCCCAGTCCCTACGCCACAGGGGGCCTGCAGCTTAGGGGACTTTTTCTTAAATATATAAATTTATGATGAAGCTGGGGCCAGGCCGCCCCCCCCCCTCCTCCCCAGTCCCCCCCCCCCCCCCAGTCCCTCTCCTTCCACGAGTATAGCAGGTGAGGGGGGACTATTTTGACTTTATTCGGTTATGGGGGGCGAAGAAATGGGGGGGGGGGGGCAACCACAAAATTTGCTATGGGGCCCAGTGAATTGTAGCTACGCCCTTGCCCTCTTGTAACATATACAGGGGAAATTCGAAAAATCTGAATATTGTGCAAAAGTCCCTTTATTTCAGTAATACAACTTAAAGCGGTATAAAACCCTGACATAATATTCAATAAAAACATGTTTTCCTACTTATTATATGCCATATACAGTGGTGTGAAAAACTATTTGCCCCCTTCCTGATTTCTTATTCTTTTGCATGTTTGTCACACTTAAATGTTTCTGCTCATCAAAAACCGTTAACTATTAGTCAAGGATAACATAATTGAACACAAAATGCAGTTTTAAATGATGGTTTTTATTATTTAGTGAAGAAAAAAAACCTCCAAATCTACATGGCCCTGTGTGAAAAAGTGATTGCCCCCCTTGTTAAAAAATAACTGTGGTTTATCACACCTGAGTTCAATTTCTGTAGTCACCCCCAGGCCTGATTACTGCCACACCTGTTTCAATCAAGAAATCACTTAAATAGGAGCTATCTGACACAGAGAAGTAGACCAAAAGCACCTCAAAAGCTAGACATCATGCCAAGATCCAAAGAAATTCAGGAACAAATGAGAACAAAAGTACTGTAATTGAGATCTATCAGTCTGGTAAAGGTTATAAAGCCATTTCTAAAGCTTTGGGACTCCAGCGAACCACAGTGAGAGCCAATATCCACAAATGGCAAAAACATGGAACAGTGATGAACCTTCCCAGGAGTGGCCGGCTGACCGAAATTACCCCAAGAGCTCAGAGAAAACTCATCCGAGAGGCCACAAAAGACCCCAGGACAACATCTAAAGAACTGCAGGCCTCACTTGCCTCAATTAAGGTCAGTGTTCACGACTCCACCATAAGAAAGAGACTGGGCAAAAACGGTCTGCATGGCAGATATCCAAACCACTTTTAAGCAAAAAGAACATTAAGGCTCGTCTCAATTTTGCTAAAAAAACATCTCAATGATTGGCAAGACTTTTGGGAAAATACCTTGTGGACCGACGAGACAAAAGTTGAACTTTTTGGAAGGTGCGTGTCCCGTTACATCTGGCGTAGAAGTAACACAGCATTTCAGCAAAAGAACATACCAACAGTAAAATATGGTGGTGGTAGTGTGATGGTCTGGAGTTGTTTTGCTGCTTCAGGACCTGGAAGGCTTGCTGTGATAGATGGAACCATGAATTCTACTGTCTACCAAAAAATCCTGAAGGAGAATGTCCAGCCATCTGTTCGTCAACTCAAGCTGAAGCGATCTTGGGTGCTGCAGCAGGACAATAACCCAAAACACACCAGCAAATCCACCTCTGAATGGCTGAAGAAAAACAAAATGAAGACTTTGGAGTGGCCTAGTCAAAGTCCTGACCTGAATCCTATTGAGATGTTGTGGCATGACCTTAAGAAGGCGGTTCATGCTAGAAAACCCTCAAATGAAGCTGAATTACAACAATTCTGCAAAGATGAGTGGGCCAAAATTCCTCCAGAGCGCTGTAAAAGACTCGTTGCAAGTTATCGCAAACGCTTGATTGCAGTTATTGCTGCTAAGGGTGGCCCAACCAGTTATTAGGTTCAGGGGACAATTTCTTTTTCACACAGGGCCATGTAGGTTTTGAGTTATTTTTCTCACTAAACAATAAAAACCATAATTTAAAACTGCATTTTGTGTTCAATTATGTTATCTTTGACTAATAGTTAACGGTTTTTGATGAGCAGAAACATTTAAGTGTGACAAACATGCAAAAGAATAAGAAATCAGGAAGGGGGCAAATAGTTTTTCACACCACTGTAGTTTGGTCATATTTGCTTTTGTGCATAAGTATTATTATTCATTTAGAAATTACAAGTTCCCAAAGTACATGTTTTTTTGCTCTGAGAGCTGACTTTGCATTTTATACATAACTGGTTTTATTAATCTTGTATTGAAGGCCGAAATGCTTTCTGATTGTCTGTCTGTGTTCAGGAGAGTCTGCTCAGAGAATGTGTCACATTCCTCACGTGATACAATTAAGTAAACACAAGATAACATTATCTCCAATTTGGATGTGTCCAGGTTTCTCTGCACTGAGCTTGTAACTCCTGTGTTTAACTAATTGAACGCTGTTCTAGTAAAAAAAACAATGGTGGTAGTATATAATATGCTGTAAATAATATTTTAGAGCAAAGAAGAAATGCTGGGTTTCATTCCGCTTTAAAAGATGAAACCAATATATGAAATAAACTCATTACATGCAAAGCGAGATCTTTTAAGCCTTTATTTGTTATATTGTTGATGATTGTGGTTTACAGCTTATGAGAACCCCAAAATCAAAATCTCAGACCATTAGAATATTGTGACTAGGTTCAATAATCTAGGCTTAAGGTGCCAGACTCCCATCAGCTAATTAATCCAAAACACCTGCAAAGGGTTCCTATTTCATATAGCAGCTTCACCTTTTCAGTTGAATTACTGGAATAAATGGACTTTTGCACAATATTCTAATTTTTCGAGTTTCACCTGTAGTAGAATGCAGTAAACTATTGATGATACCCACTTTTACAGTGAATTTCCTGGTTTCATTGCATCGGAAACACTTCAGATATCTTTTTATTGATGTTCCACTTCCACACAGTGGCGTTTAGCCTAAGCTGTTTAGCTATGTGGAATTCTCCTCCCATAGCACTCTGGAGACCAGGTATATTTTCTACTGGCTTTAGAACTCTTATTAAACAAACATTCCACAGAGATCACCCGACAGTACTAAAGATGTGGCCACCTGTCATATATTTCAGAATGTACATTGGGGTGAGGAAAGATTTTACATAGGCAGACGTTGACTAAATGGTTAATAAATTAATATTGTAAAAAAGAATGAATTTCACTACAGTGCCTCGTTAAAGGGAACCTAAACCGAGAAGGATATGGATTTTTTTCTTTTAAAATAATACCAGTTGCCTGACTCTCCTGCTGATCCTGTGTCTCTAATACTTTTAGCCAGAGCCCCTGAACAAGCATGCAGAGCAGGTGCTCTGACTGAAGTAAGACAGGATTAGCTGCATGCTTGTTTCAGGTGTGTGATTCAGCCACTACTGCAGCCAAAGAGAGCAGCAGGACTGACAGGCAACTGATATTGTTTAAAAGGAAATATCCACATCCCTCTCAGTTAAAGTTCCCTTTAAAGCAAGAATTCAGCCAATTCAGTCCACGCTATACCCCCCCCCCAAAAAAAAAAATGTATGATATAGTGAATTGTATGTGTAGTATGGATAAGGAATAGAACATTAAGAGCAAAGAAAAAAGTATCTTATTTTTTTTTTCAATCCTTTTTTTTTTAATAACAGTGTATTATTCTATCAAATTTGCAGTTTCCAAATCACACTCTGTATTTTAAACTATAAAGCAGAAATAATGACCCTTTGAACTTTCCTACAGCAAAAGCTTATCTCAACCTATCACTGTTTCTATAATGTATAAGTGCTTCAGAAAGCAGGACTGTGTTTGGCCCAAGCTGGGTGGAATAGCTCAGAGAAGCTCTTTTACATAGATAACAACTGAAGTTTCTTAACTCTTCCTGTACTGGAAACAATATGAGACTCTTTGCTTTGTTACTAATGTTCGGGTCAATATGCAATTAACTTTTTCTCCTAGGAGTTAATTTTTCTTATTCTCTTTGAAATAACTTTTCAGCATTTAGCAATTGAAAAAGTACTAAAAAGTAGGTGAAAAGTACTATCAAAATTATTTTGAGAATTACTTTGCTTGCTGGTGCTTTACAAGGAATTTTATTGACAAGGTATGAAATATCTTCTAGGAGAAAACTCAGGAGAAAAAGTTAATTACATATGGGCCTCTATTTCTTAGCTGTGCTACACATACAATTCATCTCATAAATGTATTTTCGCTTCAGGTTTCCTTTAACCACTTCAGCCTACAGTGTTATTTCACCTTATGCATCCGAGCAACTTTCACCTCCCATTCATTCACCAATAACTTTATCACTACTTATCACACTGAAATGATCTATATCTTGTTTTTTCTGCTACCATTTAGGCTTTCTTTGGGCGATACATTTTGCTAAGAATTATTTTATTCTAAATCCATTTTAACAGGAAGATTAAGAAAGAAATGTAAAAAATTCATTATTTCTCAGATTTTGGCCATTATAGTTTGAAATGAATACATGCTACCGTAATTAAAACCCGTGTATTTTATTTGCCCATTTGTCCCAGTTATGTCCCTATCACAATTTATGGCGCCAATATTTTCTTTGGAAATCAAGGTGCATTTTTTCAATTTGCGTCCATCGCTATTTACAAGCTTATAATTTAAAAAATTATAGTACTATACTCTCTTGACATGCATATTAAAAAAGTTCAGACCTTTAGATAACTATTTATTTTTTGTAATTTTTTTAATTCAAAATTTTATTTGGGTAATTTTTGGTGTGGGAGGTAACCAGTTCATTTTAAATGTAATAATATGTGTTTATTTACTAAAAATGTATGTGGATGTAGTTTTACTATTCGGCCACAAGATGGCCGCAGTAAACAAAATGTTTTTTGTCTGGGAAGCGAATGCTCTTGCTTCCAGGAACCATAAAGAGGACAGGAAACTTTTTTTTTGCGCAGAAACACTGCGGCCTCTGATAAAAGGCCGTCGGTTTCTCTCCCGGGGACTTAGATCAATGAATGGGAACCATGTTCCCATTCATTGATCTCAGGGCTAACGGAGGGTGGTGGCGCAGCGGCAGCAGGCCAGTCAAGCTGAACGGATATATCCGTCCAGATAGACTTAAGTGGTTAAATCTCATTCATTCCCATAATTTGAAGATCTAAGTCTAGAAGGAAGCATCGTGAAGCACATACACTTCACCACTGTCCTTCAGAGGGGCTGACACTCAAATAATGCCTGCCTTAGTCATAGTCTAATGTTCCTTAAAGAGACTCTGAAGCCTTATAAAATTGCTCTTTTTATTTAACATTCATCTTCTACACTATCACCCAAGCTAACACGCCGCATCCCCGCAGCAGAACGCTGTAATTAAACCCCCCAAATCCCCTAGGCAAAATGTGGAGAGCGCTTCCTGGTAGAGGCAGAGCTAAGGGCGGTAGCTCTGCCTCTACTCGCGTCAATCCCTGCTGATCACCGCCCCTCTCTGTCTTCTTTCAATGAGATGGGCGGGGGAGAGGCGGGAATCCACCGGATTGACGCGAATGGAGGCAGGGCTACAGCGGTAAGCTCTTCCTCCCCGGGCAGCAAAATCCATGACATAGAAAGTCATGGATTTTTGCCCCTGGTTTGGGGGGCTTTAATTAGAGGGTTCTGCCGCTGTTAAATAAAAAGAGCAATTTTATAAGGCTTTAGAGCCTCTTTAAATCTGTAACTTAATCTCACCCATAACAAGCAGAGCTTTGAATCCATGGCTTACAGAGCAAAAAGATTAGGTTCCCCAGGATGCAGACAACTAAGAATGTCACACATTGAAAAAGCAAACCTGAAGTGAAAATAAACTTATGAAATTATTAATTGTATTTGTTGTACTAAAGGCAAATAGAACATAGAACTGAGAACTTTTATGTTCAGTTTAAATGCTTCATTTTAATACTTAATTCTAAATAGCAGCCATGATAAATCTGCCTTGCTGAGCTGAAAAACAAACAAAAGTAATGGTCATTTGAACTTTCCAGCACTAAAACCTTATCAGAAGCCTTCTGTTACTCAGATATAGCTGTTTTGGCATCTGTTTTCTTTTCAGGAAACTGGGCTGAATTTGACAAGCTTGCTGAACTGGAAAAAAACTGAAAGGGGCTTCAATTTCTTAGTAGGGCTAGTGCTACATGTACCTATGTTTATTTCATCATGTCACTTGTTATTTCAGGTGTAAAATATGTACAAACAAACAAAAGACTCTGGCAGGCATGATGAGACATAAATAAATGCTGTAGTGGGAGTTATATGGAGGTTACCATCTTTGTTTCTATGCCAGGCTACAGTGCTGATCCTCTGCCTCTAAACATTTCTGAACATCTGATTAGCAAATTAAATGTTTGAATCCAATATGATGCCACTGGCTGTGTGCTTTTAACAGAAGTGTGATGAAAATTACTAAAGCCACAACATTATCCTGCCAGCCCACAAACTGGAATTCTGTAAGAAGAGAAAACGATGGCAGTATCTATATTGCTCTCTATGCAGGTTCTCTTTAAGCACTGGGCAGCACGTTGGTCTGGTGGATAGCACTCTCGGCTTGCAGTGCTGGGTCCCTGGTTGGAATCCCAGCCAGGGCACTATCTGCTTGGAGTTTGCATGGTCTCCCCGTGTCTGTGTGGGTTTCCTCCGAGTATTCTGGTTTCCTCCCACACCCCCAAATCATACAGATAAGTTAATCGGCTTCCCCCTAAATTGGTACTAGACTACAATAAATACAATAGACGATACATACATAGACATAGGACTATGCTAGGGATTAGATTGTGAGCTCTTCTGAGGGACAATTAAGTGGCAAGACTATATATTCTGTAGAGTGCTATGGGAGATGGCGCTATAGAAATACTAATAATAAAAGCACTGCCAGCATGAGAAACAGAAGCCCTTGCAGGTAGCTTGTGTCCCTTGTCTGTGATTTCCCGCTATATTTTGGAGTTTTACTGGAGCCATATTTACTGGCAGAGCTTTATAGTCCTCTAGCTGCTCCCTCTTCTCCATTATTCAGAATGTCAGAGTTTCTCCTGTCTGAGACATGACAAGCATGACAATGAGAGCGCCAAGGAAAAAGCCTTGAAAGGAACTACATATAGATGATCTTCCCAGAATCCCCGGCATAATGGCAGTATACAGATTTCTGGCCCCAGGATTTTTACTTGGTTGAGGCATTGCCATGCTTTTCTACTGTGTTTTATATTGGGCTTCTAACCCTAACACTTCTAATCGCCACCTAATTTTAATTCTCATGAGTATCACCAAACCCAAACCATCTTTATCGTCATCTAATCCTACCTAGCCTCAATGCTCCATATCATCACTTAATTCTAATTTTCCTTAATGTCACCTACTTTTAATCCTCCTTCTCCTGATCTTCTTCTAAATGACAACTAAAATGAATCCAACTTCTTCTAATATAACCAAAATCCTCCTTAATGTAACCTAAACTTAATCCTTTTTATGCTACTTATCCTTACCTAACCTTAATTCTACTAATCCTCCCCTAGGTCCGTACACACTCCGGACTGGAGGCAACGACGGGTCCGTCGTTGCCTCCCGCTGGGTGGGCGTTCCAACGACAGTCCGGCATGTGTACGCACTGTCGGCGGACTGATACGGCTGTTTCTGAGCGATCCGCCGGCCGCCTATCCTAACCTTAATCCTATTTATCCTCCCCAGCCTTAATCCTACTTATCCCCACCTAACCTTAATCCTACTTATCCTCACCTAACCTTAATTCTACTTATTCTCACCTAACCTTAACTCTACTTATCCTCACCTAGCCTTAATTCTACTTAACCTCACCTATTCTTAAACCTAATTATCTTTACCTAACCTAAATCCTACTTAGCCTCACCTAACCTAAATCCTACGTATCCTCACCTAACCTAAATCCAATTTATCCTCACCTAACCTTAACTCTACTTATCCTTACCTAAATACTACTTATCCTCACCTAACCTTAATCCTACTTATCCTTACCTAACCTTAATACTACTTGTCCTTACCTAAATCCTACTTATCATTACCTAACTTTAATCCTATTTATTCTTACCTAACCTTAATCCTCCTTATCTTCACCTATCCTTAATCCACTTTAACGTCACCTTGCTTTAATGCCCCTTGTCCTCACCTTCATCAGCCTTATCCTTACCTAACCTTAATCTTCGTTGACCTCACCCAGCCTTCATCTTCTTTAATCCTAACTTAACCTTAATCTTCCTCATCCTCACCTGGGCCCATATGCAATTCACATTTTCTCTTCAGTTTTCTCCTAGGTGATACTTTTTCATTTTCTTTTTAAAATAATTTTTCACGATTTCACAAATGAAAAAGTACCAAAAGTAAGTGAAAAAGTACTGTCAGAATTATTCTGAGTATTTTTTTGCTTGCTGGTGGCCTAAAATACATTTTTTTAACAAGGTGTTAAAATATCAACTTGCAGAAAACTAAGGAGAAAAAGTGAATTGCATATGGGCCCTAGTCTTTAACCTCCTTATCCTCACTTCCCGCTAATTATCATTAAGGTGTCCATTAACTATGCAATATTACCTTCCAATCCAATAATTGTAATCAGAAGGAAACAGTCAGAAAGCATAGATTGGGCCTAGAATTGGGATAAAAAATATAACCAATGTGATTTCAGACTGAATAAATCTGCAAAACTGATCGATAAATTGAGCGGTAGAATGATCATTTGTAGTCGACTGACACCATCAACACTATCCAATTGATCAGAAGGTTAATTGGTTGGTAACATTGCATCATTAATGGGAACCTTTATTGTTACCTATCCTACCATCACCTAGCCATGACCCTTGTTTTTGATGGGTAATCACTATGGTCACCTAATCTTAACCTTCAACATTTTTCCAACAACAATAACCTTCGCCTATCCTCTACTCCTGATGGTGCCTAACCCCAACTCTCTTCATGTTCACCTAACTCTAATTCTCCTTATAATGTCCAACTCTGACCACTGTAACCGGTTCCTGACCGTAGCCCTCCTTATCACCCCATAATGCTTCTCATCACCTAGTCAAAAGTGTCTTTAAATGAAACCTTTCTTCTACATGCAGTCATTCCCCACTAATGATAATTTTTCATGTTACAAAAAGTAAAGCTGAACTCCAAGCCACAATGATGTATTGTGCCCAAATGGTGACAAGGACTATGTCAAAAACGCCTTCTTTGCCTTAAGAGTAGTTATAAACTATTATATACACATTGCACTAGAGCTACCACATCCCAGTCCCTGCCTAAACTACCATTTCTAGATAGGGCTTAATCTCTATCTAGAGTAGTTTCCAGGGCTCCCTGTCCATATGAACAAGTAGTGCATTTACAGGAAATCATGCATATGATAATAAACTAATGCAAACCCAATGCATCTCAAAGTGTTAAAAAGTCTACGGGACTTTAAAGGGAATATCCGCGCAGCTGCAAAAAAAAAAAAATCCACTTACCTGGGGCTTCCTCCAGCCCGTGGCAAGCAGGGCGTGCCCTCGGCGCCGCTCTGCAGGCTCCCGGTCTTCTCCAGTGGCTTCTCTCAGAACTACTGAGCCTGCGCAGTACAGCCCGGAGGACGTGCGATGACATCAGCGCGCCGCCGTGAGGCGCATTTTGGAGCGCACACAAGAAGCCCGACCGGAGCGGCGCCGAGGGTACGTCCTGCCTGCCATGGGCTGAAGGAAGCCCCAGGTAAGTGGATTCGTATTTTTTTTTTCAGCTGCGTGAACCTTCCCTTTAAGTAAAAACATGCATTGCCCAAAGATAAAAATCCAAAGTGTGAAAGGGCTGTTAGTGAGAGATTATTGGCAGGCAAAGGGTTAAGATTAGATGCAAAAAAAAAGGGTTACTGTGGCGACAGTATAAAACAAAAATAGGGGAACCTGTGAATTGGAGACTGTCTTTCAACAAAGTAGTAACTCTGCAATACAAATCTAAGGTATCATTTCATACTTAAAAGCAATATAGGGCTCTATTCACAAAACTTCTTAAAAATGACTCATTTCTCACCTAAGTGATAAAAATAACCTTTCAGTACATTTACAAGCAAAATAATTACTCAAAGTAAGTTGTTCCTGATTAACTTCATTTCATTATTACTTTTCTTACCTTAATTATATTATATTTTTGCTCTTTGGGAGCTGAAAAATGTAACATAGATAAGGTAAAAACAAAGTAAAACAGGTGAAAAGGCTTTGTGAATAATGTCCATTGGCAAAACATGCTACTGTAATATTATTTTAGAGTCTCTGTAATAAAAATGATTTATATGTGCCAGTTTCACAGCTGTTTAACCCTTTAGACGCAAATTTATTTAGAACAGGGGTGTCAAACTCAAATACAAAGTGGGCTGAAATTGAACACTGGGACTAAGTCACGGGCCAACTACAATGTCTAGTAGCCAACTCCTTCCCTTATAAAGTTTCCTGGTGTCTAGTGCCCCCTCCCCTATACAGTTCCCTGGTGTCTAGTGTCCCCCCTCCCCTTTACAGTTCCCTGGTGTCTAGTGCTTTCCCCCTCACTCTCTCATACGGCTTCCCTGGTGGTCTAGGTCTTCACCTCCAATACAGCTTCCCTGGTGGTCTAAAGTGGACCAAACATAAGGTGCAAGGTGGGGAAATCACTTGAGGGCCAAATTTGATGGCTCTGGGGGCTAGATTTGGCCCTCGGGCCAGAGTTTGACGTGTATGACTGTATGACTTACTAAAGCAGTGGCCAAACTGCACTGAAACAGTCCTCTGTGCACACGGCTTTTACTGATTGAAATTTTCTTTCACCAATTACATGCTAAGGTGTCCAGAATATCTCCACTTTCCCTGCCTTACATCTTCAGCATTCTATTATGGGCAAGGAAAGATGGAAGCAGGAAATTTGGGCGCATGAGGCAGGTGGACAAAAAGGGCGCCGCCATTCACTCCCATAATAAATATCGTTTAATCGGCGCCCAACAGGAAAAAAGGGCGCCGGAGAAAAATAAAGTTTTTAAAAGCTGCGCCCGGAGACTTTTAATGTTTTATAACTGTTTCTCATGATTACACATTATTTAATGATTTATAATTTTTTAAACATTACTTTTAAACGAAAACCGTACAATTTTTTTTTTTAAAAATTGTTTACATTTTTAAACGAAAAACCGCACCATATTTTTTTTAAACGTTATTAATGCTTATCACAGGGGGGTCTTAGGTTTAGGCACCACCAGGGGGGTCTTAGGTTTAGGCACCAACAGGGGGGTCTTAGGTTTAGGCACCAACAGGGGGGTCTTAGGGTTAGGCACCAACAGGGGGGTCTTAGGTTTAGGCACCAACAGGGGGGTCTTAGGTTTAGGCACCAACAGGGGGGTCTTAGGGTTAGGCACCACCAGGGGGGTCTAGGGGTTAGGGATAGGTACAGGGAGGGTTCTGTGTGAGAGTAGGGTTAGGTATAGCTTTAGTAAAATTCTTATTAGTGTTTTATAAAACGTTATTATAAATTTCAATTTTTAAACAGGGAAGATTAACGTTTTTAAAATTGCC
Organism: Hyperolius riggenbachi; assembly: GCF_040937935.1. Classification (NCBI taxonomy): domain Eukaryota; kingdom Metazoa; phylum Chordata; class Amphibia; order Anura; family Hyperoliidae; genus Hyperolius; species Hyperolius riggenbachi. Next base: position 67,896,985 of record NC_090647.1, read on the forward strand.
GATTTTATACACATTATTTAATGATTTATAACTTTATAAAACATTATTTTTAAAAGCAATATAACACAAATTTTTTTTAAACGTTATTTATGATTATCTTTTAAAACCCTGCGCCCTTTTTTTCTGGCGCCCTTTTTTAACGTACGCAGGAAAGATCAGTGACAATGACTGACTTTTATACAACACATGTAGAAGTTTTCCTTAAATCATGCCCATAAGTTTCAAACACAGTAGTCTACGCCGAGAAACATATGTTTTATTGCTGACGATTGTTGATTCCTGGAAAAAGCCTGTGAATATTCTATGTTGAGGCTACTATTTATCTGGGGAAAAAAATATTGAAAAGTGTAACTTCCAGGTAAAAGCAATTTGATGTTTCAAAGAATAAACCTCGGTACGGACGTCAAAACTGTTAACACGCCACTCGGAAACAGAAAGCCTGTTCTGATGATAAGTAGTGGTTATCCTGCTATCCTGCGCAGCCGCTTATCTTGTCAACCGCGCGGAAGAATTTCTTCTTGAACACAAATATTTACGCGATCAGTTCCAGGACTTAGCCGCACATGTTTCCAGGGTTTTGGCTTTTACTGCAATTTTATGAAGGGGCAGAAAGTTGTAAATATCTACAGGTGAAAGGTGGTACAGAGGGACAAAGTAGAGACAGAGGGTCACAGTGGAGGCCAAGGTGACACAGAAGGGGACTGAGAGAACGGGGGGCAGAGGTAACACAGTGGTGGTGGTAGTGGTGGGGAGCCGAGGTGGGGGATACTGAAGACACAGAGGAACAGAGGTGACATAAGAAGGGTACAGAGAAGGTACAGGGGACAGATATGGCAGTGTTCCAACTTAAAGTGAACCTCCAGACTAAAAATCTACTCAGCAGCACTGAAAAGACTTAGTGTTTCTTTAACAGATCCACAGCATCAGAGCTTTGTTTTAATTACCTAAGCATAATTATTAGCTATACAGAAGCTAAGCTCCGCCCATTCAAAGAAAACTGCCCGGGCATTTTTCCCCTGATGCTGTGCAAAGCATGATGGGATTTCCTATGATGTTGTTCTCATTGCCTAGCAGCTGGGAGGGGTGATCAGGACACAGGACAGTTGGAACTGTGTCTCATGCTCCCTGTCACCTCCTTTAAACCAAAAAGATGGCTGCCCCCATCAAATCACAAACATGTGCCTATTCTTTTAAAACGGGATGGGTAAGAGATTATATCACCTATCTATTTTAATTAACATACTGTAGCTAATGTAACCTAATGACAGTATGTTTGTTTAGGCTGAAGTTCCTCTTTAAAGGATACCACAACTGACATGTGGCATAATGAGATAGACATGGGTATGTACAGTGCCTAGCACACAAATAACTATGCTGTGTTCCTTTTTTTCTTTCTCTGCCTGAAAGAGGTAAATATCAGGTATGTAAGTGGCTGACTCAGTCCTGACTCAGACAGGAAGTGACTACAGTGTGACCTTCACTGATCAGAAATTCCAACTATAAAACACTTTCCTAGAAGAAAATGGCTTCTGAGAGCAAGAAAGAGATAAAAAAGGGGGAAATTCTTATCAGTGAGGGTCACACTGTAGTCACTTCCTGTCTGAGTCAGGACTGAGTCAGCCACTTACATACCTGATATTTACCTCTTTCAGACAGAGAAAGAAAAAAAGGAACACAGCATAGTTATTTGTGTGCTAGGCACTGTACATACCCATGTCTATCTCATTATGCCACATGTCAGTTGTGGTATCCTTTAAGAACAGATTCAGGTTCAGAACAAACCTCAAGTTCTTATCTAGTTCATTGACTGGGGACTACCTGTATAGTGATATGTTTATAAATTAATTATTTTCAGACAACTCTGGATTTGGACATATAGTATAAAGATTAGATATGTTTTTCAACCTGCTTTTTTTCTGCAGTTTGTCCTGGTTTCTAATAGCTGTAGGAGCTGCCATTTCCCCCACCCCCTTCTCTCTGCTCTTATTTATCCAGGGGAAGGTGTGGCGGTAATCAAGTCTGACTTCTCTAAACTGTTTGAAGCACAGTTTACTATCTCCCCACCCCCCTGCTGATGAAAGATTTTGTTTGACCATTGCTACTACTAATTACAGCAGTCCTTATCTGCCTGCTCTTTCTGCGGATGGCAGGCCACAGAAGTAGGGCAATAATAGCCTCTAACAAATATTTAAATGTAAGAAAAAGAGATAAAATGGAATTCTGTTTAGCAATGAGCCATGCTGTTAGCATACATTTTTAATGAGCTATTGAGATGCCCTGGGGTCTAAAAATGCTGCTTTGGTCACTTTAACTTGTTTTCAACTATTTCCAATGGTAAACTCCTCCTCTGATTGGTTACTTACCAGTTTAAAATGGTTCTTATTGGTCAATGAGTTCTACCCAAGGGTGATCACAAAGACAATCCTGCTGTTCTCTTTCTGATCACAGAGACCTTCCATAAATACCAGAGATAAAGGAAGATTATGGCCTCTGTCATAATATTTTCGTTTGAGCAAAATTTGGCAAAAATTAGCAGAAAGTGGCATGTTTGAAGCTCTCCTCTGCTGAGAAAATCACAGGAACACATTTTTTATAGCTCTATTTATTTTACTGCAGACTCTCAGCTGCTAGTAGTTTATTGTCTAACAGCTAAGGTTCAACAGTATTTTATGCTATTGACACTATGCTTATTTAGTCTATTGTTAGTTTTAAACTACATCATAAAATTCATTTGGAGTTACACAGACTTGTGATATTGTCAGCAACACCAGCGACAAATTGTTAAGGCCCCTTTTACACTTACATTTAAGTGTAAATGTAACATAAATATGTTTTTTAATGAACGCTAAGATACAGTTTCTACCTCTCTTGTACAGACAATAAAGTAATTAGATTCTCCTTCTCTCACCTCACACACAAAACTGTTTATGATATTGGCCTCATGCTCAAACTCATGCTGGCGATAATAAGGCAAGTGAAAACGTATCACCACACATCAATCAGTATTTTAAGTGTTTATTCACTAAAGAAGTTTGCCTTGTTAAAGTGGATCCGAGACAAACTTTTGCCGCCTTCATTTTTTTGCCCCATACATAAAGTTTATTGGGCAGTCTTCCCCTCAAATGCTTTTATTACCTATTTGCATAAAATTAATGTATCCATGCCCCCAGCTCCTCCAGTGCCTAGGCATTCTGAGTCCCGTGCTGCAAGTGCTCATGGGAGCTTAGCCTGGGGAGGAGGAGGCTTTTGCTGAAGCATACATGAGATTTCAGAGGCAAGGGGGTGGAGAGAGGCGGAGAGGGGAGTAGAGTTTTCACAGGCTGAGGGGTGAAGATGCAGAGCAGCTTGCCTGTGTAATTATGACAAAAAAAATATGGCTTTTCTCATTGTATCACAGGAATAAATAATCATATTCTATTGAAGCTGTTTGCAGCTAGATTTACTGTGTAAACCATCTAAACATTAGATACGATATATAGACAAGTTACTTACTATAGTTAGTTTTTCATCTCGGATCCACTTTAAGGTGCAGTGATAAGTTTTCACAATGAGAGTGTTGTCTTATCACTTCAGTCCTTAAGTTATCACCTCTGTAGTTATTTTCACATGCAGGAGGAGCACACGCAGGCAGGATGTAGCTGTACCCCTCCTGCCGCCTCCGCTGCCAGGACAGATTACAGCTCCCTAGCCTGTGTAGACAGCCAGGGTAATGCTGGATACACACCATGCGTTTCCGCGTCGAATGCGTCCGTCGATACGCGTCGATTAGATTATTTCCGAGCATTTCCGAACGCATTTCGATGATTTTTAGGTTGATTGCCATGTAAAGTATGGCAAATAGACCTAACAATCCATCGAAGCTTGAATCGGACATGTCGGAAATAATCGAATCGATGCGTATCGACGGATGCATCGAACGCGGAAACGCATGGTGTTTATCCAGCATAAGAGAGAGAGAGAGTCACTGTCTGAATCTGTGTGTGTCTTATATATGTTACGGCCAGAACCCGAAGTTTGGCCACTTCTAGTTCTGGCCGGCCACTTCGGGATCTGGCCGGCCAATGCGCGAAGTGGCCGCTGCGCTGCGGCCAATGTTAGAAATGGATTGATTCCTCTGAGGTTAATGTATCTTCTGGCCGCAGCGCAGCGGCCAAACGTAGAACAACTTAGTTAATTTATTGCAATTCAGCCGGCGGCAATGTAACAATTCAAGCCGCCGGCTTTTTTTTTCTGCCTCTCTCTCTCCTCTTATGGGCAGCCGGCGGGGGACACGCGTGTCCCCGAGAGTCGTTCGTGGCGCCAGGGCAGCAGAGCGGGGAGGCTGCAGACATCGCTTCTGCCAGCACCCGCTCTGCAAGAACGGCAGGATAACCCTGCCGCGACGAACGACTCCGGAGGGGGGACACGCGTGTCCCCGCCGGCTGCCCATAGAAGAGCGAGAGAGGCGGGGGGGAGAAGGAGAGAGAGGCAGAGAAAAAGCCGGCGGCTTGAATTGTTACATTGCCGCCGGCTGAATTGCAATAAATTAACGAAGTTGTTCTACGTTTGGCCGCTGCGCTGCGGCGCAGAATATACATTAACCTCAGAGGAATCAATCCATTTCTAACATTGGCCGCAGCGCAGCGGCCACTTCGCGCATTGGCTGGCCAGAACCCGAAGTGGCCGGCCAGAACTAGAAGTGGCCAAACTTCGGGTTCTGGCCGTAACATATATATATAATGCTTGGTGTCTCTCTCTCTCCCTCCCTCTTTGTGTGCCTGCTGTATATTTTTCTCTCCCTTTTGCATAAGCAAGTGAAAAATAAAGCAGACAACTCAGAATGCTTCACTTTACATTGCAGTCTGTAGTAACACCAGAGGCGTAGCTAGGATTTTCAGCGCCCGGGGACAAAGACTATTAATGCGCCCCCCCAAAGTTAAGGTTGCGGCGCGCGCAGCGCGCCGCGCCAAAAAGGGGCGTGGTCACATAATAAATGTGGGCGTGGTTATGGGTGGAGCCAAATGTATATGGAGGTTAGCAGGCTCACGCTCACCCACCCTCCCTCAGTATGTACCTTCCAGCATGTTCCAAGACAAATTCAGCAATCATGAGCCCCCCCCCATCAAGACAAATTCAGCAATCATGAGGCCCCCAACATAACCAACTCAGCAATCATGAGGCCCCCAACAAGACAAATTTAGCAATCATGAGGCCCCCAACAAGACAAATTCAGCGATCTTGAGGCCCCTAACAAATCATGAGGCCCCCAACAAGACAAATTCAGTAACCATGAGGCCCCCAAAAAGACAAATTCAGCAGTCATGAGTCACATAAATAGACAGCATTTCACATAAATAGGTAGAATGCCCCCTTAATATGGTAGACACCTCTCACCTGGCAGCAGTTCTCCAAAATACACTCAATCTGACGTGGTTCCCCAAAAATAGGTAGCCCCAGGTCTATAGTTGTCCCCAGAATAGGTGGCCAGCAGTATAGATGTCCCCAGAATAGGTGGCCAGCAGTATAGATGTCCCCAGAACAGGTAGCCAGGGGTAGAGATGTCCACAGAACAGTTAGCCAGGGGTATATGTGCCCAGTATATGTAGCCAGAGGTATATGTGCCCAGTATATGTAGCCAGTGGTATATATGCCCAGTATATGTAGCCAGGAGAATAATATGTGCCCAGTATATATAGTCAGGCGTATATGTGCCCAGTATATGTAGCCAGGGGTATATATGCCCAGTATATGTAGCCAGGGGTATATATGCCCAGTATATGTAGCCAGGGGGTATATATGCCCAGTCCACGTAGCCAGGGGGTATATATGCCCAGTATATGTAGCCAGGGGTATATATGCCCAATATATGTAGGCAGGGGGTATATATGCCCAGTATATATAGGCAGGGGTATATATGCCCAGTATATGTAGCCAGGGGTATATATGCCAAGTATATGTAGCCAGGGGGTATATATGCCCAGTATATGTAGCCAGGGGGTATATATGCCCAGTATATATAGGCAGGGGTATATATGCCCAGTATATGTAGCCAGGGGTATATATGCCAAGTATATGTAGCCAGGGGGTATATATGCCCAGTCCACGTAGCCAGGGGGTATATATGCCCAGTATATGTAGCCAGGGGTATATATGCCCAATATATGTAGGCAGGGGGTATATATGCCCAGTATATATAGGCAGGGGTATATATGCCCAGTATATGTAGCCAGGGGTATATATGCCAAGTATATGTAGCCAGGGGGTATATATGCCCAGTATATGTAGCCAGGGGTATATATGCCCAATATATGTAGGCAGGGGGTATATATGCCCAGTATATATAGGCAGGGGTATATATGCCCAGTATATGTAGCCAGGGGTATATATGCCAAGTATATGTAGCCAGGGGGTATATATGCCCAGTATATGTAGCCAGGGGTATATATGCCCAGTATATGTAGCCAGGGGGTATATATGCTCAGTCCACGTAGCAAGGGGGTATATATGCCCAGTATATGTAGCCAGGGGTATATATGCCCAGTATATGTAGCCAGGCGTATATATGCCCAGTATATGTAGGCAGGGGTATATGTGCCCAGAGTAGGTAGCCAGGGGTATATGTGCCCAGAGTAGGTAGCCAGGGGTATATGTGCCCAGAGTAGGTAGCCAGGGGTATATGTGCCCAGAGTAGGTAGCCAGGGGTATATGTGCCCAGAGTAGGTAGCCGGGGGTATAGGTGCCCAGAGTAGGTAGCCAGGGGTATAGGTGCCCAGGGTAGGTAGCCAGGGGTATATGCCCAGTATATGTAGTTAGGGGTATATGTGCCCAATATATGTAGGCAGGGGTATATGTGCCCAGAGTAGGTAGCCAGGGGTATATGTGCCCAGAGTAGGTAGCCAGGGGTATATGCCCAGTATATGTAGTTAGGGATATATGTGCCCATTATATGTAGGCAGGGGTATATGTGCCCAGAGTAGGTAGCCAGGGTTATATGTGGCCAGAGTAGGTAGCCAGGGGTATATGCCCAGTATATGTAGTTAGGGGTATATGTGCCCAATATATGTAGGCAGGGGTATATGTGCCCAGAGTAGGTAGCCAGGGGTATATGTGCCCAGAGTAGGTCGCCAGGGGTATATGTGCCCAGAGTAGGTAGCCAGTAGCCAGGGGTATATGTGCCCAGAGTAGGTAGCCAGAGGTATAGGTGCCCAGAGTAGGTAGCCAGGTGTCCCCCTCCCCAGCAGGAGGGGAGCAGCGCAGAGAAGAGCTGCTCTCTCTCCCTCGCTGTCCCCTCCAATGTCTGTCCGGTGGCTGGCAGCGGCGGGCGGAACTTACCTCCGTCTCGTCGCAGCGCCAGATGGATCTGCCGCTACTCTGGTCTGGTCCAGACCAGAGCAGCGGCTGCGCACCCGAACTTCCGGCCGGTGTTCCGACGCGGCGCTGGAGCGTGACGGAGGTGAGTTCCGCCCGCCGCTGCCAGCCACCGGACAGACATTAGAGGGGACAGCGAGGGAGAAAGAGAGCACCTAAGGTGAGGGAAGGAGGGGGGAGATGGCCCCCCTTCCCCACCGTCCGCACAGCTCTCTCTCTTCTCTGCGCTGCTCCCCTCAGCCTCAGCCCCGCAACAACAAAAAAACCCGAAGCTCAGCTGGGCGCCCTTGGGGACCCGGCGCCCCGGGGCACTTGTCCTACCCCGACCCCCCCTAGCTCCGCGCCTGAGTAACACTCCACTTAACGACAGCTCAGGCCAGGTGATAACGTCACACACTCATTCAACTTGTATTCCTCTCTGTGAATTTAATTAGTCTTTAACTTTAGAATGTTGTCTTCATTTTAAAGAGGAGCTGTCAGTTTTTATTTTAGTGATTTTTCTATCACTAAGACAAAACGGGTGGGGAAGACGGGAGGGAAAGAGGCTTCAGGCAATCAGGCTGCATTAGTTACGTCTGAGCAGAAAGTAAAGAAGAAAAAAAGAAAACCCAGCATGCCCTGCAACTTCCTTTGTGCGGCAGATGTACCAAATAAGAGCCAGGGAAACTGGGGAATGATGTTTTATGGAGAAGAAAAATAAGAGTAATTTTTTACTTTTGGATTGCCTGGTTAGCATCCTTATTACTTGTTTACCAGATAAAAATAAAGAATTGATTTTTGATTTTATGCCTGACAGTTACACTTTGCGGTTATCCTGAACCCAGTTCGGGGTAAGCCGCCGCGGAGGTTTTCTCAGGCCCTGGTGGGCCGATTTGCATAGTTTTTTTTTGTTACACGCAGCTAGCACTTTGCTAGCTGCGTGTAACATCCGCTCGCCGCTGCTCGCCGCCGATCCGCCGCTACCCGCTGCCCCCCCCCAGACCCCTTGCACAGCCTGACCAATCAGTGCCAGGCAGCGCTAAGGGGTGGATCGGGACTCCCCTGTGCGCCATGACGTGGATGACGTCATCCCGATCGTCGCCATGGCGATGGGGGAAGCCAAATAGGAAATCCCGTTCTGAATGGGATTTCCTGTTTGCGCTGATCGTCGGAGGCGATCGGAGGGGGTGGTGGGATGCCGCTGCAGTGAAAACTACACCCTTTATCACCATGGTGAGGCGTCACCATAAGATAAAAATGCTCTGCTTTATGCATTTTTATCATCACTAGCAAGATGGCAGCTCCCATACACGCCTAAATCAGACAGCAAAAATTCATTTTGGGGAAGATGTGAAAGGGAATAAATACAGTTATAATTGCCTATGTTATGTCACCATGTAGATAGTGTTGAGAAGTGACATCACTGCTGACCTCAGCTAGATCCTCCTCCTAAGTCTATAAGGCTTATCGCGCACGCGCGTTTGGTCACACGCACAGCTGAACTCACAGCCGGAGGGATGCCGGGGATGCCGCCAGAGGACAACGGCTATGAAGTCCAGCCGCTCGCCTGGACCACGCCGGAGACGCCGCGGGACCTGCCACTGGAAGATAAGGATGTTACATCCTTTAAGTAAAGGTTTGCTTTAAGCAGGCAATTTTAACATGCTGTATTTCAGCTGTGATGTTACTCATCAATGCCTCCTAAACACCACTTTAGCAAACACTGCCATGGTAAAGCTGAAATCTTAGTAAAACTTGATTCCAGTATCCAGAACATCTTATCACAGCATTATAAGGCAATTAGCGCAGCATGTATCTAGGTAATATATAATACCATTAACAATATAAGATACCAATACTATTATAGTGAACCCGAGGTGAGCGTGATGTGGAAGCTGACATATTTATTTCCTTTTTAACCACTTAATGACAAGCTGACTTATAAAAACGTCCTGGAGTCATTAAGAGGCTCATAGTGGGACGTTTTTATAAGTCAGACAGTGCTGCCGCTGTGCACGTGAAAATAGTGGGAAACAAACTCACCAAAGAAAAAATACACCTTTATTTCCAAATAATATATTGTCACCATACTTTGTACTAGGGACGTAATGAAAATCTTGTTATAACCAGGACGAATAGGCAGATACAATGTGTGGGTTTTATGTACAGTAGCAGTGTTTATATTAACATTATAGGGGATGAAATTGGAGAAACAGTGTATTTTTTCATTTTTTCCTTGTTTTTCCCTTTAAAATGCATAGAAAATAAAGCAATTACTGAAAACAAATATCAACCCCAAAAAGCCAAATTGGTGGTGAAAAAAACAAGATATAGATCATTTCATTGTGATTAGTAGTGATTAAGCTATTGGCAAATGAAAGGGATGAGCACGGAAAGGTGAAAATCGCTCTTGTCCGTTAGGGTAAAAATGCCTTTGGGGTGAAGTGGTTAAACAATATCAGTTGCCTGGCAGCCCTGCTGGTCTATGTGGCTGCAGTCATGTCTGAATCACACCGGAAACAAGCATGCAGCTAATCTTGCCAGATCTGATAATAATGTTAGAAACACCTGATCCTCTGCATGCTTGTTCAGAGTCTATGGCTAAACGTATTAGAGGCAGAGGATCAGAAGGACGCCAGGCAACTTGTATTGCTTAAAAGGAAATAAATATGGCAGCTTCCACATCCCTCTCACCTTGGATTCACTTTAACAGCTTCTTTTTCTAATTTTTTTTTCCTGGAATTTTTCTAAATAATTAATATAAACTAAAAACACCCCTTAACATAATGCGCAACCAAAATAAATCCTAATTGTCTCCAGGAAAGCAAGTTTTTCATGAAAACACAAAGCAGTTAAAGGACATCTGAAGTGAAAATAAACTGATGAGATAAACAATTGTATCTATTCTTCTCCTAAAAATGACTTGTTTAGATATCCCCCAGTTTTATTTGATATTGAAAGCTATTTTTTACGTTTTTACTGCTTCATTGTCTCTGCTCAATGACACAGTCATTGAAGTATGCCAGGTCTAAAATCTATGAACTATTGGCCCTTTTTATCTCTTTCCTGCTCTGAGGCCTTCACATTATAGGCGTGTTTGTAAAATTTTAAGCGTGAGCGATTTTCAAAATCGTCCTGAAAGCGCTTGTGCAATGATTTTTTATGAGAGAGTTCATATCAGAGTGATTCATTTGCGATCTGGGCCATTTTTGAGGAGATTTGCCTCAATGGAAGGTATAGGAGAAACGCAAAACGCTCACAAAATCACTTTGGCAAGCGATTGCGTGAGCGTTTTTTTTTTAAAATACATTGTATTTATTTTTTTCAGATTTTTTTACGTATCAAAAGGCAGAAGTGCTCTGCAAAAGCGCTTACAAAAACGACCACAAAAACGAGCGAACACGCAGAAAATCGCTGGAAAACGCTTAAAAAAATGCGGAAGAAAGAGCCCACCGCGGACGGACACGCGAGCCGAACACAATGTGAACAAGGCCTCAGAGTATATTTTCTGCCAAGAAATGTTTTATGGCTGTGATTCCTTATCAGTGAGGCTTACACTATAGTCCCACTACGTCCCGCCTGCACAGAAACAGTCACTTGCATTCCTGATGTTTAACTCTTTCAGGCAGAGAAAGAAAAAAAGGAAGAAAGCATAGTTATATTATCTTGAGGAAAGCATGTACATACACATGTCTATCTCATCATGTCACATGTCACCTCGGGTATCCTTTAAGAAGTTGAATGGTAAGACTGCAAGATGACATTTATTTTCGTTACCAGGATAAAAAATACCCTCAGGCATGAAAAGGTTAAATACTCATATTCTAAATATAATCCATTTATTTTTAGGCTGGTTTCACAGTGGGACGTTACAGGTGCACGTTAGAGCAGCCTGTAACGCAGCCCACCGCACAGTAATGAAAAATCAATGGGGCTGTTCACAGTGCCCACGTTGCGTTACATTGTAACGCTGCGTCACAAGACAACGTACTGCATGCAGTACTTTAGACGCGGCTGAGCCGTGTTAGACTGCTTGCACATGCTCAGTAATGTTGTGGAGGAGCGGAGAGCGGCCAGGCACATGGCTAATTAATATGCACTGCACGTTGTGACGTGCAGTGTTTACTTCCTGGAGCGGCTGCTCTGTGCGGCGATTGGCCGGCGGGACCACGTGATGCCGCATGCGCACAAGAGTGCGCATCACGGCATCACTGATGCCAGAGTGAGCTGCACAACGCGGCTCACTCTGACGTCCAGATCCAACACCACCAGGCGTTGCGTTAGGGGACGTTATGTGACCTTAACGCCCCCTCTAACGCAACACCCTGGTGTGAAATTAGCCTTAGGAGTCAAGCAACCCCAGGAGCTTTGACCAATGAGAAAATCGATAAAGATGCAAATAATGCAAATTGCATGCAACTTCAAAAGGGACCAATCAAGTGCGCTTTCTGATAATTTTGACTGGTCCAGCCCTAATTTGCATACAGTTTGCATGCAGGTCAGAATTAATTGGGTCTCATTGACCATCTCTACCAAACAACCATCTCTCCCAAACAGTATAACTAAATACACTGGTTCCTTTAGCAAATGCCATACTTGCTAGTCCTATCCTTGTATAAAACAAAAACAAACATAACATTTAAAATACATACGCATAAAATGCACATTTCTCCAGAGTAAAATGCACCATAAATTACTTGTTTCCTATGTTGCTGTCACTCACAGTTGACAGATTTTCTGAACAGGATCTATATAAAATTATTGATCAGCTTCCCTACTTGTTTGCACACTATTTTGCCAGTTGGATTGAGTAACTACTTTTGTAAATAAAGAAATGCCTGATAACCCCCCCCCCCCCTTAAGAGATGGAGAAGTCCAAAACCTGTCAGATCTGCCACATTTTTTATTAGGAGAAGCCTACAGTTTATGTATATGTATTTTAAATCTTAAAGAGCACCTCTGGGCAAAAAAAAAGGTTTGAATGGCAATGCATATACTATATGTAATCTATGTACAGTTAGATAAACATTTAAACTTTACACCTGGTACATCATAGTGAATATAACAGACTCACTTTTATATCTGTAAGTAGCACTACCCTCTTTCTCCTCATGCTGAAGCCTTGCCAAAGTACACTCTCAGAATTGTGTCCTCCTCCCCAGCCTGGTTCCCTCCCCCTGCCCCCCCCAACCCCTGCCCTCTGCCTGTCTGGTTCAAACTACTTCTCTTTTCACAGTGTGTAAGAGAGAGGAGAGACAGCAGAACAGCTGCAGCCTGTCTTATCCTGTCTGTTCACTATTATTCTTATTTCAGATGGCTGTCTGCCTGCCTGGATTAGATCACATGGACATGAGGGGTGGAGTTACGACTTCAATCCCCCAGCACCCTTTGCACCTAGGGTTTGGAAAGAAAAAAAAAATCACCCTGGCCCAATTTCACACTGGGGGCAGGGAATTCAAGACCATATATGGAATACGGACCCTGGGAGTGAGAAAAATCACACATATTATGTGTGATTTTATATATCTTGGCAACTTATAAGGTTTAAAGCAAACTGTAATACGTAATTTAAGTACTCTTTAATATTTTTGTGATAGTTGTCCTTTAAGGCAGTGTGGTTGCAGAGGAAATTCCATGCTTGGTACACGAGCATTACACACACAATTGAATGTTACGACATAGTGACATTTCGCGTATTGTTTCAATACGCCGTGAGGTACGAGGCGTTAAAATTGCTGATATAAATACAACTATAATCGGCCTCTCATATCAAGATGATTGATAAATAGAGATGGCGGCCGGCTCGGCAATCCACATAACCTAATTGAGTCAGAGAAAATTCTTCATACTTGTCTATGCCTTTCAAAAGCCAATTTACCAATAAACAACTGAATTACAAAATCGACAGCAGAAAATGGAACAATCTCATATGACAATTTCAAACCCTTAGCTGAAAACTCTTATTGATATAATGATGACTTGTGTTTTGTAACTGTTTACAAACACAACAATTTATGGGAATAATAAATCACCTCTATTATTTCTGCTGCATTTTACGTTTTATTATCTGCCATGATTCCTGAAAACAAAATTCACAAACCAACTATTTGGTAACAAATCTATCCAGGCAATGGCTGTTTAAAGTGAATGTTTACCGAATTAAAAAAGAAAAAGTCAGATACTCACCTAAGGAGAGGGAAGGCTCGGTCCTAATGAGCCTTCCCCCTCCTCTCCCGGTGCCCGGTCCCGCGCAGGATCCCCCGTGGCAGTATTCGACCAGTTCGTTCAAATACTGCCACTTCCGCATGCCTTCGGGAGCTTTCGGAAGCCTTCGGGAGCACTCGGGCTCCCGATGACGCGGCCGCTCCATACTACGCATGCGCGAGCGCCCTCTATGACGCACTCGCGCGTATGTAGTATGGAGCGGCCCGTTTTTCGGAAGCCCGAGTGCTCCCGAAGACCTCCGAAGTCCCTGCGGCGGCGGACGCGAACGGGGGAGCCAGTGCAGCACCGAGGGCACCGGGAGAGGAGAGGGAAGGCTCATTAGGACCGAGCCTTCCCTCTCCTTAGGTGAGTATCTGACTTTTTCTTTTTTAATCCGGTACCCATTGGCTTTAAAGTCAATGGGAACCTTAAAAAAAAAAAATCGACCAGATACTTACCTAAGGAGGGGGAAGGCTCTGGGTCCTTTAGAGCAGGGGTCCCCAACCACCGGGCCGCCGCCCACTGCCGGTCCGTTGGCAGTTTCCAGCCGGGCTGCAACGGGTCTGTCATCTCCCATAGCCCCCCCCCCCCACCCCCACAGCCGCCACTCGTGTTACCTTATGAGCTGGCGGACGCTTGTTCTTAGATTTCCCCAGGCGCCGCTCTCCTCTTTGCAGCATCTCCTATTACTGCAGTCAGCAGTGCGTCATGCGGCTACTGTAAGGAGGGAAGGAGGCAGGGCAGCGGTTCCCATGGTAGCGGCGATGCATATCGGCGCTACAGGAAGCCGCTGCCCTGCTTCCTTCCCTTCCTTACAGCAGCCGCATGCCGCGCTGCTGACTGCAGTAATAGGAGATGCTGCGAAGAGGAGAGCGGCGCCTGGGGGAATATGAGAACAAGCGGCCGCCAGCTCATAAGGTAACACAAGCGGCGGCCGCGCGTGGGGGGGGGGGGGGGGTGTCAGAGGGGGGGGGGGCACTACCTACCCATGCTAGGGCACTATACTAGCTATACTGGGCACTATACTAGCTATACTGGGGCACTACCTAACCATACTGGGCACTATACTAGCTATACTGGGCACTGTACTAGCTATACTGGGCACTATACTAGCTATACTGGGCACTATACTAGCTATACTGGGCACTATACTAGCTTTACTGGGGCACTATACTAGCTATACTGGGCACTATACTAGCTATACTGGGCACTACCTACCCATACTGGGCACTATACTAGCCATACTGGGGCACTATACTACCCATACTGGGGCACTATACTAGCTATACTGGGCACTATACTAGCTATACTGGGGCACTACCTACCCATACTGGGCACTATACTAGCTATAATGGGCACTATACTAGCTATACTGGGCACTACCTACCCATACTGGGCACTATACTAGCCATACTGGGGCACTATACTACCCATACTGGGGCACTATACTGGCTATACTGGGGCACTATACTAGCTATACTGAGCACTATACTAGCTATGCTGGGGCACTACCTACCCATACTGGGCACTATACTAGCTATACTGGACATTATACTAGCCATACTGGGGCACTACCTACCCATACTGGGCACTATACTAGCTATACTGGGAACTATACTAGTTATACTGGGCACTATACTAGCCATACTGGGCACTATACTAGCTATACTGGGGCACTACCTACCCATACTGGGACTATACTAGCTATACTGGGGCACTATGCTAGCCATACTGGGGTAACTATACTAGCCATACTGGGGCAACTAAGCTCCCTATACTGGGTCAACTATGCTAGCTATGTCGCTGCACCCCAGCCCCCCCCCCCCCCCCATAACCCGCTGCGCACGACACTGTCCACTAGGTTGCGCACCCAATAACCCCAACCAGAACCCCACTGGTCCCCGGAGAAAAATTTGGTCAGAAAGTGGTCCCCGGGCCGGAAATGGTTGGGGACCCCTGTTTTAGAGCCTTTCAGTCTCTCTCCTGTCCGGCTCCCCTGTAGCAGTATTCGGCCAATTGGTCAAATACTGCTCTCTGCCCCCGAAGGAAGCTTCGAAAACTTTGGGAGCCCGAGTGCTCCCGAAGCTGGGCCACTCCGTCTTTGGGAGCACTCGAGATCCCGATGACTTCCAAAGCCTCCCGCAAAGGGGATTTCAAACGGGTGAGCAAGCGTTTAAACGAGGGGACCAAGAGAGGAGTGGGAAGGGTCTATAGGACCCAGAGCCTTCCCTCTCTTTAAAGGGAGTCTGAAGTGAAAATAATTCTTGCTTTTCACCTGCTATTTACCTTAAGCAGTATGAGGAGAGGTCAAACACCGCATTCCAGCCGTCTCCATTCACTGAGAGGGGCGGGGAGAGGCGGAGATCCTTGCGCAGATTGACTTCAGTAAAGGCAGAGCTACAGCTACTTTGAAAGTCGTGGATGTTAGCCCTGCGATTTGGGCAGTATAAAGCCCTCGTTTTGCAGTGGGAATGCGGCTCTTCACCTCATACTGCTTAAACTAAATAGCAAGTAAAAAGCAAGAATTATTTTCGATTCAGACTCTCTTTAAATAAGTATCTATTTTTTTGTTTTGTTTTTTTTAAGGTTCCCATTGATTTTAACCTCCAGACATCATTTGGGGATCCAAAACCCATATGCTGTAATATAGGTGCTACAAGATAATGCTTTGTTTAATTAAACCCTCTTTGGGTACAGCTCACAGAAAAAAAATAGTACAGTTATTGTAAACAATTTTCATATCTCTTAAAGCAGGATTAAACGTTGACATAACATTCAGTAAAAACGTTTTTTTCTGCTTTTTGTTATCCATACAGTTATCATAATTGCTTTTGTGCACAAGTTTTGTCATCCATTTGCAAATTACAAGTCCCCAAAGTAGAGTTTATCTGCTCTGAAAGCTGCCACCGTACTTTATTGCATAGCTGCTGTTTTTATATGTCATAATGTATGCAGTGAGAATTTGAAGCACTGCTAGGAATGTTTACTAATAGTGGCTGATAAGGAAACATAAACAAGATAATGTAATCACCTCCTCAAGTTTGGCATTAGAACTAAGCTTCCTACTGAAGAAGGAAGTGCTATGTGTAACTGTTTGAATGCTGTTCTGTTACCATGTTTTCTAGCAGTGGATTTTTATGCTGTAAAGAATACTTAATAAATGCTTAGTTTCATACCACTGTGAGTAAATGAGGTGAGAACAGAAAAGAAGAAGAAGAAAAAAAGAGGGTAAGGTGAGAGCAGACATTCGGACATTTAAAGGAATGGAGTTGAGCAGAGAAAAAGAAAGAAGAGAAGCAAGTTGAGTGGGGTAGAGGAAATAAGAGGAGAAAACATTAAGGAAAGTATAAGTCAAGGAGAGGGGAGAAGAGCACATCATACGGTAAGAGAAAAGAGGGAGGAGATTTACGGAGAGGGTAATTGAGGAAAGGAGAGTCAAAGGGGGAGGAGAGAAAAGGGGAGAACAGGACAGCAGAGTAGAAAGAAGAGAGTGGAAGGGAGGGATAAAGAGGAGATGGAGTTGTGAAGAACAGAGAAAAGAAAAATTAAGATCTGGGAGTAAAGAAGAGGAAAGGGAAAGAAAGAAGAGAACAGGGAGGACTGAAGATGTAAAGAGAGAGGTAAGTTCAAGAAGAGCAGGCAGGTATAGAGAAAGAGAAGATAAGAGGAAAAAAGCAGCGAGTGAAGGTGGAGGAGAGAGAGAGAGAGAGAGAGAGAGAAGGGGGGGGGGGGGGGGGCAAGATAAGAAGAGTCAAATAGAGGGGGGGGGGGGGAGGAAAGGGTAGAGAAGGCATGAGATGGAGGGTCAAAATGAAAAGCATAAATCTGATTGCCAAGTGAATTTATTGCAAGAGATTTGTTGTTCAAGAATCACAGCACTATCACTGACACACATTGTAGAAGACGGACACATGGGATAACTTATCTGTAATCAAAATGGAAGAAGTGCTGAGCCATACTTTACAATCTCAACGAAAATGATTTTTTTTTTACTTAATTTCAAACAGAGCTGAGAAGAATAAGAAACTATTCACAGGTTTTCAATATATCCTCTTACTACCTGACCCAGTTACAAAAAGGGGAATCAATGTAAAGCAAAGGTTTGGATTTCCTGTTTTGATACATTTCTATAGCAAACCCAAGAAGGTCGTGACAGGAATTCTCCACAAGAACTTTTTCCCAGGGTTCCACTTGAAGATATGTGAAATAAAAATGACATGCATGTTCAAAATGATTTGCATTTCTCCTCCGAATGTCCAGTGTAGATAAGCTGTGTGATCTAACATCTTGTTAAAGTGGTCAGAAACTCCGACATAACATTCAATAAAAATGTGTTTCCCTACTTTTTATTACTCATACAGTTATCATATTTACTTTTGTACATAAGTAATATTGGCTGTTTACAAATTACAAGTTTCCAAAGTGTCGTTTATCGTACCCTGAAAGCTGCCATTGCATTTTATTCCAGCTGCTTTTTATTATATATGAACATCTTCTAATGAGCTTTTCTGAACTGTGTGCGTGTCTGAGCACAGAGAGCTCCTTCACTTGTTAGACTGTGTTTACACACATTGTAACAAGATTGGAATGTAAACAAAGATACTGTTATCTACAGTTTGGATGCGGATTGAAGCTGAATAGCAGGACAAAGTGCTTTTGTTTAACCATTTCAGTGATGTTCTGCAAAAAAAAAATGTCTGGGATAGTAGCTTTCGAGCTGTAAGAATCTTTTAGAGCAAAGTAGAAATGCTGGCTTTCAGACCACTTTAATATTCAGGAACTAAATCCGAAATAGGCTTATTAGCCGACAGATTACTTTTAATTTACTTCTACTTTAGCCAATAAATGGAATCACCCTGATTCAACACTTTTAACTTTGCATTATTAAGGATAGACTTCTGCCTTATAGCATCAGCTCACTGCAGTGCCTATGCCAAGTCCACCATATCTCACATTCTAGAGTGGGCCCGCCGATCCTCCTGTATGCTTAAACAGTGATAGTTCCTTATTAATGCTTATGGTACCATTTCTCCAATTCGAAACACCAACATATTTATATACTTGTAGGGAATTCTTACTGTGTGAAAATCCAAATCTCCCAACCCAGCCACAATGAGCCCCCACGAGGCTGAGGAACGTAACTCACCACAAGAGAATAGCAGACTTTGAAGCCAGGCTTTGCCACAAAATGGTCATCGGATTTAAATGTAATCTTTATTTGATTCTTCTTGGACGTCAGTCTTGGAGGAGCTTCTTTATGTCCACACCATCTTCCACGTATGACAGAGCTTGTTTCTGAAGCTTCTTCCACTTCCACAAAATCATACCTACAAGTCAAGAAAACAGACAGTCAAGTGGTGGTCATGTCCTGAAAGCTGCTATGTTACAATACTCTTCATACTGAGTGCCGAGAGGCAAATTATCATTAATAGTGTCACCTTGTTCCATGCTGCTATACAAAGAAAGAGACAAACATGGGTGCAATATACAGAGGTGGTATAAACCTTCAAACAAGCCCTCAAAACTCACCTCTACAAGGAGGCCTACCCCACCTCAATGCTGCCCTAACTCTCTCTGCCGATAATCCCTCGATGCTGCCCCCAACCACTCGACGCAGCCCCCCTCTCTCTAGAATGTAAGTCTTTGGCAGGGCTATCTCTTCTTTCGTATCATACTTGATTGTACACCCTACCCAGAATATGTGAACTTGTATTATTGGGACTACTACGCCAGTGTATGATCTGGCATTGTATCTTACTACCTATTACCTGTATTGTGTTGTTGTATCTTTTTGCTTATTGCCTGTATTGTGTTGTGTATCTTATTGCTTATTACCTGTATTGTGTTGTGTATCTTATTGCTTGTTACCTGTATTGTGTTGTTGTATCTTATTGCTTATTGCCTGTATTGTGTTGTTGTATCTTATTGCTTATTACCTGTACTGTGTTGTGTATCTTATTGCTTATTACCTGTATTGTGTTGTGTATCTTATTGCTTATTACCTGTATTGTGTTGTGTATCTTATTGCTTGTTACCTGTATTGTGTTGTTGTATCTTATTGCTTATTGCCTGTATTGTGTTGTTGTATCTTATTGCTTATTACCTGTACTGTGTTGTTGTATCTTATTGCTTATTACCTGTATTGTGTTGTGTATCTTATTGCTTATTACCTGTATTGTGTTGTGTATCTTATTGCTTATTACCTGTATTGTGTTGTGTATCTTATTGCTTATTGCCTGTATTGTGTTGTTGTATCTTATTGCTTATTACCTGTATTGTGTCGTGTATGTTACTGATTATTACCTGTACTGTGTTGTGTATCTTATTGCTTATTACCTGTATTGTGTTGTTGTATCTTTTTGCTTATTGCCTGTATTGTGTTGTGTATCTTATTGCTTATTACTTGTACTGTGTTGTGTATCTTTGGGGGGTGTAACAAGTACAGAGAAGGAGAGAAAGAAAAAAAACGCAGGGTACCAGGAGCCCTTCTGGTGTATTATCTTCAAGAAAAATAAATTAGAAATAAGAGTAGTAGTTATACTCACAAGTGTGGGTTGCTAACCACGCAACCACTTTGTATAGCATGTAGGGAAGTACCGTCCCCACTCGGCCTTTTAGAGGGTTGGTCGCTGCTCCTTTGGAAAAAAGGCTTCACTCCTGGATAGTCGTGAAGAACCCCACGAGTGGGGTAATACAAAATCGTGTTTCAAGAAGGATAGGAGGCGCCCGTATAGTGTATTTGATGTTCCCTTATACAAGGAGACGTCACTTCGTACAGGAAGGATTAGGTTATTTTATTGATATATTAAAAACACTGGTAGACATAATAAATAAATATAAACATGAATGATAAAAGAATTATGCAGATAATAAACCCTAGAAAAAACCTTTTGCTTTATCTGTTTTTTTCTAGGGTTTATTATCTGCGTAATTCTTTTATCATTCATGTTTATATTTATTTATTATGTCTACCAGTGTTTTTATTTTACTTATTGTAATGTTTTGAACTTAAACAATGCCGCCAAGCGTCCAATTAGTTTTATTTATTTGTTTACCTTTTTAAGCACCCTATTTTGACCTAAGGAAGCGGTTTGAGCCGCGAAACGCGTTGCCTGAAAGTGCAATATATCAATAAAATAACCTAACCTAATCCTGTACAAAGTGACGTTTCCTTGTATAAGGGAACATCAAATACACTACACGGGCGCCTCAAATCCTTCTTGAAACACGGTGTTGTGTATCTTATTGCTTATTACCTGTACTGTGTTGTGTATCTTACCGCTTATTACCTGTATTGTGTTGTGTATCTTATTGCTTATTACCTGTATTGTGTTGTGTATCTTATTGCTTATTACCTGTATTGTGTTGTGTATCTTATTGCTTATTACCTGTACTGTGTTGTGTATCTTACCGCTTATTACCTGTATTGTGTTGTGTATCTTATTGCTTATTACCTGTATTGTGTTGTGTATCTTATTGCTTATTACCTGTATTGTGTTGTGTATCTTATTGCTTATTACCTGTATTGTGTTGTTGTATCTTATTGCTTATTACCTGTACTGTGTTGTGTATCTTATTGCTTATTACCTGTATTGTGTTGTGTATCTTATTGCTTATTACCTGTATTGTGTTGTGTATCTTATTGCTTATTACCTGTATTGTGTTGTGTATCTGTTGTGTATCTTATTGCTTATTACCTGTATTGTGTTGTGTATCATATTGCTTATTACCTGTACTGTGTTGTGTATCTTATTGCTTATTACCTGTATTGTGTTGTGTATCTTATTGCTTATTACCTGTATTGTGTTGTGTATCTTATTGCTTATTACCTGTATTGTGTTGTTGTATCTTATTGCTTATTACCTGTACTGTGTTGTGTATCTTATTGCTTATTACCTGTATTGTGTTGTGTATCTTATTGCTTATTACCTGTATTGTGTTGTGTATCTTATTGCTTATTACCTGTATTGTGTTGTGTATCTTATTGCTTATTACCTGTACTGTATTGTGTATCTGTTGTGTATCTTATTGCTTATTACCTGTATTGTGTTGTGTATCATATTGCTTATTACCTGTACTGTGTTGTGTATCAGTTGTGTATCTTATTGCTTATTACCTGTACTGTGTTGTGTATCTTATTGCTTATTACCTGTACTGTGTTGTGTATCTTATTGCTTATTACCTGTATTGTGTTGTGTATCTTATTGCTTATTACCTGTACTCTGTTGTACTGGTAGGTGAACAGAGGCGCCAGTAGAATAAAAGTACATAACATTTTTAAAAATTGCTGGGAGGAAGTAGTGGACTTGCCTCCGTTAAAGCAGATACCAAGGATTGTGATTAAATAAATAAATACACATTTATTGAAGATACCCCAAGGATGCTTGGGGTATCTTCAATAAATGTGTATTTATTTATTTAATCACAATCCTTGGTGTCTGCTTTAACGGAGGCAAGTCCACCACTTCCTCCCAGCAATTTTTAAAAATGTACTTTTATTCTACTGGCGCCTCTGTTCACCTACCAGTATATTGAAGTCCACCCCAGGTGGAGGGGTGATCTACCCTTTTTCTCCTATCTACAGAGAACGACTTCTTAATCCTGAGTGAGGACAGGTCTAATCTCCTCACCTGCCTATTGAATGGTTACCTGAGCGGTAACCCATGTTTGTGAGTATTACCATCTCACTGTCTCAATTATCCAATCTGTCTTGACATACTACACCATATTGGGCTCTCGATTTCTCTTCAACTGTACTGTGTTATGTATCTTATTGCTTATTACCTGTATTGTGTTGCTGGTGTTGCCGGTCAACCCTGTTATCATCATCTGTAATCTTATGTAGTGTACAATAAATAATAATAATACTGCCTGACAATAGCTAAAAGCTAATGCAGATTGGGTTTAAAAACATACAGCAAAAACAAGAAACAGCAGGCGAGGGAACAATTGGCCTAAAGTGCCATGTTTTCCCCTAGGTGATATATTCATCTTATCAATAAAATGTTTTTTGACAAAAGAAAAAGGGAAGGAAAAGGAGATTATGTAGAAAAATATAAAATTTATTTAAATAATCATTCCTCATAAAAAAACTTAAATTATTAAAATGACCCAAGCACAGGCACATATAAGAGTATAGATTAATGTGAACACCACAGATTTTGGCTGGGTGGACTGAATAATTAATCATCCAAAACTAGCCAATTAAATTGGTTGTAGTTAGAGTCTCTCCAATAATATCAGCTTTCCACAATAAAGCAATCAAACCATATCTTCGATAGTCTATAAAAGAGCCTTGATCACTTCAAACCACATAGAAGCTATATGCATCAAAACTGAATTCAGGGCATAGAAGACAACAAAGTCCGCCAGGATACAATCCTTCTGCAGATTCATCTATACAATTCAATCTGTTGTAAATTGTTAGCAGAGTTCCCCTTCTCTGTTGATGACATGAATGATTGTGCACTTCATAAATGAGAACCAAGAAATGGATAAAAGTCCGCCAGGATTTTTCCTTATGCAGAGTTATCCGAAGGTTCAATGTGGACACCTGTAGAGCATTCACTGGCAGCGATTCACCCTTCCGCAGTGGATAAATATTATGTGATAAAAGTCCTCCTTGGTATGAAAGAATCATACACAATACATTTGAATGTTCAGCCACAGGGCAAGAAGAAAGTCCAAAGGATATTTTCCTTATGCAGTATTGTCCCAAAAATATATTGGCTGAATATCTGTAGACCACACACTGACAGGGATTTACCCTTCTACAGTGAATTAGCAATGTGTAATAAAATAGAGGACAATTGTTGCTTTAGGCATCAATAGACATCAAAGTCACAACGTTCATCATGATCAAGGTGCAGATAGCACTGTCAAATAGCTTTGCAGTTGAGAACAGAGATTGATTGTATACTTATTCAGAGAGGCATGTGCAACGATATCCAGTTGAAGTCCATACGCCATTCACAGTGTGTCCCACTATGTGCCAGGCTGGGTCAGTAGGGAGACAAAATGCCGACCGGTTTAACTGGTAAAACATCAGCATCATCAGGGCAAGCTCCAAAGTATGCTGGTTTGGGATCCGATGTTGTCCTAAAAATGGCGCTGCACTGCCCACAACCACACCCCCAGCAACGTCACTGTGATGACTCACGGGCAAGCTGGGGGAAGAGGAATATAGGACGGCCATAGCTGCCACTCAAGGTGCGCTCCTCGTTTACCGCGCCCTCTGGCTGTAGGTGGTATAACAGCTTCATATATAACAGCTATGGAACCGATCGATCGATGGCTGAAATCGACCGGTGTATGGGCCCCTTTACCCCGCCTGATAAGGGACTAATCATCTAGGTAAAGAAAAATTATGTTTTACAACTTACCGTGCCTGATAAGGGGATGATTATCTAGGGAAAATAATGTATGTCCCTTTAGGGAAGTACGGTATATTTTGATTCGATAACTAGGCAGTTCACCGGTGCCCAGTAGCACCTCTGGCAGTCTTGCAAAATTTTCCTTAAAGGACCACTATTGTGAAAAACATGTAAACATACAAATAAGAAGTATTTTTCTTCTAGCGTAAAATGAGCCATAAATGACTTTTCTCCTATGTTGCAGTCACTTACAGTAGGCAATAGAAATCTGACAGAACGGACAGGTTTTAGACTAGTCCATCTCTTCATGGGGGATTCTCAGCAAGGCTCTGATTCTTTATAAAGACATTCCCTGAAAAGGATTTATACAAAGATGCTAACCAGCTTCCCTGCTTGCTGCACGCTTTTTTTGGCAGTTGGACAGAGCAACTGCCATTCACTAAGTGCTTTTGAAAATAAACAAAACCCTGAAAATAACCTATGAGGAGATGGGCTAGTCGAAAACCTGTCGGTAATATCAGATTTTTACTACCTACTGTAAGTGACAGCAACATAGGAGAAAATTAATTTATGGCTCATTTTACTCTGAAAGAAATGTACTTCTTATTTGTATGTGTTTACATGTATTTTAAATTTGACGATTTTCATGATAGTGGTACTTTAAACTTTGGGTGGTTCTGCTGACTTTAGCAGTAATAGCAAAGTCTTAATCAATACATGCTATCATTACCAATTTTGCTAGGTATGTTAACGCGAATAGTGGGGACAAGGGGGAATTTTCTTTTCAAAAAGACCTTGCCGTTTTTAAGAAAAATAACTTTACATTTATGAAAGGAGAAAAGTTTTTTAAATGCAGTTAGAATTTCCTGCTGGAGTTTCCCATTGGTCAGTACACTTACCAACATTCCATTTTCTTAAACTCAAGAAAATGTATATCAAGCTCGGAACTCTGTCTGTGCATCTCAGTCTGGCGGGGGCATAATGGAAATTAGATTTAGTTAATGGACAAATAAATGAAAATACTCATGGGGCTCGATTCATAAAGCGGTGCTAACCTAGTTAGCACGCCTAAAGGCTTTGGGTGTGCTAACTAGGGCGCTAAGTAGTTAGCACGCACAAAGCTTAAAAAAATTGCACGCAAAGATTTGCGTGGCGCGGTGCACGTGAAACGTCGCACCGTTTGCACGCTAAATACTCCTAATAAACATATTTAGCGCGCGATCGGTGCGACGTTTCGCGCGCACCGCGCCAATCTTTGTGCGCGCAAAAGTTTGCATGTGATGCGTTTCACGCGCAATTTAGTGCGTGAACAGCTGTTTTAGGCGTGCTAAGGGGCTTTTCACAGGCGTGCTAACAGTTAGCACTGCTTTGTGAATCAAGCCCATGGAGTCATAGGTATAGTGCAGAGCTGTGGCGTACCTACCATAAGGTTTCAGGTGCTCATAGCACCAAGTGTAGCCATGGCTAGGGGTGCCACTGTGGTGCTTAGTCACTGTGTTGTTCCACGTGGGACCGTTTTTCAGAGTTTGGGCAACAATCAGGAAAATTGATTGACTGATTGCAGGTAATCGTCTCTTTTCCCAGCTCCCCCTTGCACCCTGTTGTCTTCCCCATGACCTTTTACTCTTTTCAGGTTTTAGTGGCTTCTTTCAACAACATGTCCCTGCCAAACAGCACTGGTGACATCTGCAGTCCTGGTGAGAGGTCTTCCTGCCATTTCCCCTCTCCCACCAGGTTCACTGTTTTGTGCCTCTACCTCTCTAACCCCCCCCCCCCCCACTCCTATGCACCTCCTCTTTAGTATGCCCCCCTTTTCTGACTGTCCTCAGAGGAGCTCACAAGCTAATTATACCATAGTCATATTCTAATGCCCTACCATATTATTATTGTGTATTTATATAGCATTAACATCTTCTACAGAACTGTATAGAGTACAGAGTTTCATAACGGTTAGCTCTGTCCACATCCTGATGACTCCTTTTCCCCCAAAATCCTCCCCCCCACCCCAAATTTGCAGCGACACACTCGGCGCCCCAACCTGTCAACACTCCCATCAAAAAACATTTTTTTGGCGGGGGGGGGGGGGGGACATTGGGGGGGGGGGTCTGTAAATAATCAGTGTCAAATTCCCTGGGTACGCCAACAGTAGAGAGGAAATCTTTCGGTCCAGATGTATGTTATTAGATATTCAGTGAAGGGGCCTAAGAACCTCATACGGAGGTCATCTTCTTTGAATGATAATATTTGTCCTTATGATGATGTGTATTTATTTGTCTGTAGACTCTGATACTTGGTTTGAGATGTATAATTTACTGCCTATACTCTCAGGACTATGATTGTATTGGTACCCTGGGAAGAAATGCACTCATAATATTTTAAAATAATGTGATACAGAATCAGAGATGTTTATTGGCAAAGGAATGTTTGTATGACTGTAGTGTGTACCGCGGGAAAACTTAATTTTACTGAGTTAAAAAATAGCTTTATAGCATACATAAGGGCTATTAACAAAAATGCAAAAAGTGAATTTTAAAGCAAAATACATGGCTCTAATTTGAAATTGTTCAGCTGATATTTGACTATTGTAAATATAATCAACATATTACGGTAATTGTCTCCTGCATTATTGCAGTGGTCACTGAAAAAGATCTATCAAAACCGATGCAAAGAGAATTAGGGGAGATGTAATACAAAATGGGTGCAAAAGTGGTACAGTTGCATTGATTGCCCAATCAGAATCCTTGATCTGGACATGTGTTCCACTTTGGCACCAATTCTGCTCTAGTTTTCCTTTCATTGGTTCTGTAGCATGACAGTATTCCTTGTATCATGGCAGGGGTCACTCAGTCTTGTGTATTATGGCAGCAATCAGTGACAGCTTCTTGTACCATGACAACATTACAAGGATTTTTTTTTTTATAGTTGTGGATAATAATTCTGCCTGTCATGTGTAAGTTGAAAGTAGGCCCTGTGCTGTACTCATTGGGCATGGTGTCCTCTAAATCCAGTATGCATTACAGCAGCACATACTGAATTAGGAGCAAGGTGATGCCAATAGTGTAAATGTTGTTAATGTAATATTACTGAAATTTTACTAATGGCCTCCCCAGTACCTTATCCAAACACTTATGCCCCGTTCACATTGCACACGTTCCCGTCCGCATTTCGGGGAACGCGCGCGGGAGGCCGACACGCACGACATCAGACAGTGCATAGACTTCACTGTCTGATGTTCACACTGCATGCGTTCCGGACCTGTGCGGTCCGGGAACGCATGCTGCACGCGTTTCCTAACAAAACGCGCGGCTGTCCCATTCACTTTCAGTGAATGGGATCAGCCACGCAACGTACAGAGACGCACATGACGTGCGTTCCTGTGCGTTGTGTTCTGAATGGAACGCGCCTGCGTTCTGGGATGTGAACGGGGCCTTAACCTTCCTCCTAATGCCTGACACTAACTCCCCCCTCCTAATGCCTAACACCAACCCCTTCATAATGCCTAAAACTAACCTCCCTCCCTTCTTCCGATTAACAGCAACCCCCCACCCCCAATCCGATGCCCAATGTACTGAAGCAGCAACCAAACTACTACATCAACTAGTATTGACTCAAAGCGGTAGCAGAAGTGCTAGCCAACTGGCTATTAATAGCCGCTCGGCTAGTTGAACTATAGCCAACTGGGTAGTACTGGGTGCCCAACTCGCTGCCTCTGTGTCATATAACCACGATTAACATGATAGTGTATTGTGTACCTGCCAAAATGGTTGCCCAAGTAAATTGCTTTATCCAAAGCTGCCACCGAGCATGCAAGTCGAAAGAAAATGCAAAATTCACTCAGGTCAGAGATGAAGGTGGCTGCACCACAAACAGCGGAAGCCATTATCGGCAATAAACTACCATCACTTGAATACTTGTATAAGACTCGCTGTATGAGAAGGACCAAAAACCTTATTGAGAACAGCACTGACCCCCGGAAACGCCTTGTTTGAGCTCCTTCCATCAGGTAGATGTTTTAAGTCAGTCCACATACACACAAACAGACGGAAAGAAGAGAGGTCACTGGGGACCGTCATCAAGGGGACGTCGCTGGACCCGTCGAGGGGTGAGTACGCAGCTTAATACTAGGTACACACATGAGATTAAAGTCTTTGGAAAATGAAAGATCAAAGACCATTACTGCTACCATGCAGTAGGAGGGCCAACAGATTTTGAATACTAAAGCTGGGTACACACAAGATAAATCTTTGAAAAGTGAAAGATCAAAGACTAAATCTGCAGATAATCTTTGTAAAAAAAGTTCACGAAAGACCTCAAAAGATCCAGACCAAAGATATTTACCGTATTTTTTGGAATATAAGACACACTTTTTCTCTCTCAAAGGGGGGGAGGGGGGGGGGGGGGGGGGTCAGCGCGTCTTATATTCCAAAGAATAAAAAAATGCACAGAAACAATAGTGAAATGAACCTGCGTGTGTGTGGCTGGGCTCTGCTGCAGTGTCGGGCAGTGTGTCAGCCTGCAGGGCTCAGTAATATAATCGGTACCTGGAGTGATCTGTGCGGGGGGCTCTGAGCGGCACTGCTGATTATGGGTGGTCTGGCAAGGCTCCAGGATCAGCGGGGATTGGTGTTGGGCGCTGCACAGCAGAGTGCTGTGCTATCTGGATCACATCGAGGCTCTGAACAGCTGTGCTGTCCCTGCAAGCAGCGGATGTGCTTGCAAACTCAGCGATACTGGCGGGGGTCCGCGCTGGGCTCCAGTGGGGCGGCTATGTGTGTGGTCCGGTCTTGCGTGCAGGACTCAGCTCCACAAAGCATCGGCTCCTGGCGGGGAATCGGTGCCCGGTTCCTCTCCTCAAACATCCCGGGTCTTCATGCAATGGCCCCACACTCCTCCACTCATTGGATGTTGAAGAGGCTTAAGCTCCGCCCCCTCCAATGACACTACAGCTCCTGCTGCTTTTTCTCCCACCCCCAATACATCATACTGAGCATCACACTGAGCCACTTGCAGCAGCAGCTCGAGTGAGGAGACAGGTACAGAACTACTGTACCATACTACATAATGGATATTTAGGATATTGAGGGGCATAATAATAATACAGAATTGAGAGAAATACTGAGTGCACCAATCAATCAAAGTGGATACACTATGTTACTGGTAGCTGTTCCATACTGTACTATATTC
This sequence comes from Hyperolius riggenbachi, assembly GCF_040937935.1. Lineage (NCBI taxonomy): Eukaryota > Metazoa > Chordata > Amphibia > Anura > Hyperoliidae > Hyperolius > Hyperolius riggenbachi. The sequence goes on from NC_090647.1 coordinate 67,926,072, forward strand.
AATGTGTATTAGGGGGGGGGGGGGGGGGGGGAGAGGAAGATTCTGAACACTATACTAAGTACCGTATGTATTGTACCATAATCAAGTATCATTGTGTGAATTCAGGAGAGGGGTAAGGGAAGGTTCTGGACACTAAGTACTGTACTGTACAATAATCACGGTGTGAATTCAGCGGGGAGGAAGGTTCTGGACACTATATCCTAAGTATTGTACTGTATGAGTTGTGTTTTTCTGCAGCGCACTGCTCTTTAAAGCAATCTGAAAGACCTTTCAAACTTACATAGCATAATACTGTTATGGCTATTGCGTAATTGCTGACTTAAAGTCATAACTTTCTTCTTTTTTTTTTATTTACTGCTCAAAATCTTTTTTTTCTTAATTTTCTTCCTCAAAAACTAGGTGCGTCTTATACTCCGGTGCGTCTTATATTCCAAAAAATAGGGTATCTCTCAATCCTTCAGATCCATCCCAGTGGATCTGATCTGCAGATGACTGTCCATTAAGCCAGGTGTGTATGAGATCTCCAGATATAACAGACAATGAAAGCATTTGGCAGGAACTGATTTTTTGCATGTGTGCAGCATCTTTATAAAGATCAGTCTTTCAAACCTCCCTGAAAAACCAGTGTGACAGATACATTCCCAGGGGGGGATTGGGACCTTTTGGCCTGGAGGGAAAACACAAACTAGAGGCCGTTTTCACGGCAGCCCAGACATCACACAAGTGCCGCACGTGCTATATGCCAGTAGTCATGTGGGAAATACAGCATGAACACTCAAAGATAGGGTGACAGGTAAAGTATAAATGCACTGGCACCAGGGGGCATGTAATACATTTTGAGTTATAACGGCCGGGGTTTCCATTGCGTTCATCGTTCCTCTACCAGCATCCCATCTGGAGTCTAGGGACTGTTTGCAAGCAGCCCTTCTGGAGTCTAGGGACTGTCGAAAACTTTTTAACCTAGACAATACCTTGTGCACATGCAGTCATTTTAACAATGGTGAGAGACCAGACAGATTTTTTCTCATGTACCCTGCAGGCAAGCCTCTGCTCTGCATCATGCTGTGTATATTTACCAGCTTGCCCACCCTCTAAATGCTGTGTAATTGGGGGTTTATTTCCCTCAGCCAGCCTAGTGGTTCACCTTATACAAAAATATGAATGCACCAGGCAATGTACTAGCCCTAAATCAATAAATGAGAGGCAGCCTGGGGGGAGATCTCCCCCCTTCCCCCCTGGCCAGTCCTCCCATGTACATTCCTCAGTTTGCAAAGATTTTTATCTGATGGGTGTACTCATCTTGAGAATAGACTATGTAGGTATGCGATCATACTTCACGGAAGGTGGTAACATTAGCCTTTGATCTTTCATTTTCAAAAGGCTTTTATCTCATGTGTGCACCTAACCTTAGGCTATGCTCAGCATTATGTAGTGGAATCTGTTTTGAGTGGAGGTGTTCTTTAATGTAAAGGTTTGAAGGTTTGGGTTGCGTTTTGCAAACCATATGCAGCTAAGTGCTTTAAGCATCAGAAGATATTACTCAGCCCAATTACAGCGTTAGAACTTTACCCTCATAGCAGTTCCCGAGCTCCATAAATCAATTTAATTGGTCATTTCTTTTATGGCCATGCAGATTATACCGCACCACGTATAATGGTGCAGCGTAAAATACGACCGCAGATTGTAACTTTTCTCCACGAGTATTTCAGGGCTGCGCAACTTTATGACCAATCGTTCGGCAATAAAGGGATCTGGAAGCTGCACAAAATGTTTCTAAGAATTATGCATGTAATGAGGTTTATTTGCTAAGAAAATGCTAATCTATGCAAGCAAAAAGGAATCCATCCTTTCATTAAAGGTCAGATTTTTTTTTTCACACTGCGCCTGTTTTAACAATGTGCACATAATGAAGAGTACAGAGTTCCCCACCCTGTAGTGCTCATTATGGCAATCGCCCAGGGTAGGATGCTATATGAGTGGACTTTTTTAATTTTCTGCTGAGTTCTGCAGATCTTTTAAAGCTCAAGTTTAGACACCATGTTTAGATGCATTCATTTTAAGTTCTTCTCAGAGCTGGGACAAGGTTCTCCAGCACTAGAGGTGGAGAATCTAAAGTGCACCCCTTTCCCCCAAGGAATTCTACCCACCCCAGTATAGGGAGCAGATAAGGTCCAGTATTACAGTAAACCTGTAAGAGGTACTTACCTCAGTAGGTGGAAGCCTTTAGATCCTAATGAGGCCTCCCCCTGTCCTCTGCAGCAGAGGGGATCCAGCATTGGGACACCTAGAAGACCTCCTTGTTGACGTTTCTTGATGCGTGCACATGTGCATGTCATTGTCTGAAATGTACTGCCTAAAATGTACTGTTTCATCAAGCAAAGCACATAGTGTCTACTGTCTGTTTAAATCAGGGGTCTCAAACTTGCGGCCCGCGGGCCTTTTGCGGTCCTCGATACAATATTTTGTGGCCCGCGCCGGCAAAAGCTTCCTTATAGTTCGCTTCAGTGCTCCCAAGTAATCCGCCGCATCCCCGCCGCTAAACGAGGGCTGCAGAGCCCCCAAATCGCCCGGGGGGGCAATCCGTCGGCATTTCCTGGAAGGGGCAGAGCTTTCAGCTTCAGCTCTGCCCCTCCTGACGTCAATCGCGGCGCATCGCCGCCTCTGCCCGCCCCTCTCTGTGAAGGAAGAGTGAGAGGGGCGGGCAGAGGCGGTGATGCACCACGATTGACGTCAGGAGGGGCGGAGCTGAAGCTGAAATGCAGGCGGATTGCCCCCCGGGCGGTTTGGGGGCTCTGCAGCCCTCGTTTTGTGGGGAGGGCACGGCGGATTACTTGTAATGGGAGCACTGAAGCGAACTATAAGGTAAAATAGGCAAAATAGTTCACTTCAGTGTGAATTTGATTTTGAAATAAAAATCAATGCAAGGGACGGGGGGGGGGGGGGGGGGGAGGGGGGGGTCGACTGGGCGGGTGCTGCTGATTGATTGATTCCCTTATGCGGCCCAGCCTCATCCTGACTTTGCCTCCTGCGGCCCCCAGGTAAATTGAGTTTGAGACCCCTGGTTTAAATGAATGATCTTCTACATTTATATTATGAAGAATTTTTACTGACAGATACAAAAAGTTTTTTTTACCTTTTTGAAAAAAAGATTTTTTGGGATGCAATAAAGTGTGATATTGAACTTTGGAAGCAAAATACTGTTTTGTGGTTCCATCACATATATAGATCCTCCTATACAAAAAAGTGACGGCAACACGATCAGCCTTGTCTACGGCTAATACCACAGTCAGAAAACAATTTTACTAGTTTACATTCCATCAGAGATCCACTTACCTACAAACGTCATTTTCTTGCTCCTCTAACCCAAACTGGCTGTCAAACACGAGCTGTATCCTTGTGTTCTCTGCAGAGTCCAGGATCCATGTCAGGAGCAGGTTTCTGGGGTAACTGCTGGGGAAGCGGGGGCTGCTGATACAACCGGTTCCCACTACCTGAATGACTTCTTCTTTTCGGTAGAGTCTAGTGAGAAGGTTGCTCTCTGTTAGACATAAAAAGACAAAGAACACAAGGTAAAAATAATAATAATTATAATAATAACAATGGCATTCATAATATGTTAAGAGGTAAAAACATTCTAAAACATTTTATCTTTGGCATCTACTGTTACTGCATGCATGCCTTCTGGAGAGAGTGTGTCTGTCCTGCAGGTCCCTGTTTTGCCTATCAGTGATATTTTTCATTTGGACTTCTCTTACCCACCAGCAGGTGGCTCTCTACTGACGTCTAAACCTGCGACTTCCAGTTCCAGCTGCAGGTAATGTGCTGTGGGAAGATATTGCATGATTCCATCCACCAGCAAATGGGTCTGAGCATCATTTTTGGTCATCAATCATGCAGCAATCGTTTTAACTGTCCATTTGAATACTCCACTTCCAATAGCAAGAGCTTCAATTACCCAGGATCCTTCGCTGCTGCCTCCACTGCCTGAACTCATGTTGCTTGAACTTGTGTTTGATTTCACCTTGTTCCTGTCCACTGCCGGTGCTGTAACTGCCCACAATTGTTCTGTTTCTGGATTTTTGGGGGGGATTCCGACTTGAACTGTTTACCTGGTTGCCAGCATTTGTATATTATTTGCACATAGTGTAGGATTAGGTTTGTTTGCTGTGTGCTGGATTGATTTCGCTGGTGTGGTTATTGCTGGAGCACCAAGCTGTGGTCAACTTACTACAAGACATTGCAATTCAATTCATTTTTTCTTCTAAGTTTTATCCTAGGAGATATTTTTTTCATCTTTTAATGTCTAAAATAACTTTTCAGCGCTTTGCAAGCTAAAAAGTACCAAAAACTAGGTGAAAAAGTACTATCGATTACTACTATACTATTGAGTATTTTCTTTTTTCCTTGTGGCTTTTTATTGATAATGTGTGAAAATATCACCTAGTAGAAAAGAATAGGGGCCACTTTGCAGTGTTGCTTGGATACCCCCAATTCTGGAATAGATTGGTTTTGATCACGGCTCCGCCCACTTACGGAATGTCCGTAATCGTGATTTTGGATAGAATCAGAATTCCAAATTCGAATGCGGTTTCGAGTTGGAATCTCGCATTACACCCATAATCATTTCAACAGCAGATGAAGGAGGATCCGCAAGCATAGTGGTATTGTAAAAGCTGGAACTCTTTATTGAAGAAACCACATATAAATGACATGAAATAGTCACAGGAATAACTGACACGTATCGGGCTTGGTATTCGCCCTTAATCATAGTTATATTAATATATCATATATATTTTATATATATCATAACTATGATTAAAGGCGAATACTGAGCCCGATACGCGTCAGTTATTCCTGTGACTATTTCATGTCATTTATATGTGGTTTCTTCAATAAAGAGTTCCAGCTTTTACAATACCACTGTGCTTGCGGATCCTCCTTCATCTGCTGTTGTTCCTGGTTTGGCTGACCTGATCCTGCACCAGAGTATGGATTTTTTGGGGGGTCTAAGAGCATGATGGCCTTTGTTTCATGTAATCATTTCAAATTGATTTCTTGAACATGACAATGGGCTTGATTCACAAAAGGGTGCCAACTTACTTAGCACGCCTAAAAGCCCCTTAGCACGCCTAAAGCCCTCTAGGGTGTGCTAAGTTAGCAAAGTTTAGCGCTGCCAGTGGCACGCAAAACGTCACACCGGGTGCGCCTAACGTGTCGCACCGGGTGCACCCGAAACATTGCATGCTACGGGCAGCGCTAAACTTTGCGCGCGATCAATAAAAACTTTAGGCGTGCTAACTGCTTAGCACCTTAGTTAGCACGCTCAAAGCTTTTAGGCGTGCTAACTGAGTTAGCACCCTTTTGTGAATCGAGGCCAATGAGTTTATTGTACTAACATGGCCCCCACAGTCACCAGATCTCAACCCAATACAGCATCTTTGGGATGTGATGGAACAGGAGCTTCGTGCCCTGGATGTGCATCCCACAAATCTCCATCAACTGCAAGATGCTATCCCATCAATATGGGCCAACATTTCTAAAGAATGCTTTCAGCACCTTGTTGAATCAATGCCACGTAGAATTAAGGCAGTTCTGAAGGCGAAAGGGGGTGTTCCTAATAATCCTTTAGGTTAGTGTATGTACATGTTAATACATTAACTGTCATTTTACCACATTTAAATCTCGCCTTTTTTCCTTTTACTTTAACATAGATTTTTGCAAAGACTATAAGGTCTTTTTATTTTTTTTTTCTCTTGTTCCCACTGTTCATCTTAACATAACCTGCAAATGTGGTATGTCTCGCAGGTAAGGGGGCTTTGCTATTAACCATTAAAGTAATCACGAGTAACCGACTCATGATTACGGCCGTAAACCATGATTACGGATGGAATGCGGATTAAATTACGGATGCATATGAAACCAAAATCCATGATCGCGGCTGATCACGAATTCCGATTTCGAGCCAGTGATTACTCAAATCAGCCCCTAATGACGGGTTACCCGTGATTCCGAGGTGGTGATGAGCATCCCTGCCATTGTGTACTGATCTAAAAAAACGGTTTTCCCTGTGAAACGCGTCAATTTATTTTAATAGCTTAATAAACGACTTGCTTTTAATCTGCCACTCTCATTCTTCTTGTTCATCTTATCTTTTAAATTGTTTTTAATCATTTTTATTTTTGGGGTGACTATGTCCCAGTTTATTAGATTGGGATGTTTTTGGCATGCTTGGGAGGGGGTGAAGGAGGCTATTGTTCTTAATAAAGCAATTGTGTTTCTATTTTCCTTATTCTTGGGCTCCTGCATCATTTGGGTCTCCTGATTAGTCAGCGTAGGAAGGATTATGAGAGGGCTGATTAGTGTCTCTCTATTTAAGTGTGTTGATGCAGTAGATTTCACCCGGATCAGGCTCATCTAAGATACTGAAGAACCTGACCTTAGAAACTTGATGTTAATTGCAAAGGTAGCCATCCAATCACAGCCAGAAATGGGATAATACCATTTCGGCAGATGCATACTTTCATAACCTGCTTTAGTTACAGGATACATCACTTAATGCAACAGATCCAAAAGAAAATAGAATAGCCTCAATTTAAAACCCCTTTCAGCTAACCCCCCTCCTTGTCTGAGCTGTTACTTATACCCCTCCCCTCCTCCAGCCCCCTCCCACAGCACATGCAGCTGCCATTTTCCTAACCCATTAAAAAATTATAAGGTTTGTCCACCTTGTCCCTCCCTCATTGGGAGAGGTTGGGAACAGTAGCCACCACAACTACAATTCCCACCCTCACCCAAACAAGTGAGGGCCCATTCTAAAATATTTCCTCTCCCTGATTTACATACTGAAATGAATCACTGGTGGTGGCATCTTTAGTTCAGCCAGGTGATCTGTACTGAATGTTCATTACTGAGAGTTCTATGCACAGAGGGAGATGTTGCTTGCTTGGCAGTTGGGAAAAGCCGTTATTTCCCACAAGGCAAAGAGGTTCACAGACAGGAAACTGTCAGGACCGTGGTTATGACATCACACTGTGGGAGAGCTTTCACCACAATCGGAAGCGCGACGGGGGAGCTTGCATGGGCAGACTGCGCCTGCGTCGACTGGCCGAAGATAACACAGCTTCTACCGAAGGCTCAATGAGGCTTTGGATGGCTGCGAGGGAGTGAAAGGCATGGAGGGGGCTGGAGGAAGCCCCAGGTATGTATAAAACTTTTATGTCCTGTCATCTCAGATACATCTTAAAGTGAACCTCCAGACTAAAAATCTACTCAGCAGAACTGAAAAGGCTTGGTGTCTCTTTAACAGTTTCACAGCATCAGAACTTTGTTTTTCTTATAGAAGTCTCATTTTTAGCTGCATTTTTAGCTAAGTTCCGCCCCATCAAAGAAAACTGCTCGGGCTTTTTTTCCCTGATGTTGTGCAAAGCATGATGGGATTTCCTATGTTGTTATTCACGTTGCCTAGCAACTGGGAGGGGTGATCAGGACACAGGACAGTTGGAACTGTGTCTCATGCTCCCTGTCACCTCCTTTCAACCAAAAAGATGGCTGCTGTCATGAAATCACAAACCTTTCCCTGTTCTTTTAGAACAGTGTGGGTAAGAGATTATATTACCTATCTATTTTAATTAACATAACTAATGTAACTTAATGACAGTATGTTTGTTTAGGCTGAAGTTCCTCTTTAAGGTGAAAATAAAAAAGCTTTGTAAACTAACCCCAGTAGGTGAGCATCTGACTTTTTTTTAAAATTTTGTTACAAACTTTCTTTAACCCATAAGCAGCTTCAATTGAGTCATCTCATTTCAGATAAGTGCACTGCTTTTGACCTTATTCAGCAGAACTCGTGCTGTAAATTCTTAAAATGCTTTGATCTCTCTCTACTAGTAGAAAAGATAGAAACTGAAAGCAGAAGTCCTCTGTTATTGTAACACTCCACCCCCTAGTGACAACTGGCCATAAATACATGTTACAGCAGTACTTATTAGAAGCAGGGAAATGTAACAGATAATAAATAAAAAAAAGTGCTAAAAAATTGGCCTGGAGCACTTGCAAGCCTCAAAATAAACTGGTTGCTAAAGGGTTAAACTGTCACAAAATGTAGGCAAACTGTCCACGATGTGTGTATTCTGCTTTGTTGCATCAATCGATAGTGAGCATAGACATGAGAGCAGAGGACTGTGTTTCCCCACAGCAGGGTTAGAAATTACCGGTTCCGTGCTCCGGTGGAATCAGTGTAATGACATTGGCCGTACTTCAGCTAATAAGGAAGAAATGAGAGCTGGCCATTCCGGAGGATGCGCCCCGCACTGATGAGGCACATCTCCATCAAGCACTGCGGAGCAACACTCAATCCATCACAATGATTACAGATTAGCAAGCGCTTCTCTCGGGTTAGCACAGGTCAGGCTATTTTGTTGGGATGGAAACACTCCACCAAACACCTCACTGTATTCATCCTTACTTTTATCAGTGTTCATTTTTTATTATTCCTGAGAATTTCCTGTGGTGACAGTGAAAGCAAGATAACGCATGTCCTGGGAGGGGGTGGTGAAAACACAAATGATAGCCCAGCATCAGTGTGTAATGGTGTGGAGAGGGGAAGAGAAGGGTAGTGGGTAATCAGTGGCGTAAGTATATGTACGCCGCCGGTGAGTTGGGCGAAGGGCTACCCGAAATGACGTCTCACCCTGCTGTCGCTCAAATCCGGCGACTAGTTTTGGCGCTCAGTAGCACAGAGCGCCATGCGCCAAAACCACCTGTTCGAATCAGTGCGGGTGGTTGCATCTCTTGGATATGAGTGAATTTAATTTATTCACTCCCTGCACTGCTTAAAGGGATACTTAAGCCTTTAGTTAAAAAAAAACAGTTTTACTCACCCGGGGCTTCTACTAGTCCCCTGTAGCCGTCCTGTGCCCTCGCAGTCACTCGCGGATCCTCCTGTCCCCCGCCGCCAGCTAGTTTAGTTTTCGACCGACAGGCTTACTACAAATGCACAGGCCTGGACACGCGTCTCCTTTGTATTCCCGTCCGCAATAGCGTCCTGCGCGAACACGAAGAAGGCTACGTATGGCAGGGCCTGTCGGCCAAAACGGAAGTGAGTGGTGGCGGGGGAGCGGAGGATCTGTGAGTGACTAGGAGGGCACGGGACGGCTGCAGGGGGCTGGTAAAAACCCCAGGTGAGTAAAACTGATTTTTTTATTAAAGGATTAAGTATCCCGTTAACCATACATTTCCTACCTGATATGCCTGAGGTCTTCTCATTTCAGCTTTCCCTAACCGTTTGTCTAACCCTAACACCTTCATGCCATAACCCTGACCCTAGCCTCTTAACCATTATAACTAAACTTCAATCCACTCTCTGACCTACTGCGAAATCTAATATTGGTGCTTAAAGAGAAACTCCGACCAAGAATTGAACTTTATCCCAATCAGTAGCTGATACCCACTTTTACATGAGAAAAATAATGATTTTAACAAACAGACCATCAGGGGGCGCTGTATGACTGATTTTGTGCTGAAACCCCTCCCACAAGAGGCTCTGGTACCGTACGGTACTCTGGGCAAACTGTCACAATGTAACAATGTTCAGACAGGAAATAGCTGTCTGTTAAAGCCAGACCAGCTAGAAACAGCTCCATAATCTGCCCACAGTAACAATGTCACCATGTAATACAAGTCAGAATGTGAATCTGGGAGAGGAAAGATTTTACAATGAGCAAACACTGACTAAATCATGTATACATAATTATTGTAAAAATGAAGCACTTTTTTTATTACATTATTTTCACTGGAGTTCCTCTTTAAAGGAGAACTGGAGTGAGAGGGATATGGAGGCTGCCATATTGATTTCCTTTTAAGGAATACCAGTTACCTGGCTTACCTGCTGATCATCTGCCTCTAATACTCTTTGCCCTAGACCCTGAACAAGCATGCAGCAGATCAGGTGTTTCTGACATTATTGACAGATCTGACAAGATTAGCTGCATGCTTGTTTCTGGTGTGATGCTGCAGGCAGATAGCTCAGCAGGGCTGCCAGGTAACTGGTATTGCTTAAAAGGAAATCAATATGGAAGCCTCAATATACCTCTCACTACAGTTCTCTTTTAAAGCGGGCCTGAACTCTTGCACAGCACGCAATGAAAAGTCTTTATTCTACATATAGTTGATGAAGAAATTGACTCCTCTGTGTTCTGTGTTTGTTTAGGCGGATTAATGTATCTAATTACATCTTATCAGCAGCTGTGAATAGACTGCAGGAGAGCTCTGCTAAGGCAGCTCATATGTATTTTTCCTCAGCCACATAAAGTTTTTCAACTTCAATTCATTATCAGCCATCGTAACACTACAGTCCCACTTCAGTACCCCTGAACCAAGTTAAAATCTTTTAAATAAAGCCCATTGTGGGCAAGATTAAATGTAAAGAAACACTCTAATAAACCCCCCTCCCCAGGGGATACTGGCTTCGGGAGGGGGAAGCCTCTGGCTCCTAATGAGCTAATGTGGTTTCCCCCGTCCTCCTCTTTCGGTTTTCGGTTTCAGCGCTGGCTCCCCAAAACCACAGCCAACAAGGATGTCGCCTGTGGCAGAGTAGCGTCTGCAGTATTTACTTTCCTCGGCTCCAGCGCAGGCGCAGTAGCGGCTTTCCGGTCCGGCGGAAATAGCTGAGCCCAATCAAGTCCGCTCTACTGTGCAGGTGCAAGTCGTCTGTGCAGTATAGAGATGGGAAGTTCGGATCTTTTCAATGATCTGGATGATTCGAATAGGATCATTGAAAAGATCCGGATCTTTGATCCGAATCTCGGATCATTTTACTATGGAAGCATTCGGGGGTGAAATAACTAGCAGGACAGGAGAAGGGGAGGGGGGTGGACACACAGAGAAGGGGAGAAGATGGACAGAGGGCAGGGAGTGGACAGAGAAGGGAGGAGGGACGAGCAGAGAGCATAAATGTTTGTTTGCACACAATACCCACATGCTGCAATCATATGCTTTAAAGCGGGTAGATTTTTGTATATTAAGGGGACTTTTAATGCCCAGAAACTTACGCTGGGAACAATATATGGACCAAACTCTGCCCAGGTCTCTTTCTTAGATGGGGCCCTGGGAACTTTAGAACATTTTGCAGAGGGGGCGAAGATCATAGCGGGCGATTTTAATTTTGCCTTGGACCCCAATTTAGATACATCAAGGGGTAGATCAACTCTCTGTCTTGGGGCTATTCGCAAGGCAAAACAGAGGTTAATAAAATCGCAACTTGTTGATATTTGGCGGATACAACATCCCAGGGAGAGAGATTATACTTTCTATTCAAACCCACGAGGTACATATTCCCGCTTAGACTATTTTTTGATATCACATAGTTTAATATCGGATGATATACACACTGATATAGGGGTAACCACAATAGCAGACCATGCTCCTGTTTTTCTGAGGGTGGCAAGTAGAAACCAGGGCAAAAGTAGCTATAATTGGCGACTTAATGTCTCCCTTTTAGGTAGAGAAGATGTGGCCAAGAGAATATCAAAAGAAATAAAAGAGTACTTTGAGCTTAATAATTCAGTAGTATCCCCAACTACCATATGGGAAGCTCATAAGTGTGTGATTAGGGGGATATTGATACAAGAGGGGAGCAGAATTAAAAAAGAAAAAGAGAGGGAAACGGAGGAATGTTTGTCGAAAATAGCCGATCTGGAGATTAGACATAAAAATACTTTGTCTAGAGAAACTCTTGGAGAACTGACCGCTGAAAGAGAACAACTGAAGTCTATGATGTTTAGAAGGGCCCAATATGCAGCTCAAAGATGTAAGAGGTATTATTATGAACATGGAGACAAAGCGGGTAAATCATTAGCAAGAGCCCTGAGGGAACAACAGAGAGCAAATTACATACCGTACATATGTGACTCTATGGGGATGAAACATCATTCTAGTGAAGCACAGGCAAAAGTGTTTAAAGTGTTTTATGAAACTTTATATAATTTAAAAACAGAAAAGATTAAAGAAGAAGAAATGATAAGTTATTTAGAAAAATCGGGTTTGGGGAAAATATCAAAGGAAGACATAGATAGAATGGAAACACCGATAACTTTAAGGGAATTAAGAACTGTAATAAAGGGCATGGCCATTGGGAAGGCGCCTGGCCCCAATGGGTTCACACTGGAGTATTATAAACAATACTTATCAGAACTGGAAAATCATTGGGTCATAACATTGAATTCATTGATTGAGGGGGAGGAGGAAAGAAATAGATGGGGAAGAGAATCCCTGGAGTCACATATAGCGGTGATACATAAGCAGGGCAAGGATCCATCCTTGTGTGCAAATTACAGGCCGATATCATTACTCAATGTTGACTTAAAGGTATATGCAAAAATATTGGCAAATCGGATGACCCCATGGTTGGGTAGTATTATTCATATAGATCAAGTGGGATTTGTTCCTGAGCGAGAGGCCCGAGATAATACTATAAGGACGATAGATGTGGTGCAGTGGGCTGGGGCCTCGGTCGACCCTGTCATGCTGTTATCCACAGACGCGGAGAAGGCATTTGACAGGGTCGACTGGGGTTTCATGAGAAAGGTATTACAACATATTGGTCTGGGAGGGAATATGGAGGCATGGATCCTTGCCCTGTATAGAGGGGTAACAGCTAGAGTTAAGGTCAATGGGACCCTATCGGAACCACTGACAATACAGAATGGAGTACGCCAAGGATGCCCATTGTCACCGATGATATTCGCCCTGGTCCTCGAACCTTTTTTGAATATTATCAGGAATAATCCTGATATCAATGGGGTGAAAATTGGGCAGAGGGAACATCGGGTAGCGGCATTCGCAGATGATCTGCTTTTTTATTTGAGGGGTCCGCATATATCCCTACCCTGCCTGATGCGGGAGTTTGAGAGGTATGGAAGATTATCAAACTTGAGGATTAATTGGGATAAATGCCAGGCCATGGGAATTAAAATAGCACCTAAAGAAGTAGATAATATAAAAGCCAATTACCCATTTAGGTGGGAGGGGGAGGCCCTTACATACTTGGGGATTAAAATAACGGTGGATATTCAAAAAATGTACCAATTAAATTATTGTTCCCTGTTGTTTACCCTTAAGAGAGATCTCCTTAAATGGAGAAAGCTTAATCTTACAATGTTGGGCCGAATTAACACACTAAAAATGAATGCTATGCCTAGGTTTCTTTATGTATGCCAGACAGTACCTATTCCTGTGCCTATGAGTTTTTTTAAAGAATTGAGAAGGGAATTTGGGAGGTTTATTTGGAAAGATAGGCCCCCTAGATTGAAATTCTCAATAATGATCCAAAGTAGAGCAAGGGGAGGATTGGCAGTGCCAGACCCATACCTGTATTATAGTGCAGCAGTCTTAACTAGAGCTATTGATTGGCATAGTAGTGGTGGAACGAAGATGTGGGTAGAGATAGAACAAAATATGGCTGAATATCCATTAAATAATATAATATGGTACCGTTCTAGGTACAGGTGTTCTCACCCAGCCAGTGTTTTGGTGAATCATACAATAACAATATACAATAGATTCAAAGAAAAGCAGCAATTGTCACCTAGTCCCTCCCCGCTTATGCCAATTTTAGATAATCCCGCCTTTGAACCTGGTTGCAGAAATAATATAAAGGAGGAGGTAAGTGTTCAAATAGAGATTAGGGCTGGTGCACTACTAAACGGAAAGAAATGGAAAACACTAAATGAAATCAGAGAGGAGTTCCGAGATCTGAGACTGGATTGGTGGAGACTAATGCAGTACCATCATTTTGTTTTGACCCGGGGGAAAAAAGAGGAATTCTGTAGAGAGTTAACTAAATTTGAAAAAATATGTGCTATGAAACAAAGACCCAAAAAAGTTTTGACTATGATATATGGGGAATTGGTGAACAGGGAGGACCAGATAACCCATTATAGAGAAAAATGGCAGGAGGATTTAGAATATACGTTTACGGATATACAATGGGGAAGAATAATAGAAAGATCATACAAAACTTCAATATCAGCAAGGATACAAGAATCCGGCTTTAAAATTCTTACAAGATGGTATATGACTCCGGTCAGGCTGGGAGGGATATATGCGGACTCCGATAGGAGATGCTGGAGATGTCAGTTTGAGGAGGGAACATTTATGCACATTTTTTGGAGCTGCTCAAGGATAAGGGGATTCTGGGTGGAAGTAAAAAGGTACATTGTAGAATTGACAGATCTAATTCCAGGAGATGATCCAGCTTTTTTCCTGCTACATCATAATGACTATGGGAGAAAGCAATATAGAAAATCAATATGCCGACACTTTTTAAATGCGGCTAGAATTATCATTGCTAGGCATTGGAAATCACATCTAGCCCCCCCTTTAATTGAGTGGTTCCGGGAAATACTGTTTATTCAACGCATGGAAAAGATGATATGTACATTGAAAGGTGAAGAGGAACAATTTAAAGTGAGCTGGGAGAAGTGGGATGAATTTACCAAGACTGCGGAATATAGACAGGTAATGGGAACTGGATAAAGATGGATAAAGGCAATTAAGGGGGAAAACAGACTGAGAGAGGGGACAAATATATAATACATATGAGAACAAGAGAAAAGAAAAGGAAAAGTCCAGGGGAAGGTGCAGGAGGGGGAAAGGGCGAATAGAACAGCAAAATATAAAGAAGACCATGTGGGTGAGAATGAATGGAGGATGCATGAGTAATTGGGGGAAGCAATGGGTAATTTGGGGATGTGTAAGGTTAAAAGCCCCCAGGTAAAACCTCTGAGATGAATGATGGAGTTTAGGTTTTGAAGTTTTATGAGCAGAGGCTAAGGAGTGCAGAAGAGAATATGATAAGGTATTAACCTATTGGAGATATATAATGGAGTTTCGTATGTATATATATATATATATGCGATGTATGTAATATCGATAACCTATGCACCCTTTTTTTTTTTTTCCCCAGATGTATATATATATAGAAAATGTGTATGGAAGTTTTATATGGAAAGAAAAATTTTCTAATAAATAAAGAATTTGAAAAAAAAAAAAAGAAACCCAAGGGCAGGGAGAAAAAAATGTTAAAGAGGTACAACAGGCTATCCCCCAAGAATTACAACACTCAACCACATTGATAATGGAGAATGAGGCTAACCAGGAATCTTGTGAGAACAGTTGTCCAAAGGGCTCTACATCCGATATAAACATAAGGGACCTGATGGAAGAATTCTCTGCAAAAATAAAAGTAACTATGGTTGAAACAGTGCAAGCTACTATTAAAGAAGCAGTGAGTAATGAATTTAAAATTATTAAAGAAGAATTACATCAGCTCATGGACAGAGTTGACAGGCTGGAAAAAAATGTGGAGGAAGTTGTTAAAACCTCTAATAAGCAATCAAATGATTTAACAACACATAAAATGATGATAAAAGAAATTACGCTAAAAATAGATGACCTTGAAAACCGAAGTCGGAGAAACAATATAAAAATTAGGGGTGTCCCCTCCAATATTCCGGCCAAAGAACTACCCTCACTAGCACAAGAACTTTTTAAAGATCTTCTGTACAAAGACACTGAAAATAAAATTGTGATTGATAGAATCCACAGGATTGGTAGAGAAAGATCACAAAAAGAGGGGAAAAGTACAGATATCCTGTGTAGGATTCACTTCTTTCATGAAAAGGAAGGAATTCTAAGTAAAGCACGATCCCTGGGCAATGTCGAGTTCAAGGGGTGGAAAATTGAACTTTTTCCTGACCTTTCAAAACGAACTATCGATCGAAGAAGACAATTAAAACCGTTATTGGAGGCGATTAAAAAAAAAGGAGGGCAATATAGCTGGGGTTTCCCCTTCTCTTTAAGAGCAACTGTAGATGGGAAAACATATAACTTGACAGATGGAGAACCACTGATAAATATTCAAAAAGCTTTAAAATTACCCACAATACATATTCCGGGCCGGGAAGATTCTGAGGCCTGATTTATGGCAGATGCGTAGGGATAGTTTGTCCCTGACTCTCTAGTATGTGATCAATGTGGGGGGGGGAGAGGGGAGGAGGCGTCAGATTGGGTAGTAGGGGCTCTATTCCTGTTACTATTGTTGGTTGACAGGTCTAGAAGAGTCCGACACGAAAAGTCAACAAGGTTGACAGAACGGACTAGGTCCAAGAGAGATTGTTGTTTGGGTTTGTGATGTTTTTTTTTTGGTTTTTTTTTAAGTATGATTGAAATGAGTGTGTGGCAGGTTGGTTGTATATTTATTGCTCTGGAGCCCTTCCCCCAGCCTGCATCTCCTCTTGCTCGCCCTCTTGCCCTGTTCTCCTCTAGCCGTGAAGCATTTCTTGGCCTATTATTTAAAAAAAAAAAATATATATATATATATAAACAAATAAATAAAGATGGGTGAATTAAAAATCCTTTCTATGAATGTTAAAGGAGCCAATTCAGGCTGTAAGAGAGGAAGAATTATTGACGTGTTGTTAAAAAATAAAATTGATATTGCTTTTATTCAAGAGACGCATTTTTAATTAGGGAAGGCCCCAACAATCTTTGATAAAAGATATAAAGAATGGATCAACAACCCTAATTGTCTTAAGAAAACATGTGGGGTTTCAATTATTATAAGAACCGGTCTTGATTTTTCGGATAGAAATTGGATAGAATATATAAGGATGATGATGCCAGGGAACTTATTGTATTGGGGAGGGTAAATGGAGACCCTGTAACACTTGCTAATATATATGCCCCAAACAGAGGCCAATCTGCCTCTGTGATCAATTTTATTAATAAAGTTAAAATTAAAGCTAATGGGATGATAATTTTGGGAGGTGATTTTAATCTACCTTTAAACCCTGAACAAGATACCTCCAAGGGCAGGTCATATCTGTCCAAAAATGAAATATCGGAAGTTCAAAAAGCAATTAGCAACAATAGAATGGTTGATATTTGGAGAATTAAAAACCTTAACGAAAGAGACTTCACATATTTTTCACATGTTTATCAAAATTATTCTAGAATTGATTATTTTTTAGTCCAGCAGGATACCATACTGTCAGTGACAGAGGCAAAAATAGGACAAATTACCTTTTCTGACCACGCTCCGGTGATGATATCTATTTTATTAGGGAAAAGAGCCACTGAAGGTAAACAATGGAAACTAGATGTTTCCCTGTTGGACAACGTTGGTTATAGGCAACAAATTGCGAGTGCAATTAAAGATTTTATAGACCTGAATGAAAATTCTGTCAGCTCATGTGGTATCCTGTGGGACACCTTAAAGTGCGTTATTAGAGGAATTCTAATTAGCATTAAAGTAAAGTGAACAAAGAAAAGAATAATAAAATTAATAATTTATTAAAATCCTTACAACAAGCAGAAAGTGCACATAAAGCAGAAAGTGAACATAAAAAAAGCTCAACTATAACAACTTTATCAATTGTGACTGAAATTAGAACAGAACTTAATGATCTCCTGAATAATAAATGTTCATTAGAACATAGAAAATTAAGAAAAACGATATACATTGGGGAAAAACAAATCTGGGAAAGTCTTAGCCAATCTCCTGAAAGAGAAAGGGAGATCTAACTTTATTCACCATATAACTGATAAAAAAGGTACAATAATTCATGATACTAAACAGATTTCAAGAGAATTCTCTAGGTTCTATGAGGAACTTTATAATATGGACGAATCAAGCCTGTTAAATCCAAAAAACTTTTTAGACAAAATAAACCTCCCAAAGGTAAGCTTGAATGACAAAGCAGAATTAGAATCCCCGATATCCCTGGCCGAATTCTGCAGGACTGTAAAGGAGCTACCTAAAAAGAAATGCCCAGGCCCTGACGGTTTCAATGCCGAGTTCTATCAATCATTCACGAACATCTTAGCACCCCTCTTTTGCAAGCTTGTGAATAATGATGAAAACTCTACCATTTTTTCTAATGAATCAAACCGAGCAACCATAACTTTAATTCCAAAAGGAGATAAACCGAATCCAAGTTGTGCACAATTTCGACCTATCTCCCTCATAAATTGTGATGTAAAAATTTACGCTAAAATTTTATCAAATAGACTAAATAAAATAATTAGTCATCTTTTGGGGAATCAACAATCAGGTTTTATTAAAAATAAACAAACTAAGGATAATATATATACTGCAATTGATTTAATTCACAGGTGTAGAAAAAGAGGGGACGCTGCAGTGATGATCGCAGTGGACGCTGAAAAGGCATTCGATCGCATGTCAAGAAGCTTTATCTTTGCAGTACTGGCAGAATTTGGACTAGGCCCAATATTTATTGGGAATTTGAGGAAACTTTATAAAAACCATAGTGCAAGCGTTAAGGTAAATAATCAGCTTGATCACATTTTTACTATTTCAAACGGTGTTAGACAAGGATGTCCCTTGTCCCCCATATTATTTAATCTCGGCATCGAAACAATTATTCAAGCCATTCAGCAAGACGATGAAATTAGAGGTATAAAAACTAGGCAAGGCGAAATGAAGATTCTGGCCTATGCCGATGATCTACTCCTAACTTTGACAGACCCACTTAATTCAACTATAAAATGCCGAGATAAACTTAATTTTTTTGCAAAACACTCAAATTTTAAATTGAATAAAGAAAAAACGGAGATCCTAAATATAGGCTGTTCGGTAAAACTTATGGAAGAGATAAAACAGAGCAGTGAATTTAGGTGTAATAATCACGCAATTAAATACTTAGGTATTAATCTTACCAACAATCCCGATTTTCTCTTTAAAAGTAACTTTTTAAAAATAGTGGGTGAATGTAGAAAAAAGTTGAGATCTTGGGATCGTCCATGTTTCAACCTAATTGGTAGGATCAACATTATTAAAATGTTGATCCTCCCGAAAGCTTATCTTTCTGTTGCAGAGCTTACCAATAGCCATCCCTAATATATGGTTCCAGAACTGGCACAAAATATTTCAGAATTTTATTTGGAACAATGCTAAGCACAGAATAAACTATAAACTAGTTATGAAAAGAAAAGACCAGGGCGGACTTGCCGCTCCAAACTTATATAACTACCATAAAAGTGTACATCTGACAAGAATCCTGGAATGGAAAATAGAGACCACTACTGATGTAGAGAATAAGATATGGCCGCGGCTAGAGGAGGAGGAATCAGATTTTGACCTTGTTTTTACTTGGATCATTAAAAATATCAATAAAGTATATAACTTATCGTCCCATCCGTTGATTAAACCAACCCTAAAATCGTTGCTCTGGATAATTGAAAAGTGGCAAAAAAAAACAGGATTTTCCCCCTTAACAACCCTACGTGATAATCCAGACTTCCCCCCAGGTCTTGACCCAGCTTGGTTTGGTAAACACAATATAAGTCGCGAAACACGTGTTGTTAATATTGGGGGAAACCCCACTCTGGGAATTAGACCAATTTTTGAGTGTAACGACCAGATTAGTTCATGGGGCTCCTCCCAGATACATAGTTTCTTCTTTAGGTTTACTGCGCGGTTTGCTCAAAAGAGGGATCTGAATAATTTTGAGAAACATTTTTATCTGGGAAAAAAAATGAATAAATCAATTTCTAGTTTATACTCAGATATTTGCGCGGCAGAGTGTGGCCAGGGTTTTCCTGCGTACTGTAGGAAGTGGGAAAATGAGCTGGGGTCCAGTCTGGAAGGGTTATGGCCACAAATATGGGTAAATACCTTCAAAATACAAGATCCAAGGTTGCAATTGATACAATTTAAAACAATTGGTAGATGGTACATTACATCACTCCGTGTTGGTAAGTTTGCAAATCGCAAGGTGATGTGCTGGAGGTGTGGACAGGGGGACGGAGGTACGTTACATATGTGGTGGCTGTGCCCGATAGTTAGAAAATTCTGGGATGACATCATCCTCCTGGCTGAGAGATTGCTAAAAGAAAAGTTTGAACTGACACCGAATGAAGCAATCCTTAGTTACACAGCTAAAAAAGAAAGCCCTGGATGCTCCTTGATTAAAGAATATGGCACGATAGTTGCTAAAAGTATTATAGCTAATAACTGGAAAAATCCGGCTAGGTTAGATATAGGAGAATGGCTTGCTAGGATGGATGAATTGTGTAAAAATAAGGAGCTGGGAAGGGCGGCTGGAGTAGAAGAAATATGGAGAAGCCTTACAGCTAACCTCAGTTAGGTTTACCTTGGGGAGGGCCGGAGCTGAGAGCTGGGAGTTGTTGGTGAGGGGTGTTTGGGCTGGAGGGAGGTGATGTTGGTCGGTGATGGAGGGAGATGGTGGGCCCCTGGGAAGAGGCGGATGGTGGGATGACTGTGCTGGGCTCGTTTGGGGTTGCTTGATGTTTGTTGGATGACTTTGCAGGGTATAGGTGGCCTCTAAAGAGAGAGGCTGGAGATATGAGAGGAGTAAGTGTAGGTTGTTGTTGGTGTAAATGTTTACAATTGTAGTACTAGAAGAATAATTGGATAATTGACTCAGCAACAGTCGTTTAACGGTGAGGAATAAGGGCTTAAGGGTGAAGAAAGTCACAGATATGCATATTCAGCTCTTGCTAAATTATGATGAATAAACTATGATGATCACGCATTTCAGTTTAGGGGTATGGCAAGAAAAGAAACTGCTAACGCCCCAAGTAACTGATTACTCATGAATTTGGGTCTGTGTGCTGAGTTTAAAAAAAAACAAAAAAAAAACAAAAAAAAACACTAGTGCAGTAGAGCGGACCCGATCGGGCATGGCTATTTCTGCCTGAGTCCGATCAGCAATCCGCTAGTGAGCCTGCCCTGGATCGCGATAGGTAAAAATTTACCCCGCCGGTGTTCAGGGGCTGCCATAACTGGAACGGAGGGACGGAGGAGGACAAGAGAAGACTCATTAGCATTCAGAGGCTTACCCCTTCCCGAGGTAAGTATCCCCCTGGGGTGTGTTGGGGGGGAGGGGGGTTATTACAGATTTTTTTAACAAGTGTCCTGGCTCTATACCGTTCCGTTCGGAGGAACTCCTGTGTGGCATGGGAGCAAAGAGGACTAGGAACAGGAGGACTCCGATAATAACGAGCAGCGCCAGGTCATTTGTTTGAAGGTAATATAGCCCACCATGAGCTTAATTTTAAAGAGAATCTGTACTCTAATATTCTTACACTAAAAAACATACCATTCTATTCCTTATTTTCTCCTGTGCCCCTCTGTGCTGTTTCTGCCACTCTCTGCTGCAATCCTGGCTTGTAATTAACAGTTTTAGGCAGTGTTTACAAACAAACTAACCAGCTTGTGATAGGCTCACACAAACAGAGTGTGTGAGTCCTACAGAGTGTGCAGGGGGCCTGCAGAGGGTGTGTATCGCTTCTATCCAATCACAAGCAGCCCTGCACATTCCACACATTCAAGCCTTAGCCCGACAGACACGACAGAGGGAAGGAGATAAGATTTATTACAGAGACAGTGCAATTAGGAAAGGCTGCAGTAAGCCAGAGCACATTACAACAGGCATAGGAACTTATAGGATAGAAGAAATAAGGCTGAAAAATGTGTTACAGTCTCTTTAAAAGATTTACCCCAGTTCACGGGTACTTAAAATGCATGTTCCTTCTAATTTCATTTCTATGAAGTGCAAGAATTATAAAAAAAAAAATGAATCTGAGCTTTGACTTTTAGTGTTATCTTCTCCAAGAACAGCCATTCAGTCGCACCACCAACTTATCGGCCGTTTGTAACAGATCATAATCTAATCTAATAACACTCCATCAAATACACTATGAGCATTGTACATTCCGGCCCCGTTCTGCTGTTACAGCGATCACCTGCTAAAATATCCTTCTTGGCAGAGAGATGACACGGGTTTCGGTGACGGGTGCCTATAAATTCATTACGCTAATATATCTGGAGCACGGTCATGGAACATAATGATCCGCTAGATTTTTTGGCTGATCATTAGCAGGCTTCAAAGTGCTGACTCTTCAAAAACGAAAAGACGTTTAGAGACAACACGATTATAGGATAGAAGAAATAAGGAACTTATAGGATAGAAGAAATAAGGCTGAAAAATGTGTTACAGTCTCTTTAAAAGATTTACCCCAGTTCACGGGTACTTAAAATGCATGTTCCTTCTAATTTCATTTCTATGAAGTGCAAGAATTATAAAAAAAAAAATGAATCTGAGCTTTGACTTTTAGTGTTATCTTCTCCAAGAACAGCCATTCAGTCGCACCACCAACTTATCGGCCGTTTGTAACAGATCATAATCTAATCTAATAACACTCCATCAAATACACTATGAGCATTGTACATTCCGGCCCCGTTCTGCTGTTACAGCGATCACCTGCTAAAATATCCTTCTTGGCAGAGAGATGACACGGGTTTCGGTGACGGGTGCCTATAAATTCATTACGCTAATATATCTGGAGCACGGTCATGGAACATAATGATCCGCTAGATTTTTTGGCTGATCATTAGCAGGCTTCAAAGTGCTGACTCTTCAAAAACGAAAAGACGTTTAGAGACAACACGATTGCATTGAGTAAAGAAAGTTCACCTTGAAAGCAGATATCACAGACGTGCTCTGTTTACTTCATATTCGTGTCCTGTCCAAAAGTAAAACCTTTGTGCCAAATTCAAAAAGTTAGCATACTATTTAAAGGGAACCATGCACCACTTTTTTTCTTCTGGTTTCTAATAGCTATAGGAGTTGCCATGTTCCCCCTTCCCTTATAGCTTCCCTTATGGCTGCCCATTATTTATCCAGGAGAAGGTGTGAAGATAGCATCTGTGACTTCTCTAAACTCTTTGAAGCACTGTATTCTATTCCCCCCTTCCACCTCCGCTGATGAAAACTTTTGTTTGCTCTCTGCTAATGCATGCCATAAAATCATTACATCAGCCCTTATCTGCTGTAAATTTCTGTGGTCAGGCAGGCCTCAGAAGTATGGTAATAAAACCCTCTGCTAACCTTTAAATGTAAAAAGAAGAGGTAACATTGAAGTTTTTTTAAAATAAATGAGCCACATTGTCGGCGTGCATATTAAATGTGCTATTGAGATGCACTGGGTCCTAAAAATGGTGATTGGTTCACTTTAAAATCTAACTAGACCCAAAACTGAACAAGGCAACCTCTGAAAGCCCCAAGTGCAGTATATAAACTACCAGGGCACTTTATTTGGCCTGAGGAAGTGGACGAAACGCGTTGCCTGTGCTAAACATTCTATTAAATTTCCTTATCTAAAGTCTTTATGTCGTCTATGAGGTAAGCCACCTCGAATTTTTTTATTTTATTGATTTTAAAGTGTTTTATATCTATATTGGGCGCCTCTACACCTCAACTGTACCTCACTCCCCCCATCCTCCTTGGAGGGGGGCTTTGCGCATCTGCACAAGGAGCGAGAGATTTTTTCGAAGAGAGCGACTGAATCCAGGGTCCTGGGTAACCTGAGTGGAGTCAGGTTTGAAATACTCCACGTCTTGCAACCCACCTTTGTGAGTACCTTTCTATAGAAACTATTTCATATAACCCAAAACTCGTGACATACTGCACCATTTGGGCTCCCTTTTTGTCTTTGTTTTTTTCTTTCTAGTAATTTACACTTGTCAGTTTAGGTTCCCTTCAAAACAATCAATAAAAATCATCACCAGACCTACCACATCAATTGTAGCTGCTGAATGATAGACCAGTCCTAAGTTCACAATAGTATGATAACAATTAAAGGGAACCCAAGGTGAGAAGGATATGGGGGCTGCCATATTTATCTCCTTTTAAATAATGCAAGTTGCCTGGTTTTCTCCCTAAACCTGTGTCTCTAATACTTTTCGCCAGTGACCCAGAACAAGCATGATTAGGTGCTCTGACTCATCTGACTGGATTAGCTAGATGCTTGTTTCAGGATTATGACTCAGACACTACTGATGCCAGAAGATCAACAGGACTGTCGAGCAACTGGTATTTTCTAAAAGGAAATAAATATGGAAGCCTCCATATCACTCTCACTTTGAGTTCCCTTTAAAGAAGAACTGTTGTGAAAATTACAGAATGAATAAAATTGCTTTATTCTGTTAAATATTAATTTAGAGATTATTTAGTCAGTGTCTGCCCATCACTGGTGATGACATCTTTAGTTCTGCCAGGTGATCTGTATGGAATGTTTGTTACTCAGAGTTCTATGCACAAAGGGAGATACTGCTTGCTTGGCAGTTGGGAAAAGCCGTTATTTCCCACAATGCAATGGGGTTCACAGACAGGAAACTATCAGAACCATGGTCCTGACATCACACTGTGGCAGGGGTTTCACCACAATATCGGCCATACAGACACCCCTGGTGATCTATTTGAGATATGGTAAAGATTTCTCATGGGAAACGGGGTAATAGCTACTGATTGGAATGAAGTTCAATCCTTGGTTAAAGATCCTCTTTCAATGCATGTAAAACAATTAGAAAATGTAATTTGCTAAAGCTACTGGATCTCCGCCTGGCCAGACTGAGAGCTGCGCTGCTTCTGTACGGGAGTTAGACTTTGAGCAACGCTTCGTGCTGGGGATTGTGATGGCATCTGCTTCTATTAGTCATTCTGAGAATATTTTAGCGGAATAAAATTTGATGGTAATCATTGCTGTGGATTATGTTGTTTGCGGTTTTAAGACATTTGGAAACAATAAAACTACGGAAGACTCTCAACTCCCCTGCAACGTACAGTCTCTGATGTGCATTCTGCACGGCTACAATTTGTCTCAGCATTACAGGGCAAATATTTCCATTTTACTCCTGAATGCCACATAAATTCAGTGTGAAAGTCTAGTTTTAGTGCATTATGGGAAGAATGAGCTGAGGGTTTATGAGCTAAAGAGAGAGAAGGAGAAAGGCCTGATAAACAGATGGTGGGAGGGAGATGGAGCCAGAGATGGTCAGTATTCTTCAAGCTCACAGCACAATACACCGTTCCCTGCACTGTAATCACATGGGACATGGCTGCTAGGTTGTTATTTTTATTACTGTTTACTTATATAGTGCTGATATCTTCTGCGGCCCTTTACAGCCTGTAGGCCTGTCTCTCTGTGTGTATGTTCAAAAAAAGCCATAAGTTAAAACGTGCGCAGATTTACCATTTAGGCCTCCTTCAATCTCCACATTTCCAGTACGGTCCAGGCCTGTCCTGACAGTTTTGCATGAGTTTTTCTATCAGTTTTACCTGACTGCACTGGAAATGTACAACTTTTATGTGTGAACACAACCATGGCTATGTTCACACATACATTTCTACATTTCCAGCCCAGTCCAGTTCTGTCAGTTTTGGAGTCGGAGCAATTTGGGGTACCTGGAGTCGGAGGAGTTGGATAATTTTTGTACTAACTCCACAGCCCTGGTAAGTATCAGGGGCGTCGCTAGCCCTGTTTTAGGGGGGCACGTGCCCCCAATCTTTCCTGGGGTGCCACGGATCTCCCGGCCGCCGCTGCCCCCTTTGTCAGCGGCTCCCTCCAGCCGCCGCCGCCGCGTCTCAGACCTCAGGATCAGGCGGCGAGCCGGCGACCAATCGTGCGGGCGCTAGGACCCAGTGCCCGCACTGATATGCGGAAGTGACATCACTTCCGCATATCGAGCGGGTGCGTCCAGCGCCCGCTCGTACATCTGGTCGGGTCGCCGCTGATCCTGAGGTCTGCTGAGAGGTAGGGGGGGGAGCGGCGGCGGCTAGAGAGGGGGCCTCCCTGTCACTCACTCACTCACTCACTCACTAAAGGGGCTCCCTGGCACGCACTCACTCCCTAAAGGGGCTCCCTGGCACTCACTCACTCCCTAAAGGGGCTCCCTGGCACTCACTCACTCCCTAAAGGGGCTCCCTGGCACTCACTCACTCCCTAAAGGGGCTCCCTGTCACTCACTCACTCCCTAAAGGGGCTACCTGTCACTCACTCACTCCCTAAAGGGGCTACCTGTCACTCACTCACTCCCTAAAGGGGCTCCCTGTCACTCACTCACTCCCTAAAGGGGCTCCCTGGCACTCACTCACTCCCTAAAGGGGCTCCCTGTCACTCACTCACTCCCTAAAGGGGCTCCCTGTCACTCACTCCCTAAAGGGGCTCCCTGTCACTCACTCACTCCCTAAAGGGGCTCCCTGGCACTCACTCACTCCCTAAAGGTGCTCCCTGGCACTCACTCCCTAAAGGGGCTCCCTGTCACTCACTCACTCCCTAAAGGGGCTCCCTGTCACTCACTCACTCCCTAAAGGGGCTCCCTGGCACTCACTCACTCCCTAAAGGGGCTCCCCTGGCACTCACTCACTCCCTAAAGGGGCTCCCCTGGCACTCACTCACTCCCTAAAGGGGCTCCCCTGGCACTCACTCACTCCCTAAAGGGGCTCCCCTGGCACTCACTCACTCCCTAAAGGGGCTCCCCTGGCACGCACCCACTCCCTAAAGGGGCTCCCTGGCACGCACCCACTCCCTAAAGGGGCTCCCTGGCACGCACCCACTCCCTAAAGGGGCTCCCTGTCACTCACTCACTCCCTAAAGGGGCTCCCTGTCACTCACTCACTCCCTAAAGGGGCTCCCTGGCACTCACTCACTCCCTAAAGGGGCTCCCCTGGCACTCACTCACTCCCTAAAGGGGCTCCCCTGGCACTCACTCACTCCCTAAAGGGGCTCCCCTGGCACTCACTCACTCCCTAAAGGGGCTCCCCTGGCACGCACCCACTCCCTAAAGGGGCTCCCTGGCACGCACCCACTCCCTAAAGGGGCTCCCTGGCACGCACTCACTAAAGGGGCTCCCTGGCACGCACTCACTCACTAAAGGGGCTCCCTGGCACGCACTCACTCACTAAAGGGGCTCCCTGGCACGCACTCACTCACTAAAGGGGCTCCCTGGCACTCACTCACTCCCTAAAGGGGCTCCCTGGCACTCACTCACTCCCTAAAGGGCCTCCCTGTCACTCACTCACTCCCTAAAGGGGCTCCCTGTCACTCACTCACTCCCTAAAGGGGCTCCCTGTCACTCACTCACTGCCTAAAGGGGCTCCCTGTCACTCACTCACTGCCTAAAGGGGCTCCCTGTCACTCACTCACTGCCTAAAGGGGCTCCCTGTCACTCACTCACTGCCTAAAGGGGCTTCCTGTCACTCACTCACTGCCTAAAGGGGCTTCCTGTCACTCACTCACTGCCTAAAGGGGCTCCCTGGCACTCACTCACTGCCTAAAGGGGCTTCCTGGCACTCACTCACTGCCTAAAGGGGCTTCCTGGCACTCACTCACTGCCTAAAGGGGCTTCCTGGCACTCACTCACTGCCTAAAGGGGCTCCCTGGCACTCACTCACTACCTAAAGGTGCTCCCTGTCACTCACTATCGGGGTCCCTGTCACTCACTACCTAACTGGAGGCTCCTGTCACTCACTAGCTAACCTGGGGGTCCCTGTCACTCACTACCTAACTTGGGGGGGCTACCATATTAAGGGGGCATTCTGCCTATTTATGTGAAATGCTGTCTATTTATGTGCCTCATGACTGCTGAATGTGTCTTGTTGGGAGCCTTATGATTTGTTGGGGGCCTCATGATTGCTGAATTTGTCTTGTTGGGGGCCTCATGATTTGTTGGGGGCCTCATGATTGCTGAATTTGTCTTGTTGGGGGCCTCATGATTGCTGAATTTGTCTTGTTGGGGGCCTCATGATTTGTTGGAGGCCTCATGATTGCTGAATTTGTCTTGTTGGGGGCCTCCTGATTTGTTGGGGGCCTCATGATTGCTGAATATGTCTTGTTGGGGGTCACATGATTGCTAACTGCGAGACTATGGGAAAAGCTGAATCCTTATCATATGAGACAATAGCATTAAACCTACTTTTTTAGCGTTTTAAAACAGAAAATAAAACTGGGAGGTTCTAAAAAATTGAATACATTTTTCAGGAGTAGGATGGATGAAATTGTTTATCTTCACAGTTTATTTTCAACTTGGATTTTCCATAATGTTCATGTATGAGTTAAAACGTTTGTACAGTATTTAGTTTAAATTGCTGTTGCCACTTTGCGATAGATACCGGTAAGTGACTTTTGGGTTGCAGTTTGGGCACTCGGCCTCCAAAAGGTTCGCCACCACTGTCCTAATCTGATGTCCCACCATTGCTAGGTTCATGTAAATTTGTCTCCACCCGTTACCACACCTATATTCTGGTCCATGGCCCACCCATTTTTTGGTGCGGCGCGATAAGCACGCCACACAACGTGATCGTCATATTTTTGGCACGCTAGCTGCAGTGTGCTGAATTCTGCTGCCTACAGTATGTACAGTATACGCTGTTCTCTAGTGCTTGCACTGTGTGCTGATTTACCTCCAGTGTGTACAGTGTAAGGTGTTACTCTGTGCCTTTATTGATTGTAAACCAGCTGTATTGTATGCTGATCCCTGCTACTTTCAGTATGTACAGTATTAGCTGTAAAGCCTGGTACACACATACAATTTTGATTAGCCAATTTTAGCTCTGTTCATAAAATTCATTGTCTGTTGGCCCACTTACTGCACGGGGGTGGGAAATTGGGGGTCAGTGATTGACCAATCAAAATTGTATGTGCGTATACATCTTTGATCTATGCCTATACTGATTGTAAATGATTGAAATAAAGGACAGGGGGCTCCGTCCAATATTTCGATGGGCAGGCCCGTTATCCGTAGCTTACACCGCTGCTAAGTTCATGTACATTTGGCCCCACCCATGGCCACGCCCACTCACCGCATGGCCACGCCCATTTTTTTGCCGCGGCGCGCGCCGCATGTACCTCCCCTCCTGGTGCCCACAGGTGCCACTGATCTCCAGGGACCCTAGAAACGCCCCTGGTAAGTATTAAGGTGGCCACACACCATACAATTTTTTAAATATCTGTTCAATTTAAGAATAGCAATCAATTTTTCTGACTGATTGTAACAATGCAATAATATGACCAATGTACCACACATATACCGTATTTTCCGCCGTATAAGACGCACTTTTTCTCCCCAAAAAATGGGGAGAAAAAGTCCCTGCGTCTTATACGGCAAAGGCAGGGAATCCCCGACTTACGGACGCCCGCCGATACAAACCGCCGACCCGACGCCATCGGGTATTCCCTGCCTTGCCGCTGTGAGTCCTCCCCGCTTGCCTCCACCTCCCCCTGTGTCGCCGGGTCACCCCCCCTGTGTCGCCGGGTCCCCCTCTGTGAGAAGCGGCAGCGTCAGAAGCTTACCTCCTCCATCTTGCCCGCGGCGATTGAAGACCTCCGGCTCCTGTGGGCGGCTTCCTCTAGTGCCGGCTTGTAATGACGCGTCATCAATGACGCGTCATCAATGACGCGTCATTACAAGCCGGCACTAGAGGAAGCCGCCCACAGGTGCCGGAGGCCTTCAGTCGCCGCGGGCAAGATGGAGGAGGTAAGCTTCTGACGCTGCCGCTTCTCACAGAGGGGGGGGACCCGGCGACAGAGGGGGGGACCCAGCGACAGAGGGGGGGGAGGACTCACAGTGGGATACACAGTGAGGAGGGCACTCGGGAGGACACTCGGGGGGCCAGGAGCACTTTGGGAAGACACTTGGGGGGGACAGGAGGACACTTGGGGGGGACAGGAGCACATTTGGGAGGACACTGGGGGACACTTGGGGGGCAGGAGGACACTTGGGGGTACAGGAGGACACTTGGGAGGGACAGGAGGACACTTGGGGAGACAGGACACTTGGGGGGACAGGACACTTGGGGGGACAGGAGGACACTTGGGGGGGACAAGAGCACATTTGGGAGGACACTGGGGGACACTTGGGGGGCAGGAGGACACTTGGGGGTACAGGAGGACACTTGGGGGGGACAGGAGGACACTTGGGGGGACAGGATACTTGGGGGGACAGGACACTTGGGGGACAGGAGGACACTTGGGAGGACACTTGGGGGGGACAGGAGGACACTTGGGAGGGACAGGAGGACACTTGGGGGTACAGCACTGACACATGGGGGTACAGCACTGACACATGGGGGTACAGGAGGACAACTGGGGGTGACAGGAGGACACCTGGGGGAGACATGGGGACACAGGAGGGCACCATTTGGGGGAGGTCATGTACAAGACGCTCCTGAAATATGGACGCACCAGGTTTAGTTTATATTTTTTTTTCCCTGGTTTTTGCCCTCTAAACCTGGGTGCGTCTTATATGCCGGAGCGTCTTATACGGCGCGAAATACGGTATATTAAATTTTTCCCCAAATATGATAAAAATGATTGGAAACTGTGAGAAAATTGGTAGGGTGTGTATATTAATAAATTGACAATCTAACACACACCGTTCAATCTGAATCTGATCAGATTTTTCAGTTGAATGAAAAAAAAAGCTTTCAATTTTTTTCAGGAGATCCGATCATATTTATCGAATTGCCGTAAAATCGGATCATTTTATTGTATCGTGTGTGGCCACCTTTAGACTAAGAAGCAGGAGTCGAGGAGTCGGAGCAGTTTTGGGTGTCTGGAGTCAGAGTCGGTTGTTTCATAAATTGAGGAGTCGGAGTTGGAGTCGGATTAATTATTACCGACTCCACAGCCCTGAAATTCGGACAAGATACTAAAGGACAGAGCTGTCACTTTACCAACAAAGATCAAGATAGTTATAGCTATGGCCTACACAGTAGGAACATATGGCTGTGAAAGTTGAGTTGAACTACTAACAAGGTCATACGTTGAAAAATGGATGCTTTTGAACTGTGGGTGTGGAGAAAGCTACTGAAAGTTCCCTGAATTGCAACAATATCTAACCAGTGAATACTTTAATAAATAAAGCCAGAGTGTTCATTAGAAGGGCTGATACTACTAATACAACTCAAATACTATGGTCACATAATAAAAAGATTGGATACTCTTGGGAAATCCTTGAAGCTTGGAAAAATTGAGGGCAAAAGAAGGAGAGGTCTGCAGAGACTAAGATGGATAGACAGCATATGGGAAGCTATGAACATGCCTATGCAACAGCTGAACGTATCAGTGATTGACAGAGATATCTGGGGTACAGAAGCACATAAAGTCACGGAGAGTCAGAGTTGATGATTTTTGTACCGTCTCCACCTCCACCTCTCCTGAAATGCATGCAAAACTGATGCCAACTGTCAAAAGCTCACAGGACAGGACACCTTTTTTATGTGTAAGCCAAGCCTTAGAATATAAACTTACCGGTACTAATATTTTACTATTTACATTTATCATTAGTAAAATATCAGTAGATTTACTGATATTTTACTATTTGCTTTTACTATTAGTAGAATATCAGTAAATAGAATATCAGTAAATAGAATATCTGTAAATTTACTGATATTCTACTATGACTTAACCAGGGCTGTGAAATCGGTACAAAAATCCACCGACTCCGACTCCTCAGTTTAGGATTCCACCGACTCCGACTCCGACTCCTCTAATTTGCATATTACAATCTTGTTGATTGAAAGTATGTAACGTGAAATTCTTCTCTTAACTGCCGACGCTTAGGAATTTTAAAAGACAACTGAAGTGAGAAGGATATGGAGACTGCCAGATTTATTCCCTTTAGTCATTGACTAAAACTAGTCCTTGGTAAGAGTACATGTAAAAGGTACAGACAGGAACAAAGAACATCTATCAGGCCCTAGGCAATGTAAGTGTGGGTACATGTAAGAATGATGTGCAGGTACTCTGCAGGGGAATAAGGAGATTCTTCCTCTATTACACATTCTTCATGCACAATCTGATCCAGGTTTATGGGTGATAGACAATACCTCTGTGTTCAATGTGCACAACATTCTCAGTGGATTCCCTGCAGCTCTGTGGGGAGTGCATATGTAGAGTATAGTACTACTGTGTAACAAAGTAAACCTGAGACAGATGAAATTAAAGTTGTATACATACCTGGGGCTTCCTCCAGCCCCCTTCAGGCTAATCATAATCAGTCCCTTACTGTCCTCCTCCGCCATCTGGATCTTCTGCTATGAGTCCAGGTACTTGAGCCAGTCTGGCGTAGTGCGCATGCACACACTCCGCCGCCGGGAGCGTACTACACCTGCGCAGCACTATTGTGCAGGTGCAGAATGCTCCTGGCTGTGGAAGCAGCATGCGGCCGGACTGCGCTGACTGGCTGAATTACCAGGACTCATAGCCGATCCAGGTGGTGGAGGAGGACAGCGAGGGACTGATTAGCCTGAAGGGGGCTGGAAGAAGCCCCAGGTATGTATAAAGCTTTTCTTTTCATCCTTCTCAGGTACCATTTAAATCGTAGTCACCAAACCAAATTTTAACAACATATCAAATTATTTGATTTCACATTTGCATAAATCAGAATCAACGCAGAATTATTTCCATCTCATTGACCATCTCTATTAGTGACACGGCTACACATCAGGCTTTATACTTACAGCATAGATGTTATTTCGTATATATAAGAGATTCCTGTGTACACATCATATATACAGTCACAATCAGATGTGTATATCTGACTTTAAAAATACGGGGACTGCTTTATTGAAGCAGCACAAGTAACTAATTTTGATTGGTTTATTTCATTTTTGTGGACTAAGCACAGCTATTACTATATGTATAAATTATTTATGATGACTATTATCTGAGAATTAGAAAATAGTATCATATTTTCTATTTTAATTACAGTTTAACCTATTTTGGTTCCTGGACGTAGAAACTACATCCAGGAACCATGCGTGCTACCGCGCGCTCCCGCGGCCGATCGCGCGCATGCACGCGCACTCCCGGCCGCGGATTCAGTAGCCACGGAATCAATGTATCGGGCTATGGTGCCCGATCATTGATTCCTTTTCCCCGCTGAAAAAGCGACAGCTTCTCTCGGAAGCTGTGCTTTTTCTGGCCGTTGCCTCCCCTCTGCGTCACTCTAAGCGTGTGTTACGCTTAGAGTGACGTCATGTAAACAAACTCATGGCCGCGATCTTGTGGCCAAAAAGTAAAACTACAACTAAAAAGTAAAAAAAATTAAAAACAACACACAATTACATTATAAAACTATAGTTTACATCCCACCCTCCCAAAAATACCCAAATAAAATGTTTAATATAAAAAAAAAACCATTACGATAAAAAAAAAAACATGTAAATATTTACCTAAGGGTCTAAACTTTTTACATATCAATGTAAAGATGAAATATTTCTATATTTTTTTTATTTTAAACTTGTAAATAGTGATAGATGCAAAACGGAAAAAATGCACCTTTATTTCCAAATAAAATATTGTCGCCATACATTGTGATAGGGACATAATTTTAACGGTGTAATAACCGGGACATATGGGCAAATACAATACGTGAGTTTTAATTATGGAGGCATGTATTATTTTAAAACTATAATGGCTGAAAACTGAGAAATAATGATTTTTTCCGTTTTTTTCTTATTCTTCCTGTTAAAATGCATTTACAGTAAAGTGGCTCCTAGCAAAATGTACCCCCCCAAAGAAAGCCTAATTGGTTGCGGAAAAAACAAGATATAGATCAGTTCATTGTAATAAGTAGTGATAAAGTTATAGGCTAATGAATGGGAGGTGAACATTTCTCAAGTGAAAACGACGGAACGCGAATGGGTTAAATTCAGTAGGAGTCGGAGTCGGTGCATTTTTTCCCGACTCCGACTCCAGGCACCCAAAATTGCCCTGACTCCGCCTCCACAGCCCTGGACTTAACACTGACCTAATTCTCACATAAGCCCTCCCCTACCTATGCTTAACCAGTTCAGGACCACAGGCTTACACCCCCCTAGTGACCAGACTATTTTTTTTACAATTCAGGCCACTGCAGCTTTAATAGCTCGCTGTAGAGCCATACAAATCAGCACACAAATTATTTTTTTCCCCTTTTCTTGCCACCAACAGAGCTTTCTGTTGGTGGCATCTGATTGTTGCTGAATCTGTTTTTTTTAATTATGTATTTAAATGCAGTTTTTTTTTTAAATAAAATTGTCTATTTTTTAATTTTTCTTCCCCTAACCCTCCCTCCCCCCAAGAGCCAATCAGTGTGATTGGGTTTCATAGGCATCAGCCGATGAGAGGAAATCATCTTCTAAGCCAATAGAGGGGACAGCTCAGCGACAGAGCTGTCCCCATGCAGCGCCGCAGGAGATCGCATCGCTGTACACACAAAAAACAGCTGTTTTCTGCCGTTACACAGACTGTAAGCCGCGGCTAAAAGGCTGAATGCAGAGCTCCACTCTGTGTCTCGGCAGGGAACGATCGCACATGCATGCAAGCTTTCCCTGCTAATCTCCGCCCCCAGGACTTGACACCAATCAGCGTTACGCGGTCCTGGGGGAGCCACCTTGCAGCCGCCGATCAGTGTTAGGTGGTCGTAAGGTGGTTAGAGGGCATCCGAGGTGAAAATTAACTGACAAGATGAACAGTAGATAAACAATAAATAAACAGATAAACAACAATAATAATAGATAAACAGATAAACAAACCTCCTTCTCCTAAAAATGACTTTTTATTTTATATTTAAATCTAGTTTTTACATTTTTACTGTTTCATTGTCTCTGCTCAATGACACCTTCATTTAAGCATGCCAGAGCTCAAATCTATGAACTACTGGCCCTTTTTATCTCTTTCCTGCTCTCAGAAGCCATTTATTGACAGGAAAGGGTTTTATGGCTGTAATTGCTGTAATTCCCTATCAGTAAGGGTTATGCTACAGTCCGACCCAGTCCCTTCCCGGACAGAAACTATTACTTCCATACATGATTTTTAATTTTTTCAGGCATTGAAAGAAAGAAAGGAACGCAGCATAGTCATTTGTGTGCTATGCACTGTATATACACATGTCCATCTCATCATGTCACATGTCACCTCGGTTGTCCTTTAACACTAACACTCCCACCTACACCTAACACTACTCCCCCACCTATGCCTAACATTACCCCCCTCCCCACCTACTCCTAACACTAACCTTTGGTGCTACAAGTCGGAGTTCAGCAATAGTATACAGTATATGTTTCGGGCAGAACCTAAAAGTCTGGCACTCCATGCTCCTCTCCTTGGCTCTAGCTCCTCCCCCTGCCCCCTCCTATTTACCTCTGGCAGCTGGACACACACACCCAAGCAGAGTTGTTAATCGCTGCAGGGAAGCACAGCGGGAACGTTGCAGACATTGCTTCTGCCAGCACCCGCTCTGCATGGCCTATATGAACGAATGCCACGAATCCCTGCAGCGACGAACAACAACTCTGTGTGTGTGTCCCTGGCTGCCAGAGGCAAATATGAGGGGGCAGGGGGAGGAGCCAGAGCCAAGAAGAGGAGCACGGAGCCGCAGGAATCAATTCATTCCTCACATTGGCTGCTGTAATATGGCCACTTCACATTTTGGCCAGCCAAAACCCGAAGTGGCCAGACTTCAGGTTCTGGCCGTAACAAATATACCATAGCCGCTCGAACAGAACACTCCCGGCAACAGAAGAGCAAAAAGCCACCGAGCTGGATAGAAAACTCCACAGGAGTGTAACGATTGTGGAACTTTCTCCGTGATCAGCGCACAACGCGTTCGCTGACATGGCGGAAATCCTCCACAAGCGTGTAATTGCAGGCACCCAGCAAAAGGTGCTACGCACCTGTAGAGGGAAATTCCTGTCGGCAGATGGCGCTGGGGAGTGCAGAGGAACCAATCCTCTATACCTCCACAAATGTCAGACAGGAATTGTACGAAGCGCAGAACGCAATCGCAAGAGAGGCGATTGCGAATGAGAACGAGCAAAGGGACAGGTTGTATGTGTGTGCGCCAATCCAGTCGCCACCCCGCGACCGCGCACACACAACAGCAGATATGAAATAGAAACGCGAGAGGTGCGATCGCCAGACGTGACACAAGGCAGATCAGAATAGAATACGACGGTAGCAAAGGCACAGCAAATAATACAATGAGAAGATGCGGAAAACAACAAACGCTAGCTAACCGCGAACACCGCACTCATTCGCAACAGTGCACGCGGTTATGTGCGGTCTCCACGTGATAAGCACAATAGAGACAAGCACGCCTAACTAACCATCGACAGACAAACATGAAACAGGGGACGCGAACGCTTGCTTAACGGTTACCTCACCGAGCCTCCAGCAAGCGGTCGTAGCAGACAAGACAGACACACGAAAACAGGGACAAGCGAGAGATAGGATCCACAGCACTAGCGAAAAGTGGCTAGCGTGATCCAGGTACAGAGTAGCAGAACAGAAGGATCCACAGCACTAGCGAAAAGTGGCTAGTGCGATCCCAGGAGACAGAACAGAAGGATCCACAGCGCTAGCAAAAAGTGGCTAGCGCGATCCCAGGAGACAGAACAGAAGGATCCACAGCGCTAGCAAAAAGTGGCTAGCGCGATCCAGAGAGGCAGAACAGAAGAGATAGCTGGTAGCAACCGCTGCACCAGCTATGCTCCAAGAACAGAGATCAGAACGACTTCCTATCGACCACCGCTGGGACAGGACAATCCCAACAGACAAACAAAACAGATAAACAATCCTAACTGCACTAGGGAAATCTGCCTAGCACAGTTTCCAGGAATTACTCTAAGCTGATCTTCAAACAGAGAGTAAGGCTGACACCCCACCAGGAGTGTTACATAGGACGAAATCCTTATGACCAGCCAAGCATTGTGGGAAAGACATAGTACTTATAGTACACGCCTCCAATGAATGTGGCCAGGCAATTTGCATGACAACGTATGCAAATTCCTCTGCAAGCACAAGCTGCAAAACTGACAGAAGCTCTTCTTTCCAGAGTCCTGCAGCATGCAAACCTACACAATGGTCAAAAGGCTGCCTGCCTGCACAGGCAGCTGAGCAAATCATCACAAGGAGCACAGCAGATTTGCCAGGGAGGAGAGAACAAGATGGCCGCCACAATGACACTGACCCAGGAAGGGGAGATGACTCTGAACTCTAGTAATTGTTGTTTTTTAGGTACGTGGAAAATTGCCGAGATGAGATGAACTAAAGGAACGTTTGGTTTAAGGTTTGCTCTAAAGCTTAACTTCTAAACAAACAGGAACCAAGGGAAAAATAATCTTTTAACTCATTTTTGTACATCATATGAAAGACACCCTCCAACACATTATCCGAAAACCTGCAAATCCCAGTGCTTGAGCTCTCTAACGTTTTCACCATATAATAAGTGCTGCTGGGAAAAAAAAACATTAATGATTGAAATAAATTTGTCTTTCTGATTAGCTGCATCAAAGAAAATATGATTTTGTTAATTAATCTTGACTAGAGGAAGTGTTTGCTCGGCTCTGTGTAAACACACTTTCCTTTTCAAAATCATGAAGTCACTGAGGCACAAATAGTCTGTTGTGAACAATAAAACGTAATAATCCTTAGAAGGCTAAATATTTTGACTCAATGAAGAGGAAAATAGGCAAATTCTTTCAGGTTTCCAGGAACAGAAATGAAAACATATTTAGACTCCCACATTGCACAGTACACACATGAATGACCTGAATGCCCGCATACATTAGTGTTTATCTCACATTAGTAGATGTCACCGTTGGGGTCAAGATGTGGGACCAACAGTACGTTTTGCAGGAAACCACACATAATTACAGGTGTGGTGATTAGTGTCTCAGCAGAGCAGATTAACTACCTTTTTGGCTTTATACAAAACATGTAGCGTAGGTGGGCTCTGAGGACAGGGTTATGGAATCCTGCTTTATGCCACTAGCAAGCAAGAAAATACTCAGAGAAATGTTGACAGTACTTGTCTTGCTATCTTTTGGTACTTTGTCATTTGCAGTGAGCTGGAAAGTTACTTTAAACAGAAGATGAGATGAAAAAGTATCTCCAAGGAGAAAAACTTAGGAGAAAAAATCCCAGCTCCCCGGATCAGGTAGCATAAGATTTTTTTTAATTATATGATCCCACCTCTCTTTAAGCACTTTGTCATTGATAAAGTAGCAAAAAGTAGCTGAAAAATACTTTCAGAATTATTTTGAGTGTTTACTTGTTTGCTGGTGGCTTAAAAGGCATTTTATTAAAGTGGAATATAACCCAGCATTTGAACTTTACTCTAAAATATTATTTACAGCATATTATATGCAACCAGCATTTTTTTTACTAGACCAGCATTGGAAGGGTTACACACAGAGCTTGAAAGTTCCGTGGAGAGAAATGCAGACGCATCCGAAGTTTAGATAGATACATTTAAGTAAACACAATGTAACAAGTGAGGAATGTGACTCACTCTCTCTCTGTGTCTGGGAGCTCCTGCACAGTCAGAGAGTGTGTCAAATTCACCACGTGTTACATTGTGTTTACTTAAATGTATCTATCTAAACTTCAGATGCGTCTGCATTTCTCTCCACGGAACTTTACAGCTCTGTGTGTAACCCTTCCAATGCTGGTCTAGTCAAAAAAAAAAATGCTGGTTGCATATAATGCTGTAAATAATGTTTTAGAGCAAAGTTGAAATGCTGGGTTATATTCCGCTTTAACAAGTTATGAAAATATCACCTAGGAGAAAACTCAGAGGAAAAAGTTGATTAGATATGGGTTAAAGTGACTTCAATTGGCCCATTTGCTATTTACTTGTTCTCCTGAGTTTTGTCCTAGTAGATCATTTTTCATCTTGTATTTGTCTGGCCGAGCTGAGCGTGCCCACAGGAGCACGACTGGCTGCAACTGGCCAGATTACCGGTGGGGATAACTAGAGAACTTAGCGGCTGGTGAGGGAGCCCACGCACCTCATGGGGCTGGAGGAAACACAAGGAAAGTATCAATATGCTACTTACTAAGATCTCATTTTAATGAGTGAGGCCAGCACTAGCTTGAAGGACAGTAGAAAATGCCACAAAATATAAGTGATCCAGTAAAAACTGGAGTAGATTTTTTTATTTATTTAAAGTAAAGCTGTTACACTAGGGCTATACCATCAATTTTTAATCCCAGTTTGAAAAATAAAAATCTCAGAGAAAGATGTGCCCTTCTAGGCTGTTGCAGGAGCGTTTTGAGCAATTGTTGGTACAATTAGCTTCCTGAGATGAATCTCTCAGGGATAAGCCAAGAACGGGAAGATATCTCCTACATGAGCGATTGCTGAGCAATTGATCTTCTCTATTTAAGTCTAAGGAGTAAAGAAGAGGAGATTAGTCGGCAGAACTTTCTGCTCCATAGCAAAATTGTGGCACTAAGCGATTGCGGGAGCAAATCACTCACCTGTGTAACTGGAAATTAACCGAAGCAATCCAGGCAAAGAGATAAAACTCAAAAGATTGAAATTCCATGATTGATTGCTTAGGTCAAATCAGAATATGGTGAGGATTGCTAAAATGTTAATGTATTAAAATGGTATTGTAGTCACCTGGGGATGACACAGCAGGAACTTATCTTAAAGTGCGCCCGAGAGGGAGTAAAATAAAAAATGAGATACTTACCTAAGAAGAGGATATCCTTTAGATCCTGCAGAGGCTTCCCACGTCCTCCTGGCCCATTGCATTGTCACACACACTTGGACCTTCAAAACCAGACAAGAGCTTGTTTGATACACCCTTCCTGGCCTTGCTCCTCTTTATGCACCAGTGTGGCCATACTGTTCCTGCACAGGTATGGCCACACCAGCTCAGTAAGCCAGAGCCCCTCATCCACGAGCAGCTCCGTGCTACAACACTACTACTGCACGGTGAAGCACCATTCTCTAGTGCCCATTATCTAACAGGCTTCAATACTACATAGTAAATCATTTCCCAGGACTTTATTTAGAGAACTGAAAAAAAAAGAAAACAGCTTCTGTTTGCAAGGTAACTCTTGCTACTGACAGTACAAGATAGCACAGGTCATATAAACTAAATACACAGTCCTAGTTGTCCTGTGCATATTATTAATAATAATAATAATGATAATAATAATAACATTTGGACAGTGCTTTACTTCTGTCAAACTCAAAGAGCTTGAGAGCTGAAGCCACTAAGGGCACACTCAGCAGGCCACCCTGCAGTGTTGCCCAAGGACTCCTCACTGAATAGGTACTGGCTTCAGCAAGGATTTGAATCCTGATCCCCTATGTCAGAGGAAGAGAGTACATCTATACTTTCAGAAGCAGTCCTAGCCCTGTTACACATAGGCCTTGAAGGGTTTCCCTGGATATGTAGAATGACTATCTCTCATATACTCTACACAGAAAGTCGCCGTTCTCAGATACTGGAGAACACATAACAATCCCACTTTCCAACAAACATAAAATTGCTGAACTATAAATGGAATGTAGAGAAGTCAGTAGTATCTAGACTTCATCCTGAAGGTAAGACTGATTATTGGCTGATTGGTTGGTCACTAATAAAAATACAAGAGTAGTAACAGTTAACTGCAACACATTTTACGATAAATGTATTTACTGTATATTCTGGCGTATAAGACTACTTTTAACCCAGGAAAATCCTGTCGAAAGTTGGAGGTCGTCTTATAGGGCAGGGGCTTAAACTTTTGAGCTGGATGGGAGAATCTGCGGTTGCCGCATATGGTGGGGGGAGCACAAAAATGTCCGTGGCCGCATCCCCTCTGTATGCAGCGACCGTATCAAAGCAGCAAGGGCGGGGCTGTACAAGTAGTCTTGGAGACAGAGATTGCTGACCAATCCAAGCAGGCTTTGTTTACAACAACCAGCCAGTTGCCGGTAAGGTACATCGCTTGCCGTTTTTGGCTGGTTGTTGTATACTGGGCACCACAGGCTGGTTGTTGTATACTAGGCACCACATACAGTACAGCACCAGTATCTGTACCTGTTTATACAGTATAGCTCCAGTACATACAGTACAGTATACAAATGTCCAACAGTCAAGAGGGATAGTCTTATACAGAGTAGATCACAAAATTTATAATTTAAATGGAAAAGTTTGGGGGGGGGGGGGGGTCGTCTTATACGCCCTGTCGTCTTATACACCGGAATACGAGGGAAACTAGAAAATGATATACTGAGTTAAGATTGAACTTTACCTGTTTCATCAAAGGGATTTATTTATATGAGTGTATGAAGAAAAAAGAAAGTGACAAATCTGGTCTACTGCCTAACTTAAAAAAAGCTGAAGTCATGTCATCTGCTACAATGAACAATCTACAGAGAGATGGGGAAACGTTGAAGCTGTAACAGATTTCATCTTCTTTAGATCGAAGATCTCTGAAGAAGGTGACTGCAGCCATGAGATTTAGAGACACTTGTTATTTGGGAGGAAGTCGAAGGCAAACTTGTTACTTGGGAGGAAGGCTATGGCAAATTTGACAGGGCTTCGGAGAAGGAGTCGGAGCAATTTTTGGGTACATGGAGTCAGAGTTTTCATACACTGAGTAGTTGGTGTTGGAGTCCTGCAAGGACTGTGGAGTTGGAGAGGATTATGGGGACCTGGAGTTGGAGTCGCTGGTTTCATAAACTGAGGTGTCCCATGATTTTTCTACTGACTGCACAGCCCTGAAATTTGGACAAGATACTAAAAAACAGAGCTGTCCCTTTGCCAACAAAGATCAAGATAGTTAAAGCTATGGGTTACCCAGCAGTAACATATGGCTGTGAAAATTGAACTATATATAAGGTCATGCGTTGAAAAATTGATGCTTTTGAACTGTGGGTGTGGAGAAAGCTACTGAGAGTTCCTCAAATTGCTAGCAGGTCTAACCATTCAATACTTAAAGAAACAAGGTCAAAGTGCTCACTAGAAGGGCTGATACTGCTATTAAAACTCACATACTTTGGTCACATAATGAAGAGTGGCTTTTCTTGGGAAGGACAAAAAAAGAAGGGGTCGGCAGAAACTAAGATGGATACACAGATGTGGAGCTATGAACATGCCTAATCAACAGCTGAAAGAAGCCTTGATTGACAGACACATCTTGCATGCAGAAGTACAAATGGTCACAGAGAGTCAAAGTTTCTGTCAACCTATTGAAGAACTCAATGTATATAAAAAGTATTTTAGGTCATGGTACCGTTCACTTTCTTTGGCTTTTTTTTTTTTTCAAATGAACAAGGTGTAAAATGTTACTTTGGTTAAAACATTTTTCAGAGATAGGTTTCCCCTAGTTCTCTGGGCAACAGAAATAAACCTAGAGTTGATTAGACCTACTTAATTTTTATACTACTTACAGCATATGACAGTAATCTCCCTGTAATTGAACACACTTGGGTAATGCTGTTTACTTAACTAATCTTTTGCATTTGATTCTTGAAAATAACAAAATAAAAAATATAGTTTAGCTGAAAATCACAATAAACGCTGATTGAGTAAAAAAATAAAAATAAAGCAAAAACGTTGCATCAACCTTTTCTATAAAATAGCTGCCTTGCCTCTCATACAATTCCAATTACTTAAAAAAAATCCCAGGAACCGAGTCTACATACAAAATAAATTAAGCTGCTCAGATTACAGCGTCTACCATTTCCATAATGTTAAAAACAGAAGGTTTGCTTAGCAATGGGAACAAGTTCAGCTGAGGATTTCATGCGCTTACTCACACTGTGCAGAGGGACAGGAGAGGCAAACACTGATAGAGGACTAAAAATCTCCAAAAAAGCCCATAGATAAATTGCTGTCAAGAAACAGCATTGTTTTCCATTACAAAAGCAATCTGCAAGGAGCTGGAGCCATGCGAGGACAATAGGGTCAGCCAGGCACATTGCTTTTTTCTCTTGGTTTCATGGAATTTATGGATTTCCACCCAATGTTCCAAAATGATCAGAAGGACTTGACCATACACTGCACATCAATTTCCTGGGGTCATCGATCCACCCATGCTCTCACCTTGGCCCCCGATCGACGTAGTGGATGGATCGTGTACTAGTTAAGGGCTCTGCCTTTCACATGGGAGAACATGGTTGGAATCCTGGCTAGGGTCAGTACCTATTCAGTGAGAAGTCCTTGGGCAAGACTTCCTAACACTGCAGGGTGGCCTCCTGAGCGTGGTCTTAGTGGCTGCAGCTCTTGAGCGTTGAGTCCAACAGGAGAAAAGCGCTATACAAATGTTGGGACCTATATTGTCTGCCATGGTCAAAATCGAATGACTGTAAGAACACTTTAATTCCCAGCTATCCTCCTGTGGCTTTTTTTTTTGTTAATACATTTGACCAGGTAACCTGACTACTTCACTGATGAAAATCCCTGAAAAGTGGCTGGTCAGGAAGAGATGATGAAGGTTAAATCCCACACCTTCAATATCAAATCTCCACTCAACTCTAGACCTAACAGACTCCCACCCACCCACTTTTGTCCTTTTTACGCAACCTTCATATTTCCAGCAAGTGGCTACACTGGGCCTTCTGTTTGGGTCTCTGTTAGCTTTGGAAGTCAATGAGGTGACAGTTGGAAGTAACATCCTGCTGTCACTTTTTGGAGCTGTGTGGAGTTGATGTCATGCAACTCCTTACTGGTTGCCTGGCTAGAACAGCCCCTGACCTCACCTCAGTATGGCAATGTGTAGAGGCTACCATAAATGTATAAATCGATGGGCTGGACTAACCATTGTTGGGTCAGTATGGGATTTCCTGGGATGTGCTGCTTCATAAAAACAAGGTTTTATATAAGAGCACGCAGCGAAAACACAGAAAACCCAAATGATATGATTTTGTGCAGAAGTCAGAAGAACAATTAGAATTGATGGCCACTTCCTCTTTACACTTAATCAGACGGATTGATGCCACCCTTATGCAAAATAATTACGCAAACTTATAATAAGAAATCAGTTTTATATGACCGTAAACTATTAGAAGATGACAGGGTGAAGTAACAGTATATAACAACAGGTTTATAGAAACCCAAAGTGGGCATGTTTTGTAAAAAACAAACAAACAAACAAACAAACAAAAAAAACCATACTACTGATGTAAGGAGCTAGCCAGATCAGGTAGCCTCAATTACCGCCGCTCTCTGCCGCTCCTATGGCCAGAAATCCTCTAGTCTCGGTTTCAGTGACCCCTGGAGTCACAACATTGCAGCTCTGTGTGTCTCATCACAGAGCAGAGTGCTGGGAGGTGGGGGAGTGGCAGAGAAGAGGAAGGGCATTAGGACCTCCCCCAGTGGGCGTTTTGAAGGAGTGCATTTCCTGCAAGGGAAGCCCCTTCCCCTCGATATTGCCGACAAGCTGCATGTCTGAAATTTCGGAAGGGGGGTGGTGAGAGTGCGGAACAGGGTGGGCAGAGAGCAGGGCATGGGGACACGGAGGCATGTCATGGGCCAGGGAACATGCCTCTGCAGAGCCGGGACAAGGTCCTCCAGCACCCAAGGCTGAGACACCAAAGTGCGCCCCTCCATCCCTCCCACCCCAGCTGTCACACACTGATTGCTATTACACTAAGAGGGCCACAGGGCCCACAACCTCCCCAACACCTTAATATCTAGTTATCTGGCGTGCAGTCACTGCTATGTATCCCCTTTTCTTATTTCTTTCTGCTTCATACACAATTAGGAATGACAGCTGAATGAATTGCGCGCCCCCTCCTACACTGCGCCCTGAGGCTGGAGCCTCTCCAGCCTATGCCTCGGCCCGGCCCTGTGCCTCTGTATCCGCCACTGGTTCCCCCTGTGCCGACTTAGGTACACTTTAAAATGCTGTGATTTCTCCCTGTTCTGGGTATAGTGCTCATATTGGCAGAAAAAGAGAAAAAGAGCAGAAAGAGAAAGAAAACAGATCAGTTTAGCTATGGTAAAGAAAAATGGCGGAAAAATGCTGCAGCAAGCATGTCTGCTCTTCAGGATGCAGATAAAGTCTCATTTATTTGAAGTATGCATTAAATAAAGATTTGCTTTAGAGCCAAAAGCAATGATGAAAAAGCAGCAACAAGCAAACGGCAATCTGGCCACAGTGAGCCGCAATCTGATTGGCTGCTGGCAGATAATACACTTTGCACTTATCTATGCGCTGCTCTGCCATACTGAATAAGCCTGATTACTTTATTCTCCTCC
Source organism: Hyperolius riggenbachi (assembly GCF_040937935.1). NCBI lineage: Eukaryota > Metazoa > Chordata > Amphibia > Anura > Hyperoliidae > Hyperolius > Hyperolius riggenbachi. The sequence goes on from NC_090647.1 coordinate 67,970,927, forward strand.
GCTGATTTAATGGAATCTTCAGCTGACAAAAGTACTTGGCATTCCTTCTCCTCACACAGCTAGAGAGGCTCCAGCCTCCATTCTGAGAATTGGTGGATGTTAAACACATGGAAGGTGAAGAGACTGTTCATAATAAATGATACAATTTATAATGTTGTCCTCCCCCCCCCCCCCCCACCAGTTTCAGAGAAATGATTGCGGAATTTTGTGTCACCGTCAGTACATTTCCATTGACAGGCACCACACTGGAGTAAACAGTGTTTTATGTGGGTTCGGCATTGCAGGAGTGATTTTGCAATACAGACATGCAGAGTTGCAGACATCTGGAATGCCAAAGAGAAATTAAACTTTAAGAGGCACCGCAACAAAATGGAATATAATACATTAATCAGGATATGTAAATTGTAGCCTACAATTTACATTTTTTACAGTGAAATTTGTATTTTTCCCCGCTCACTTTTTGGTTATGGGGATAAAAACTATCTTGTAGCCATTCTTAAGGTGGCCACTAACGGTCCAATTTGTAGCGAAAAACCTTTAGAGCAGTGGTTCCCAACCTTTTCCGGGCCGGGGAACACTTTCTGACCATATTTTTCTCCGGGAACGGCGGTGGCGGGGGAGGGGGGGGGGGCGGCGGCGCGGGTGTTTGCGCGACCTAGTGGACAGTGCCGTGCTATGGGGGGTGGGGGGGGCGGCTGCATAGCTAGCATAGTTGCCCCAGTATAGGGAGTTTAGTTGCCCCAGTATGGTTAGTATAGTTACCCCAGTATAGCTAGTATAGTGCCCCAGTATAGCTAGTATAGTCCCAGTATGGATAGGTAGTGCCCCAGTATAGCCAGTAAAGTGCCCAGTATAGCTAGTATAGTACCCAGATAGCTAGTATAGTGCCCAGTATAGCTAGCATAGTGCCCAGTATAGCTAGCATAGTGCCCAGTATAGGTAGGTAGGTAGTGCCCCAGTATAGTGCCCAGTATAGTGCCCAGTATAGCTAGTATAGTTGCCCCCAGTATAGCTAGTTTAGTTGCCCCCAGTGTAGGTAGTTTCGTTTGCCCCCAGTATAGCTAGTTTCATTGCCCCCAGTATAGCTAGTTTAGTTGCCCCCAGTATAGCTAGTACAGTTCCCCCAGTATAGATGCCCAGGAGGGGGGGAAGCAGCGCTAGAAGGAGGGGCAGTGGAGGCAGCGGTGGGGAGGGGGGAAATATCCCCCCCCTCACCTGGGACCCCTCCTTCTGCCTCTCTCCCCCTCCGTTTAGCGGTGGCAAGTGCGGCTCGGCGGCGGGGAGGCATACGGAGAATTACTCACCACTTCTGCGTTCCAAGCGCCGGCAACGTCATGTCGTCACACATCTCCACCTTCAATACCGCCCACTGTGCTTCCGCTAATCAGGAAGAACAGTGGGCGGCATTGAAGGTGGAGATGTGTGACGACTTGACGCTGCCGGCGCTTGGAACGCGGAAGTGGTGAGTAATTCTCCGTATGCCTCCCCGCCGCCGAGCCGCACTTGCCACCGCTAAACGGAGGGGGAGAGAGGCAGAAGGAGGGGTCCCAGGTGAGGGAGGGGGGGGATATTTCCCCCCTCCCCACCGCTGCCTCCACTGCCCCTCCTTCTAGCGCTACTTCCCCCCTCCTGCACCCTAAAGTAGGTACAGGTCTGGCGAGAGGCCAGACCTGTACGGCACACCGGGCAACATGCCGCGGCACACTAGTGTGCCGCGGCACACTGGTTGGGAAACACTGCTTTAGAGCAATCAGAAATTCTGATCGTATTGGTTGAAAATAATCTTAGTTGATGGGCACAATCGATTATGAACGATTATAAAAAAAAAAATCGTCCCACTGGATTTTTGTCAAACCAAAATTTGGATTTTCTTGATTGGTTGTGATAGAAAGGAAGCAAAGATTGGTTCATTGATGGCGTAGTGAACAATTTTTCTTCCGATCAGAATTTCTGATCGTTTGAACGATTTTTTGCTAGAAATTGAATCATTAGTGGCTACCTTTAATCCAATTTCTAGCAAAAAATCGTTTGAACGATCAGATAATTCTGATCGGAAGAAAAATTGTTCACTACACCATAAACGAACCAAATGTTGTTTCCTTTCTATCACAGCCAGCTAAAAAATCCAAATTTTGGTTTGACCAAAATCAAATCGGATGAATATTTTTATAATCGTTCATAATTGATTGTGCCCATCAGTGGAGATTATTTACAACCAATCCAATGAGAATTTCTGGTTGCTCAAATGATTTTTCAATAGAAATTGGACCGTTAGTGGCCACCTTTACACTGTTAATGGCAGGGTTCTCAAACTTTGCACAGTTGGTCACTGGGTGACTGCAATTAAAATTCAGAAAAGTGGGTGGAGCCTACAAAAGCTAATCAAAATTCACCTATTGATTTTCAAGGGGAATATGTAATTGCTGCCATTCTTGCACTGTTAATGGCACAAGCCTCAAACCTGGTACAAATGGTCACTGAGTAACTGGGGTTAAAATTCAGGAAAAGAGGTGGAGCCACAAACAGCCAATCAGATTTGTTTCATTTCAATGCAAATTATTGATGCCAAAGACCGCAAAGCTAACAAACTTGGTCATTGAGTGTTTGTGCGTTAGGGTTAGAAAAAGTGGAAGCAGCTAACACCAGCCAAATACATACCCAGGCAATGCTGGGTCATCAGTTGGCGGAGACGAATACAAATTTCACTGGAAAAATGTAAACTGCAGCCATTCTTACACTGCTAATGGTAGGTTTCCCAAACTTTGCACAGTTGGTCACTGGGTGACTAGGGTTAATATTCAGAAAAGTGGGTGGAGCCTACAAAAGCCAATCAAAATTCACCTATTGATTTTCAAGGGGAATATTTAATTGCTGCCATTCTTGCACTGTTAATGGCACAGGCCTCAAACCTGGTACAGTTGGTCATTGGGTGACTGGGGTTCAAATCCAGAAAAGGGGTTGGTGCCACAGCCAAGCTCACAAACTAGGTCATTGAGTATAAAAAAAATGATATTGCGCTCCTCAAAACCACTACAAGTCTCTGATACCAGTTCGCACCACTAACAGTCACCTTGTTTTAGTCTTTTATAAGATATATGCGCTCTATACGGTACTCTCAGGTGATATACAGAAATCAATCCTGTTAGACTTCAAATCCAATACATGCACCAATCTGGTTGTCCACGATGGCCAGAAGACATAACCCTCAGAAAAAAGACATAAAGCATATATAACAGTAATAGTGCAGTATCCCTAGATGGCGTGCACATCATACATGCAATGGAGGGAGCATAGGTAGGTAGAGATAAAAGTTAAGTATCTGCACCTGGGAGAGAGGGTAGGGTTACTACTGTAGGACAGTAGAGCGGGCGGACTGCAGCATTGCCGGATCAACAAGAGAAGTGGGAACCACGTGACTGTATGGAGGGAATTTTGAAATCTACACCCTGGCTGGCTGGCTTAGGCAGACACAAACAGGGCATAGAAGGGTCCTGATAGGTTGCCCAGGGCATCAGGTTACCTAGCACCAATATTAACTCTTTGATCAACCTATTTTCCCCCGTTTTTTGCTGCTAAGCTTGAAAACTTTCTCATGGATTTTTTGGCTTTGTAGTAAACATGAGTCACAATTCTGATCTCTGATTCTAGGAGAATGAATGGCTGCAGAAGGCTGCGGGTCTCATCCTGGCTCCATGATTTAAACCATTACACTGCTGATGTGTGGTCTCATACATGGAAAATAAAATAACTAAATATCGCCCAGAGATTAGACACATTCCTCAGTTCTTGATAATGTTTGCAAAACATGTCTACAAAGAGAGTTCAGTGAAAGGAAGAAAAAGAATTGATTGTTTTACTGGAGAAATCAAGCCATTTTTTTCACTTGTGTGTTGAGAGGAAAGAATTAGAACCTCTGTAGGGTTTTTACAGTAATGATGTCTATATCAGCACTGTGATATCCAGCTCACTGCTTGCAGCCAAACTTCTTGTTTCTCCCTTTATTATTAGACGTTATTTATCATATAATTAGTTCCGGAGACATGCTTTCATTCCAAAGCACTCTTCCCCATAACTCAATCCAAAAACATGTATAGGAACATATTTAATTTATTTATTTATTTATTGTATTTATAAAGCGGCAACATATTACGCAGCGCTGGACATTAGTTTAGGTTAGGTTATTTACGGGTGACATACAGCAATAAGACAAGACAAATAACATTTATATCGTGCTTTTCTCCTGACGGACTCAAAGCGCCAGAGCTGCAGCCACTAGGATGCGCTCTATAGGCAGTAGCAGCGTTAGGGAGACTTGCCCAAGGTCTCCTACTGAATAGGTGCAGCTTACTGAACAGGCAGAGCTGAGAACCCTGGTCTCCTGTGCAGGGGCGTAACTAGAAATCACTGACCCCCCCTGCAAAACTTTGGATGGGGCCCCCCCACCCCCCGTATAGGTGCCCGCCCCCAGTATAGCCAGGTATAGGTGCCCTCAGTATAGCTAGGTATAGGTGCCATCAGTATAGCCAGGTATAGGTGCCCACAGTTTAGCCAGGCATGGGTGCCCCTAGTAAAGTCAGGCATGGGTACCCTCAGTATAGCTAGGTATAGGTGCCCTCAGTACAGCTAGGCATGCTTGCCCTCAGTATAGCCAGGCATGGGTGCCCCCAGTTTAGCTAGGTATAGGTGCCCCCAGTGTAGCTAGGCATGGGTGCCCTCAGTATAGCCAGGCATGGGTGCCCCCAGTTTAGCTAGGTATAGGTGACCCCAGTGTAGCTAGGCATGGGTGCCCTCAGTATAGCCAGGCATGGGTGCACCCAGTTTAGCTAGGTATTGGTGCCCTCAGTATAGCCAGGCATGGGTGCCCCCAATTTAGCTAGGTATGGGTGCCCTCAGTATAGCCAAGCATGGGTGCCCACAGTTTACCTAGGTATAGGTGCCCTCAGTATAGCCAGGCATGAGTGCCCCCAGTTTAGCTAGGCATGGGTGCCCTCAGTGTAGCCAGGAGGGGACGCAGAGCATGAAGGGGGAGCGATGCCACACACAGCGGCTGGGAGGGGGGCCACTCCCCTCCTACCTCACCTTGGGCTCCCCCATCTGCGCTTCCTCCTCCGGCATTAATTAGCAGCAGTAGCGGCGGCAGTGTAAAGGGAAGCAGACTTACTACTACATTCCACGGCGGAGATTCTTCTCTGTAACAGCGCCCGATGACGCTACGTCCTGTTTATCAGGAAGTAGCATCATCAGGCGCTGATACAGAGAAGATCCAGTGTGGAACGCGGAAGTAAGTCCGCGTTCCCTTTACACCGCCGCCGCTACTGATGCTAATTAATGCCGGAGGAGGAAGCGCAGATGGGGGAGCCCAAGGTGAGGTAGGAGGGGAGTGGCCCCCTTCCCAGCCGCTGTGTGTGGCATCGCTCCCCCTTCATGCTCTGCGTCCCCTCCTGGCTCCTGCCCCCAAAACGGCCCAGGGCGGGCCCCGGAGGGGCTCCGGTCCCCCGGCGGCCTCATCCCTTGCAGCCCCTATTGTTACGCCCCTGCTCCTGTGTCAGAGGCAGAGCCCTTAACCATCACACCATCCAGCCACCTATACAGGAATACATTACAGGAATACATGCAATCCAGATTACACAGCACAGTATGAGTACAAGGTAATGCTTAGTCAGTCACTGGATGAGAGTATGGAGATTAGGCAAGTTGAGTTCACTCAGATCCATAGAATGGGTGCACAGTAATGGAGGTGCATGATCCGGTAGGAGACACGAGGAGGGCCCTGCCCAAAAGGCTTACAATCTAGAGGGAGAGGTAGGGACACGAAAGGTAGGAGACCAGAGTTCAGCTGCGGATTTAGAGCACTTGTGAGGGGTAGAAGGCCAGAGTGAAAAGGGGAGTTTTGAGTACCTTCTTGAGGATGTTGAAGGAGGGGGCTGCCCTCCTTTAATGAAGTAACTCATTTAATGAAGTAACTCAGGCAAGAAGAAGTCTCAACTAACTGTGCATGCCTGAGTAGGATAACGGCGGGCATGCACGGCTCCCGGCGGGTCATGTGACCCGATGTAAGTCAGGTGACAAGCCAGGAGCAATACATAAGGACACCGCAAAGCTGCTAGGAGCTGCCGAGTGCATAGAAGATGGCGCCTGGATGTCAGTGAGTAGTTTGTGCAATTTATCGGCGGTTCAAGCAAACCGCCAATGTATCCGATAAAGTGTAGAGAAACCGAGAGCCCAATATAGTGTAGTATGTTAAGCATAAATGAAATAAAGGTTATCGTGAGAAAATTATACTCACAAACAAAACAGAATTTCGGCATTAGCAGGTGTAGCGCCTCAGTGAGGCGCTACACCTGCTAATGCCGAAATTCTGTTTTGTCCCCACGTTTATTGCCTGATGAAGCGGGCTGGGCCTGCGAAACGCGTTGCACTTTTTTGGGGTACTATTTAATAAATGTGATTGCTACTATTCAGACAGTCTTTCGTGTCTGCTTTATGGAGGTAAGTCCACCACTTCCTCCCAGCAAATTTTAAAGTTTTTATCCGCTTTTATCCTGCTGGCGCCTCTGTTCTCCTACTGCCAATGTATCCGACATCAGGCAATCCCTGCTCCTGTAAGTTTGGCCAGCTAGGGGCCAGTCAGTGCATGCGCAGTACGGCTACATGCGCTCCCCCGTCATGCTCCCGTGGCTGGGAGCGTTCTCCTTATGCGGAGTAATTCTGCGCAGACACAGAATGCTCCCAGCTACGGAAGCACAACAGGGAGCGTGCGTAATCTCCAACTCGCCGAACTTATGGGAGCCCTTACGGAGGATCCAGAAGGCAGAGGACAGCAACAAGGGACGGATTAGACTGAAAGGGGCAGGTGGAAGCCGCAGGTATGTTTACATTTTTTCTTGCATGTCATCTCAGGTTTGCTTTGAAATGGTCCTGAACTCTTGCACAGGACAGAGCAAATGCACCCTGTATGTATTTAGAGAGTTAAAGAGGAACTCCAGCCTAAACAAACATATTGTCATTAAGTTACATTAGTTATGTTAATTAAAATAGATAGGTAATATCTCTTATCCACCCTGTTTTAAAAGAACAGGCAAATGTTTGATTTCATGATGGCAGCCATCTTTTTGGTTGAAAGGAGGTGACAGGGAGCATGAGACACAGTTCCAACTGTCCTGTGTCCTGATCACCTCTCCCAGTTGCTAGGCAACGTGAACAACAACATAGGAAATCCCATCATGCTCTGCACAGCATCAGGGGAAAAAAGCCCGGGCTTTTTTTCTTTGATGGGTGGAGCTTATATAAAAATGCAGCTAAAAATGATGCTTTGGTAAGAAAAACAAAGTTCTGATGCTGTGAAACTGTTAAAGAAACACCAGGCCGTTCGGGTTCTGCTGAGTAGATTTTTAGTCCGGAGGTTCACTTTAAGCCTGTCTAACTCCCCCTCACCATTGACTAATCTCAACTGTAATTTGATCTCTCAGCTGTGTCAGCTGACTGCTAAGACACAGCAGCTAAACACAGGACGTTTACAATATGTCTGCTTCCATGAAAGCAGGAAGTAGACACACTGCAGATTTATTGCAGGATTTGTTTTAGCTGCAACAAAGAAATGTTTTTGTTAAAGGTTATTTATTCTGTTGCATATCTTGTAGAGCAGAGAGGCAGTTCTGAGTTCTGGTCCGCTTTAAAGGGAATCTGCAGTAAAAATAAACCTAAGAGTTAATGACTTGTATGTGTAGCTAAGAAATAGAGCATTAGTAGCAAAGAACAGAGTCTCATACTGTTTCCAGTACAGGAAGAGTTAAGAAACTTCACTTGTTATTTATGGAAAAGAGCTGCTCTGAGCTCTCTAATGAAGTCAGAGAGCAGTGCTATTTTCTGAAGCACTAATATATCAAGGAAACAGTGTGTCCTTGTTCACATCATATCAGTTTTTGTAAAATTTTAAGCGCAGGCGATTTTCAAAATCGCCCTGAAAGCGCTGGTGCAATGATTCTCTATGAGTGAGTTCATATCAGAGCGGTTTGTTTGCGATCCGCTTTGAAAAGCGGTGCTTGAGCCATTTTTTAGGCGATTTGCCTCAATGGACGGTATAGGAAAAATGCAAAACGCTCACAAAATCGCTTTGGCAAGCGATTGCGTGAGCGCTTTTAAAAAAAAAAATACATTGTATTTATTGTTTCCGGATCTTTTCCCGGATAAAAAGACGGAATCGCTCTGCAAAAGCGCTTACAAAACGCCCATAAAAACGAGCAAACGCGCAGAAAATCGCCGGGAAACGCTTAAAAAACGAGGAAAAAAAAGCCCACCATGGACGGACATGCGAGCCAAACGCAATGTGAACAAGACCTCTAAGATCACTCCAGATAAGATCTTACTGCAGGGAAGTTCAAAGGTTTATTAGCCCTGCTCTGTTTCACAGTTAAAAATGCAGAGTGTAGTTTGTAAACTGTAAATATGACAGAATGATGCAATGTTATGAAAAAAACAAAACTATATAACTGAAAATAAAAATATGAGTCTCTTTTCTTTGCTACTAATGTTCTATTATTTATCTGTACTACATATAAAATTCATTATATTATACGTTTTTTTTTCGCTTCAGTTTCACTTTAGTAACCAAAAGATTGAACATTTTGTTTTGTAATTGGACCTAGCAGGTTGCTCTGACAGGCATTGTTGTCCAGGCATTCAGGCAGGATGCTGCGATGGCTGCGCTCTATATATGACCTTCAGCAGCTGTTTTTTTTTTCATTGCATAAGGCGCCTTTGTAGCAGGATTCCAAGGATGATGCACCAGGAAGGGAACACAATAGACAGTCTGCAGTAATATTCGGACATTACTTCTTCCTGCCGGGGATTTCTGCAGATGATGCACAGATAACGACTGTATTCTGGTGCAGGAGGGGGTCAATCATTGTCCGCAGAAGATTCTGAAAACGGGCCACAAATGATACAGTGCGGCGGAATAGCATGTCATCCTCCCTAACAACCTGAAAAACTAACTGCCAGAAACTACGGCAATCACAGCTGATATATATCATCATAATTACAGCTGTGAGGAAATTCATTCTATCTATCTTTATATACTTTATTTATAACACTGAGAATACACACACACACACACACACACACACACACACACGCACGCACGCACGCACGCACGCACGCACGCACGCACACACACACACACACACGACTGGCCATGTCTTTTTTGTTGAATTGTTCTAATGAAATAAGATTGTTCATACATGGCTGTACCCAATTTAATTATTGCATTATTATTAACTAATGTAATATACATAAGTTAATAATGCATTAATTAAATTGGGTACAGCCATGTATGAACAATCTTATTTCATGGCGTATAAGACTACTTTGTAACCCTTGAAAATCTTCTGAAAAGTCAGGGGTCGTCTTATACGCCGGGTGTTATTGATCCCGGGTGATACACCCTATCCTGTTACCGACTCTCAGATCTCGCTGCTGAGGACTGCAGTGAAGCGGTGCAGGTGCACATATGCGAGATCTGAGAGGCAGAGAAGGAGGTAAATAGGATAGAAGGAGTGGCCAGAAGAGTGAAAGAGGCGTGTTTTATGGGCACAGCGCAATCTATTCTTCCATACCGCTCTGATAAACAGGGAGACAGGGGGAGCTGACCAATCCACTTAGAGAGAGGGAGAGTTGACCAATCCACTTATGGAGAGGAAGAGTTGACCAATCCAAGCAGTCAATCGCCTATATACTGTTATATACTGGGCACCACATACAGTACAGCACCAGTATATGTTCATACATAGCACCAGTATATGATTTTTTTTTCATTTTTATTTGATAGGCGTTGGAAGAGGGGTAGTCTTATACTCTTATTTCTCATAGGAAAAGGGGGTATTGGCTACTGATTAGAGTGAAGTTCAACCCTTGGTTAAAGTTCTTCTTTAAAAACAGTAGAGTAGCGAGACAATCCTATATTTGTAGTGAGCACAGGAAGATATGCTGGATAGATATGATATGTACTCTGTTTTATCAGGTACCTCTGGCGCACAAATTTACCCCTATAGCCATTATAAGGTGCCGCCTAAACTGCACTTACATTTCCTACTTTCATTTGGACTACCTGACAATCAAGTGTATGTTTACCATGTGTTTAATCAGTGAATATGCACAGAATTTATATACAGTACAATCCCTTAATAGTAAACTCCCAGGGACCAGGCAAAGTATTTTACTACATAAGAAGTTTACTATATTAGAATCCGCCATGCATTGTAGTATTTATACAGGTGCATGGTCAGGGCCTGGCGACGGAGTTTATATAGACAGAGGTTTAGAATATCAGAGATTATTATAACAAGATTCTACTGTATTTTTAACTACTCTAAGACCACTCCACGCCAATGGGCGTGGCTGCAGAAGCAGCCCCTGGACCGCCTAACGGCAATTGACATCAGGTCCTGGAGCCGGCTACTGACGGAGATCGCGCACAGGGTTCGCGCGCATCTCCTTCTCGGGGGGCTGAGCTCTGCCCCGTCTTCAGTCTTCGAGCGGTGGAGACTGTTAGACGGCATGATCGCCATCTATTTACATGTACAGCACTGCAATCAGCAGATCAGGGCTGTCCCCCTGGGGGACAAGAGAGCGATCGGCTCTCATAGGGTGAAGCCTATGAGAGCTGATCGCTATGATTGGCTGGCTGGGGGGAGGATGCGATCAGACCCCACCAACAGAGAGCTCTGTTGGTGGGGAGAAAAAGGCGGGGGGGAATCACTTGTGTACTGTGTTGTGCGGCCCTGCAGCTTGGCCTTAAAGCTGCAGTGGCCAATTATGAATATAACAGGCTGGTTTTTAGGGGGTTTTACCACTGTGGTCCTCAAGTGGTTAAGCATAATAATATTAATAATAATAATAATTATGCTTAGAGAGAAGTCACAAGGGAATTATATTTATCAAATGCTGCAAAAATGGCTTTTGATATGGATTTGATTGTTGTCTAGAGTAGACTAGAGCCATGTGCGATATGAGGTGGTCGCGTGCACTACATTTTGTGAACCCCTAACGGTGTGCATTGATGATACAACCTTGATTGTGCAATCTTACCACTTCTATGTAAAATGAAGAGCTGCCTAAAGTATCCATTCAAAGTATATTCACTCAGTTTACCCTTCTACTATATAGATTACCGGTAGGTAAGATTGCACAATCAAGATTGTATTTTTAATGGGCCCCTTCAAAGACCTTTATTCTAGAGCTGAATTAAGGAGCAATGCCATTAACAAAGGCGCCATGCATCTTCTTGCAAACTGAGCATTCTGGTAAGAAGAGGTGAACTCTTCTTACCAAAAAGAGGAAGTGGGCGTCAGGCCCCTGGATACCCAGCAGGCCCTAGCCATTTGCCTAGGATGCCTTGTGGGTGATCTTGCTCTGCTTTACTCCAGAGTTACAGATTGCTCAGCAAGCTCATGGTGAACCAGAGTGTGAAGGGGTTAAAAAGGACCAAAAAGCCCTCTTACTGAAATTCAAAGTTTGCCTTCTTTAAAGGTGGCCATACACTGGTCGATTTGCCATCAGATCGACCAACAGATAGATCCCTCTCTGATTGAATCCGATCAGAGAGGGATCGTATGGCTGCCTTTACTGCAAACAGCTTGTGAATCGATTTCAGCATGAAACCGATCACAATCTGTGAAGCTGCCGCTGCCGCCCCCCCCCCCCCCCCCCCGCATACATTACCTGATCTGGCCAGCACGAGTCCCCCGGTCTCTGCTGTCTCTTCTCCGCTCTGGGCTCCAGGGCTGCAGCTTCACTGAACTTCCTGTCCAGGGGAAGTTTAAACACGCTCTACTGTTTAAACTTCCTGCCCGGACAGGAAGTTCAGTGAAGCCTGCCGGACTCGGAGACCAGCGCGGAGAAGAAGCAGCGGTGACAGTGGGGACTCGCGCCGGCCGGAGCAGGTAATGTATTGCTGCTAGCGTCGGTCGTCGGGCATTCGAACACCGCTATCGACGCACTCCCGACCCACCGGCAATCGAGCAAGATCTTTCGCACGGACAGATCGACGGGAACGATTGATTTCGGACGGAAATCGCTCATTCTGTCAGCGTTTGCGCAACGATTTCACAGCAGATTTAATCACAGTGATCGAATCTGCTGTATATCGGTGGGAAAATTGTTAGGTGTATGGGCCCCTTAAGAGGATCTATAAAGAACAAAAGAACGTGGGGGAGGGCGTATGTATTGTGTGCGTTGGGCACTATGAAAGCCGAACAACAGCTCTCTCTCAAACCTCCCTGATGGTGCTAAATACTATTTCCCCTCCGAGTTGTCGCAACTCAGAGGGAGATGCAATTCGGGGTATGGCAGCCGCCAGAGCCCTGAATTACCGTTACGCAGGGTGCACATAATAGCATTGCTGCTATGGGGCGCCTGGTTTCGGCACCTGGCAGTGAGCTCCGTGCTCCAAAATCACCTGCACGTCTGGGGTATACTTACCTCAGGGTGGGGAAGCCTCTGGGTCCTAATGAAGCTCCCCCCGTTCCTCCTCTGTCCCACAGTGGCGGCGCTGCCAGCTTTTCCTTTGGACTCGCGGAAATAGTGGATCGGATCCTCTCTACTGCGCATGACACTGCACACCTAAGCTGTAGAGCAGATCCGATTGTGCTCAGCTATTTCCGCCTGAGCCTGAAGGAAACCCGCTGCTGTGCCTACACGAGGCACTCACAGGATTGCTGTAATCCTGGAGCCCAGAACCCCTGACAAGCATGCTGGCGGATTTTTGGCAGCTGACATCACTGGAACAGAGGGACGAAGGAGGACGGGGAAGCCTTATTAGGATCCAGAGATTCCCCCTCCCAAGGTAAGTATCCCCCAAGGGCTGTTTTTTTTTTCTTACAGCGTCTCTTTAAAACAGAAGGTATTTGCGATTGTTCAGGTTGGAGTGAGTCTATGAGGTGTCCCACAATGCATCACTGCTGAATATGCAAATCACCTCCTTGTTGTTGATAGCTAAACACACCTCCAGAACCTCTGGAATGCAATGATGCTTTACTCCAATATCCCCTCCCCACAGTCAGAGCTGATTAGGACTACTGTACTTGGTACATCCCTGTCTTATGTTTACATACTATTTTACTGTATAAATTCATTGCTCTCAAGGTTGAACGTTTAAAGATTGTCGCTATAATTGTCTCCATCTCTACATGACTGCAGCAATCGAAATATTTTTAACATGACCCCTGAAATAGTTTCAGTTAGTAAACAGTAGTAGCACTGAAATAGAAACCACTTGTGAATTCACAGAATGTACTTCCCACAGACTCATTTTTCTTCCTACAAAACAAATGAGGGTGATTTATCAAACTCGCATGTACAATGTGCTCCAGAGCAACGCTTGATAAACTGATCTTACTTACTCACAGCCTGCGGGCCTGATGTATGAAGGACAAAGTAGTAAAAAAAATAAATGGCCCGCTGACCACTATAACCAATCACACCTCAGCTTTCAATCTGTAAACAAGACTTTAAATGATGGAAACAGGAAACAAAAACTAGATATAAAACAGGGTTTGTGAATTTGACTGGCGATGGTGCAGTAAAGTCACTTAGAGACAGCATGGTGGCGTCGGGCAGCACGGTGGCGTAGTGGTTAGTGCTCTCGCCTTGCAACGCTGTGTCCGCGGTTCAAATCCCAGCCAGATCAAGGAGTTTGTATGTTCTCCCAGTGTCTGTATGGTAAGTTAATTGGCTTCCCCCTAAAATTGGCCTTACACTATAATACATACCTAGACAAATGACTATGGGAGAGATTAGATTGTGAGCTCCTCTGATGGACAGTTGGTGACAAGACATCATACTCTGTACATCACTGCAGAAGATGTTGGCGCTATATACTGTAAATACTAAATAATAATGAGTCTAAGTTCAAAAATTTGTCCAGGGTCATCTAACTCTCAGGACAGGTTGAATTGGACTTCTTAGCAGAGAATAAACCGCATTGGGGGAGCCTGAAAGTCAGCATTTTTACTTTGCTCTAAAAGATTCCTCACAGCTTTAAAGCTACTGTACTATCCCAGACATATTTTTTTAGCTGAACATCACTGAAACTGTTAAACAAAGCACTTTGTCCTGCTATTCAGCTTCAAATCCGCATCCAAACTGGAGATAACAGTATCTTTGTTTACATTCCAATGTTGTTATATGTTTATGTAACAAATAATGCTGGGCATACACAGCTCGTTTTTGCTGTGCGATTCTCCAGTTCGATCATTTTGCCACTCGATTCTGCGGTCGATTCTGTTATCTTCCGCTAGTTTTTCTTACTGTATCTTTTTCCATTCACCGCCATCCGAAATCGAGCGGCGAAATGATCAAGCGGGAGATAGGACATGTCGGAAATTATCTATCAAGCCATCTAAATGGCTCAAAAACGAGCCGTGTATGCCCAGCATTAAAAACACTTTCTGAGAAGCTGTTTCTGCTTCAGGCACACACACGGCTCAGAACAAATCATTAGAAGAATTTAATATATAATAAAAAGCGGCTGGAATAAAATGCAATGGCAGTTTTCAGGGCAAGATAAACTACACTTTGAAAACTTGTAATTTGTAGACAGACTATATAACTTGTGCACAAAAGCAAATATGATAACTGTATGAATGATACAAAGTAGAAAAACATATTTTTATTGAATGTTATGTCAGAGTTTCAGACCACTTTAAGGTAGCCAAACATCTACCAATTTTGCAGCCCGATCGACCATCCAATTTGAAAATTGTATCAAACTGGATACAAATTGGTGCCGTAAAAAGCATGCCCTAATGACGATTTGACTGATTTAGAGGCAAAATCAGTCAAATGCATCCATCAGACATGCTGGAAAGAAGTCAGTCGCAAGTACTCAATCGCGTGCATGGCAGTAACGGTGTTCGATATCGCAACAACCGCCGAATGCGATAGATGCCGCCTGCCTGCCCCGCCCCCCTAAATGTGAATGTACCCTCCCAATCCCCCCGATGTCCGTGCAGTGTAAGATCTCACCTGTCCCGCTGCAGTGACTCCCGGCCTAATCCCCGGTTACCCTTGTGTGGTACAAGGCATGTAATAGCGTACATGTAAAAAAAGCCCTGGAAAAAAGAGCGCCAGATGTAGCCAATAAACATGATTTTGTTTATAAAGGGGCGCCGGATATATAGGTGAAAAACGTGATTTCATTTATAAAAGGGTGCTAGATTGTATCCGATGAGCGTGATTCCATTTACAAAAGGCACCAGATTTAGCCGCTATAAGAATATAACCCTATCCCTAACCTTAACCCCCATTTTGGTGCCTAACCTAAAAACCCCCATGGTGGTGCCTAACCTAAAACCCCCCATGGTGGTGCCTAACCTTAAGTCTGCTTTCACAGTGGAACGTTACAGGTGCACGTTAGTGCGGCCTGTAACGCTTCCCCAACGCACAGCAATGTAACACAAGTGGGCTGTTCACGCTGCCCACGTTGCGTTACATGTAACGCTGCACGTTGTAGTGAAAGTGCAGCATGCTGTGCGTTCTAGTGGCTTAGCCGTGTTAGACTGTTTTGCACATGCTCAGTGGGGGGCGGAGAGGAGGCGGGGAGATGCCGTTACAGTAGCCGCGCACATGGCTACTTAATATGCACTGCACTGGCGGCTGCTGATTGGTCGGCGGGACCACGTGATGCGGAGTGTCTCGCTCCGCATCACGTGGTCCCGACGGCCAATCAGCGCCACTCTGGGAGACCTTATGCGGATAGAGCCGCCTAATGCGGCTCACTCTATTGTCCTCTCCCGCACCACCATGCGCGGCGTTAGGGGCACGTTATGCGACCATAACGTCCCCTAAAACGCAACGTCTTGGTGTGTAAGTAGCCTAAAGAACATCCAAGGCGACATGTGACATGGTGAGATAAACATACAGTATGTATGTGCAGTGCCAAGCACACAAATAACTATGCTGTGATGCTTTTTTTCTTTCTCTGCCTCAAAGCGTTAAAAAACAGGTATGCAAGTGACAGTTTCTGTCTGGGTCGGGACTGGGTCGGACTATAGCGTAACTGTAATAATATCCTCTGTGAGGTCTGTTTTGTCTTCAGACACTACTGCAGTCAAGCTATGCTAGCTGCTGTCTGCAGAGATTTTCTGACATTTACAATGAATGAATTGTCCATTTGCATCTCATTGCATTCCATTGTGGTGTGGTCTGCTATTCTGAATTCAAGTGCTATGCTGTTTGCATGGGGATGCATGAACTTATGAGATGCAGACTAAGTGAATGCAGATGGCTGCCTTGTCCTTTTGCATGCTTCTTTCTGATTGGTGTGTTCATCCATAAAAGTCACTTCCTGAATCTGCCTCCCCGCCCAACATATTGCTAGTCTCAGGGGCGTAGCAATAGGGGGTGCAGAGGTTGCGACCGCATCGGGGCCCTTGGGCCAGAGGGGCCCCAAAGGGCCCTCCCTCAACTACAGTATTAGCTCTCTATTGGACTTTGCTCATACTAATCACTTCTATAGATACTTTGAATAGTGGTAATCATTAACAAGCTGTTCCCCATCCCCTTCTTGCACCTCTGACACTGTAGTTGCCATTGGCAGGTTTTGGTGCACCGTATCAATTGTTATGTATAGAGTGCTTGGGGGGCTCTATTGTAAAACTTGCATCGGGGCCCACAGCTCCATAGCTACGCCACTGGCTAGTCTATAGGACTGCAGTCCTGGGTCTTTGTTAATGCGAATACTTCGTGTTGGCACTCATACCTTTTGATAGCTGTAATAATAACTTTCATTATTGTATTGATATTCTGTGTCAGACCTTAGTCAGATCCTGGTGTGTTTGATCTGGCAGAACCCCGGGGATTCACACATAGCATAAGATTGTTACAATTACTGAATTGATATTTTGTGTTGACCTTTTGCTTGTAACTCTGACTCCGCTCTCTGCCTCCTGATTCTGTACTGTGCCTATCTGATCTGTTGCTGATTCTGTGCCTGATTACCGACCCTGATTTCTGCCTAACGATTCTGTACTGTATCTCCAAATCTGTTGCCGACTCCTGATTGTTTGACCACTCCGCTACCAGTGGGTTCCTCCCACTGGGGCTTCCCGCCTTGGTGGCATTCGCCACTTTACTGTGCACAAAACACATGAACTTCTCATAATGATAAAGTATACTGATTTGTTATGTTCTGTACTGTTTGTATTGCTCATTGCTGCATTCGCATTGAGCAATTTCTGTCTGGCATGTATGGATGCTCTGTGAATGAATGGCTGTTTCCTCAAAGTCTGCTATCAGTTTGACAGCCATTGGCCCAGTGCACACCGAGCGGTTTTTGGAGCGATCCGCCGGCCGCATCCGCCTCTAAAAACGCTTGTCTAATGTATTGCAATTGGATGGTGCACACCGGCGGTTTGCGTTTTTTTGCCAAGCCGCAAACGCGCCTCCTGCTGCGCGTTTGTGGTTTTCGGAAGCGTTTCGTCCTCAATGTAAAGTATAGGAAAACCGCAAACCGCTCTGAAAAACGCTAGTTCAGAGCGGTTTGCCAGGCATTTTTGTTACAGTAGCTGTTCAGTAACAGCTTTTACTGTAACAATATGTGTAATCTACTACACAAAAACGCACCCAAAACCGCTAGGTATGTTTAGAAAACCTCTCTAAACATACCTAGAATCGCTCTGAAATCAGCTCCCAAAACCGCTAGCGTATTGCGGATCTGCTAGCGGTTTTGGTGTGCACTGGGCCATTCATCTGATCTGTTGCAGATCTGTTCCTGTTCCTGTCCTGTTTTTGTATTGCTCTTTGCTGCATTCGCATTGAGAAATTTCTGTCTGGCATGTATGGATGCTCTGTGAATGAATGTCTGTTTCCTCAAAGTCTGTTGTCAGTTTGACAGACATTCATCTGATCTGTGGTAGATCAGTTCCTGTTCTGTTATTATATTGCTCATCGCTGCATTCGCTTTGTGCAATTTCTGTCTGTCATCTGTGGATGGTTCAGGGCATTTGTCTTGCTGTGCCCCACAGCTTCACCTGCTGGCTGGATCTGTTCCTCCCCAGGTGTATTCCATTACTGGGCTCCTCTGTCTGAACGCGTGTGGAGATCTCCTCAGAGTCAGCGTACACGCTGTGCGCTGACCGTGGAGATCGTTCCCGCAATCGTTACAGTAACCTTTAATGATAAGGAATTGCAGCCATAAAACATTTTCCTGGTAGTAAATGGCTTCTGAGAGCAGGAAATAAATAAAAAGGGTCAATAGTTCATAGATTTTAGCTCTGGCATACCTCAATGAATGTGTCATTGAGAAGAGGTCATGAAACAGTAAAAACTTAAAAAGTAGATTTAAATATAAAATAAAACTGTGGGATGACTAAAACAAAGTCCTTTTTAGAAAAAGGAGGATAGATACAATCGTCTATCTCATTCGTTTGTTTACACCTCGGATGTCTTTTAACCATGGTAATCAGTGAAATTATTGTAGCCAAATTTGTAAAGGATATAACTAGTACTTGGCGTAATCATTGTAGATGCATTTTATGTTACAAATAAATAAATGGTATTAAGGGAGATTGTTGTAGCTGCAATTTAAAAAATGTAATCGATAATTGGAGTGATTGTTGTAGCTTCATTTTATGTCAAAGGTATAAACAGTATTCAGTTAGATTGTTGCAAAATTAAGGGCTAATGCTAGGTACACACCATACAATTTTCTGTTACCTGCCAGATAGATAATTTCCAACATGTTGGAAATTATCTATCTAACCATCTATCTGCCTAGCAATTAGGCATTGTTCTACTCAGCAGGAGATAACCAGAAGACAATGCACCAGAGATAATGACCAATCTCTACTAGTACTTTACAAAAAATAATCTAACAGAAAATCTACAAGAAAAATCTAAAGGTACATACACACGTCGGATTTTTCCGCCAAACGGATCCGTCAAAACCAGCGTTATCAGCTGAACGACCGACTGTACACACGCCCGATTTGACATCCAAACGACCGGTCGTTTGGAAAAATCCGACGTGTGTATGAACCTTAACAGATAAATCTAACAGAAAATTGTATGGTGTGTACTAGGCATTATAGTGTAGAAATTAGTTCCTACATTGTAGCCGCAAACAATTCCATTATATAGCCATAATAATATGAGTGCACTTTGCACCACTTATAGCCGCTAATTGCAGCAAAGGCGAGTTCGCAAGTTGAAAGGCTCAATTTTAAAAGAGGCTCCAGCCTTAGGGCGTATTATAGGAGGGGCCGCACAACTCACTCAGCTATTATTCCCCTATTGAGTTTAAAGCAGAGAAAAATAAGAAAAGGGGATGCATGGCAGGGACTGCAAGCCAGATAACTAGAGGCTAAGGTGTTGAGGGCCCTGGGGTGCCTCTTAGTCTAATAGCAATCAGTGTGTGACAGCTGGGGTGGGAGGGATGGAGGGGCGCATTTTGGTGTCTCAGCCTTGGGTGCTGGTGGAATTTGTCCCAGGTCTGCTGCTATCCCAGCATTCACCTGGTCCCACTGTTACAGATGGTTGTTGCACGCGCACTGTAAATGCTTTCACAAGATATGCTCTGTTTCCATTGTGAAGACAAACATATTGCACGTGAGCAGACTAATGGCTCCCCTGACCTGCACTGTCACAGGCTCTTACACTTTCTGAAATCTTAGTTACACCCATTTGGGCAGAACAGCTTCGCTGGCTTCTGAAATGGCTTTAGATCAATTGCATATATGTCTCAATTCCCCTCCTGTATTAACCTCTGTCACCTTCACTGATGAGCGGCGATTCCATCCACATATTGTAACTGTTCCCCATGTAAAGCAGCCTCTTCTCTCTCTCTCTCTCCTCCCTGCATTCCTGTGTCCTGACGCACCCAGTACCTATCTGCTTGTATTTCACAGACCTATGGCATTTTCTATCTTCTCCAAAAATCACTGTTTCATTTTAACTTCGGCCCTGTATGACTTATCAATAAAAACTATCAAAAAACTTCACTCTACAGAGGAACTGTAGTGAAAATGGCATAATGAATAAAATTGCTCATTTTACAATATTCATTGATAAAACCAATGTTTGCCTATTGTAAAACCTCTTCTGTGCTAGATTTAAATTCTGAAATGTATAACTGGTGGTGACATCTTTAGTTCTACCAGGTGATCTGTATGGAATGTTTGTAAAGGGGCCCATACACTTACAGGATTTCCCGCCAATATACAGCAGATTCGATCACTGTGCGAATCTGCTGTGAAATGTTTGCGCAAACGCTGACCGACTGATCAATTTCCGTCCGAAATCGATCGTTCCCGTCGATCTGTCCTCGCGGAAGATTTTCGCTTGATCGCGGGCGGGTCGGGAGTGCATCAATAGCGGCGTTCAAATGCTCGACAACCGACGCTAGCGGCATTACCTGTTCCGCCGGCGCGTGTCCCCGCTGTCCCCGTTGTCCCATCTCCGTGCTGGGCTCTGGCTGGCTTCACTTACTTCCTGTCCCGATAGGAAGTTTAAACAGCAGAGCGCCCTCTACTGTTTAAACTTAGAGGGCGCAAACCACGGAGTTAGAAGGTTTGCGCCCACACATCGCACACAGCCTCGCTCAGTGCGCGCGCAGTGCGGTGCGCCGGTAATAGTGCGCGGTGCTCTGTAAATGTCGCACCCGCTGCTCTGTAAATGTCGCACCCGCTGCTCTGTGAATGTCGCACCCGCTGCCCTGTAAATGTCGCACCCGATGCGCCAAAAACAGTGCATCGGGTGCCCCCTGAAGCAGTGCATTGGTGCGCCGTTTCAGGGGCACCCAATGTACCGTTTTCGGCGCACCGGGTGCGACATTTACAGGGCAGCGGGTGCGACATTATCGTCGCACCGCGCACTATTACCCGCGCACCGCGCACACTGAAAGGAGCTGTGCGCGAAGTAGTTTTGCACGCCCGTTAGTGCGCGGACAGCTACTTATGGGGCACTTAGAGGCTTTTCACTCCGATGCTAACACTTAGCGCCGGTTAGTGAATCAAGCCCTATGTCACAGCATGTCATTTCTCTTGAAAGTGTACCTGAGATGAGAAGTGTCTCAGGTGCCATACTTACCAGGGGCTTCCTTAAAGAAAACCTGAACTGAAAATTAAATGTCAAAATAAGCATACACAAGTCATACGTACCTTCCATGTAGTCTACTCCTCGGTGTCTTTCTCCTGTCCCGCGTCCTATTTGTTCACTGTGATCAAGGGAATTTTCCATCCTCCATTTTGAAAATGGCCATTACCCATAACAGCTTTCTGGTCAGCACACAGTTAAACTGTAACATCACCCACTTGAGCCATAGGGAAACATGGACATTACCTGGTACATCAGTTTTCCTCTCAGCTATAACTGACAGCAACTGATATTTTACTGACAGCAACTGATATATTTCAGATCTGACAAAATATTGTCAGAACTGGAAGGGATTATTGTCAGAAGAAAATGGTGAGCTTCTCAGAGGAACTGATGGCAAGGTAACTATGCAATGTTCATTTGAAGTTACCTCATGTGTTTATTTTAAATATTTTTACTCAGTACAGGTTCTCTTTAAGCCCCATTAGGGCCGCTTTTCCCTCGCCATCTCCCTGGGTGGCTCTGGTCCTTGGCAATTCAGCCCGAAAGCCTGACCGAGTTGTGCTTCGCTGCGCTTGCAAGGTGCGCTCCCACATTACGCTCCCCTCTCTGGGAGCAATCTGTGCCTGCGCACTAAGGATGGGACTGCAACGTGGGAGCGCGCCTGGCTAGGCAACGCACATGCAATGAAGCGGGCTGAATTGCCAGGGACCAGAGCCACCTGGGGAGACAGCGAGGGACGAAGCCCCAGGTAAGTATGGTACCTGAGACGCTTCTCGTCTCAGGTTCCCTTTAAGTTCAACTGTAAAAAATTCTGCTTCACTGTGAAAACCCAGTATGGGGAGCAAACAAAGCAGTAACTACCTAAAAACATCCACCCATAAGGACAGTTGACCTATTTTTGAAATATTCTCATAAACACTGCAACACTCACCTAGACCAATTCCTATCCAAAAGCCATCTAAGCTGCGGCTAGATAAAATAAAGTGATAGACACAAATTACTTTCTCCCATCTGCCAGAAAGATTTTGATCTCTTGTCTCCGGAAGATCTCGCTCTGAATTAGACCAATAAACGGTGTCATCATATACTGCAACACTTTTATTTACTGAATTACTGCAGGTCCCAAGGTCAGAATATTTCTTTGCAGCTCAGTTCTCTCTGCGATTCTGCGGCTGAACACAGAAAAAATAATGAAAGGAGACCTGATAAAGTTAAATCCTTCTGCAGAACATAAAACTTCACTTATACTCTGAGGAAGGAGAAATAATAAGAGCAAAATAGTTTTTGTAGAGATTTCCCTGATGGCCAATTAAACCCCAGTGCAGATGCCTGTAAACCCCCACAGTGCATGCGGCGTTACATAACGGAAGTCTTTCTGTTCTCTACCAGTCTTCTAAAATAAATCATCGCATTTTATCCTATGGAGCTGTGGGGGCAGCTAAAAAGAAAAATATGTAACTTTTAACAGGGAACAAGCTAAATAATACAGCTTAAAAAATACTCCCCGGATAGCTAAAGTGTTTGGATTTATAATTCCGCCACTCCGGGGCCTTAGCTTGCCGAAAAAGCGCCATTATTTTTTTAAACAACTTAAATAATCAACACTTGTATAAAGGATTGCCAGTTTCTCATAAGCGCCTCTATCACCTGAAGTGCTGATCCTCATACAGTAGAATCCCGGTTATCCAGAACTCCTCTAACTGACAGTCTCAAACAACCGGCACTAATTGCCGGCAGTACTCACGGTGGTAAAGGCCAACTTCTTAAACTGAATACTCACCTCGGGACCCAGGAAGATGGATCCCAGCAGCATCCATCTTCCTGTGGGCGGGTACACGTGATGTCACGCGACGGCAAACAACGGGCCTGAAGGGGAAGCCAAGCCATCTCAGTACTTTGCGTGGAGTCGTTGAGGATCTTAAAGATCTGATCCAACGTGATGGTCATTATCGTCGCAAGTTGCTAAAAGTCAATTGCGCAATCACGCACCTTTACCAGTGTTGTAAGATCACAGAAACATTAGCTCCTCACTCAAAGAAATCGCTGGTCGTCTGAAAAATTGTGTGGTAAGTATGGGCCTTTAGGCTGTTTGTGAGCTATGCTGTGCTTAAAGTGTAACTGTCGGGCATAAAATCAACAATCAATTCTTTATTTTTATCTGGTAAACAAGCAATGAGGATGCTAACCAGGCAATCCAAAAGTTAAAATCTCTATTACTTTTCTTGTTTATAAATGATCATTCCCCAGTTTACCTGACTCTTATTTGGTATGTTGCCGCACAAAGGAAGTTGCATGGCATGCTGGGTTGTCTTTTTTGCTTCTTTATTTCCCCTCAGACTTAACTAATGTTCAGAAACAAAAAAGGACAACCCAGCATGCCCTGCAACTTCCTTTTAGTGGCAACGTACCAAATAAGAGTCAGGTAAACTGGGGAATGATAATTTATAAACAAGAAAAGTAAGAGATTTTAACTTTTGATTTGCCTGGTTAGCATCCTTATTACGTGTTTACCAGATAAAAATAAAGAATTGACTTTTGATTTTATGCCCGACAGTTACACTTTAAAGACAGGTTTCCTGGCGCCCCTAGGGTTTAATATACTTTCAATTACTGTATTTTCCTATTTAATACAGAGTTCATGGTATGCAAATAGAGAGGGGTATAGAACTGTATGAGCCAGGCCAATATTTAGCATTGAGTCTCAAGCCACCAGAAAGCACACTTCTCCGCCATCAGCCGATTCCCATCAGTGCTGAATAACCAAGACTACTATATTTATAAAGAAGAGATCAGCATGGTGGCCACTTTATGGATCACCAAATAGTGTTTCGCCAATTTCATTAAAGGGGCACCACAACTACCTACTGTATGGTAGATTATAGTAGAATGTAATACATTATTCAGGATAACCAATTTTACCTGAATTATCCTGATTTCAGCAGAAACTTGCTTAGCCTAGGGTATTTATTTATGTAGCCTTCTGCCCCAGAGAACTCTGGGAGGCCAGGTGTTGCTACTGCTCACTTTGGAGCACAAGGCAAACAAACATTCTGCAGTGATGCTTTATGCCAGCAGTAAAGATGTCCCCACCTGTGATAAATTTAAGAATGTAAATCAAGGAGAAGGAAGATTTTACAGTGGGCAAATACTGACTAAATCATTTATAAATGAACACAGGCGGTCCACTACTTAGGCCACGTTCGCATCATCAAAGGCGGATGGCCTTACGCAACGCGTACAAATGCACACCATCTGTGTTTGTATGTGGCGCGTGGCTGATCCCATTCACTGAAAGTGAATGGGTCAGCCACGCGTTTTGTTAAAAAATGTGTGCAGAATGCGTTCGTGGACCGCACTGGTCCAGAACACGTGCAGTGTAAACAGCAGTCTATGCACTTGCCGTGCGTGTCTGCCTCCCGCACGAAATTGCCGAAATCAGGATGGCAACGCGTGCAATGTGAACGGGACCCTACAAACTGGTTACATTCACAGAGGAGCTCACTTCTGCATTTAGACCCATTGAGTTATGCTACTTTTTGCCTGATGAAGCGGGACCACACCTGCGAAACGCGTTGCACTAAGTGGAGTTGAATACAATTTTTGTATTGATATATTGTGACTCAATTGAGTTTTATATTTTTGAGGGAGGTAAGTCCACCTAAACATCCCCCTCTTTTAGACGGTTTTTAAACGTTTTTATCCTACTCTGGCGCCTCTGTACACCAAGCCTTGCTGAAATCTTGATTCCACCCTCGGTGGAGGGGTGCTACCCCATTTCCTATCTACAGAGAGCAACATCTTAAAAACCTGAGTGGGGTCAGGTTCTAATACTCCCCACCTGCACTTGAAGTGGTTGCCTATGGGTAACCCATCTTTGTGAGTATATCTAAATATTTTGCTTTAAACCACAACCAACTTAACGATATTACACCATATTGGGCTCTCGATTTCTCTTTGTTCTTCCAAGCACATTCCAGGAGTTTGTTTGTAAGTTGAATTTGTTTGTAAGTTGAGTCGTGTTATACATAGGGAAACCTGGATGAATTGTTTACTCTGGATTTGGACACATAGTATAAACTATGTTGCTTTCAATATGCTTTTAATTTGTTTTAAACTATTTATCACAGTTGTAATGTATATTTTGTATATGGAGACAATTTTGTTTGTATCTATTAAAAATTGTAATTCAAGTTGTTTGTAAGTAGGTGACTGCTGGTATAAGCAATTTTAATCATCAGGTTACAATCAGTAAAATTCCTCTATAAGAAAATGCTATTGGTTTCAGTATAGCAGAATGAAGATCATGGTGTTATTTTAATTAAACATCCCATACCTCACATACTATATACGGAAAACCAATAGAGGCCCTTCAAATCTGAGGCTACAATAAAATGAACAGGATTAAGGATCATCACCTAAGGGTAGTTACGCTAAAAGGTCAAAGTGCTGACCGCCATCAAAGAAAATTACATCACTCTTTTCTAAATACATATGAAACTCGAAAAATTACAATATCGTGCAAAAATCCATTGATTTCAGTACTTCAACTTAAAGGATACCCGAAGTGACATGTGACATAGACATGTGTATGTACAGTGCAAAGCACACAAATAACTATGCTGTGTTCCTTTTTTTCTTTCTCTGCCTGAAAGAGTTAAATATCAGGTATGTAAGTGGCTGACTCAGACAGGACGTGACTACAGTGTGACCCTCACTGATAAGAATTTCCCCTTTTATCTCTTTTTTGCTCCCAGAAGCCATTTTCTGCTAGGAAAGTGTTTTATAGTTGGAATTTCTTATCATTGAGGGTCACACTGTAGACACTTCCTGTCTGAGTCAGGACTGAGTCAGCCACTTACATACCTGATATTTAACTCTTTCAGGCAGATAAAGAAAAAAAAAGGAACACAGCCTAGTTATTTGTGTGCTAGGCACTGTACATACCCATGTCTATCTCATCATGTCACGTGTCACTTCGGGTATCCTTTAAAAGATAAAAGTGAAACTAATATATGAAACAGGAACCCCTTTTCAGGTGTTTTGGATGGATTAGCTGATTAGAGTCTGACATTTTGAGCCGAGAATATTGAACAATTTTACCAACAAACGTTAATGACAGAGGATGTCTTTTTACATTTCAAAGGGGGCTCAACTATGTTTCATCATGTCAGATTGAGCCTACAGAATCATATATAAGTCTGTATGTGATTCAAAACATCTTATATTGTACGGTTCTGATCCAGTTCTGTATAATGCTTGAAGAAGAAACGTAACATTTCGAAAGCTTGCAATAAACCATGTACAGGTAGTCATTAAAGGTATCCCACCCGACTCTACGAATGCAACATTTTCACAATATTCTAATAGCCTGAGATTTTGGGCTTCTCATAAGCTGTAAGCCATAATCATCAACATTATAACAAATAAAAGCTTGAAATATCTGCCTTTGAATGTAATGAGTCTATTTCATATATTACTTTCACCTTTTTAAGTTGAATAACTGAAATACATGAACTTATGCACAATATTCTAATTTTTTGAGTTTCACCTGTATGGTGATCGTGAAGTGAAGTAAGCAAAAAGAGCAATCCTCCGCTTCAACCAGGGGTGCTGATGCTGCAGAAGTACACCTGTCCCCACCCCTTTCCCCTCCTCCTCTAACCTGCACTCAGGTTGCCCGAAGTCCTGTAGGGGAAACATAGGTTAGGAGAGGGGCTGCGGAGGCCTACTGAAGCAATGTAAGTGGGGAGAGACAGTGGGGAGTAGCAGTTAAAGAGGAACTCCAGTGAAAATAATGTAATAAAAAAAGTGCTTCATTTTTACAATAATTATGTATAAATGATTTAGTCAGTGTTTGCTCATTGTAAAATCTTTAGTCTCCCTGATTTACATTCTGACATTTATTACATGGTGACATTTTTACTGTGGGCAGGTTATGTAGCTGCTGCTAGCTGTTTTGGCTGTTAGAGACAGCTATTAACAGCTAATTCCTGTTTGTGAACATTGTTACATTGTGGCAGTTTGCCCAGAGTACCGCAGTACTCAGAGCTTCTTGTGGGAGGGGTTTCAGCACAAAATCAGTCATACAGCGCCCCCTGATGGTCTGTTTGTGAAAAGCAATACATTTCTCATGTAAAAGGGGGTATCAGCTACTGATTGGGATAAAGTTAAATTCTTGGTTGGAGTTTCTCTTTAACCACTTCTCTACCACGGGGTTTTTCACCTAAAAACCACAGCAATTTTCACATTTAAGGGAGGCAAGGGTTAATGGGCTTAATGGGGGTATAATTTATTTAAAAAAAAAACTCACTGATGCTGATCACTCACTAATGCTGTGTTAGTTATCTGAGATCCTCTCACGAGTGATCTCAGTAACTGTAACAGCATAGTGACTGATACAATGTTTACACACATTCTGCATGAATAAGCACTGTCATTGGCTTTGTGAACACATGTTCACATCAGCCAATCACAGACCAGCGGGTGCCCGACGCACGCGAACGCGATCGCGCACAGCAGGAAAATAAACAGGAGTTGCCTATCTACGCCCCTGTGACTCAGGTGAATTTTAAAGGGGCGTAGATAAGCGTGGCAGAGGTTGTTAAGTGGTTAAGGCTGATCAGATACATAACAGTTCTTCTAGAAAGTCATCCATCTTTATAGTCATAAGTTAATACCAGATTTCACCAGCAGGTGGCATTTGGAAATGAAATCTCTACATTCAGGCAAAGTGTGCATAGAGGTATCTCCTTACATGAATACTTGGAAGGATTTCAAACAAAGAGTGGAATTTCAGTTTCTTTGGAAACCCCCAGCCATCAACTGGTTTCTGTCCAGACTTCCAGACTTTTGATGTAGAGAACATACGCTTGCTATTTACTGAACTAAAAATGAAAGCAAACATTACCAAATATTACATCACCTTTTCAAAGATCCCCAATGCGGCCACTTATTGGCAGCTGTGCCTCTGTGTACTTCCTTTCCCATTATTGTTCATTATTTACCACATGAATGTATTCTAGCTACTCTTCCTGTGATGTCATCATTACTTCCTCCTGCTGATGATGTAATACTATTGTGTTGTGTTATTGCTGAGTAACATCTTAGACAAGCACAATAACTACTGCTTCTGTTAAACCGTGCAGTTAAAGGGAAGGTTCAAGCAAAATAAAAAAATGAGTTTCACTTACCGGGGGCTTCTACCAGCCCCATGCAGCCATCCTGTGCCCTCGTAGTCACTCACTGCTGCTCCAGTCCCCCGCTGGCAGCTTGCCGACCTCGGAGGTCGGCGGGACGCATTGCGTACATTTTTACGCATTCCCGATAGTGCAGGAACATTAACGCATACATTTTTACGCGTTACTTGTTCAATGCGTAAATTTTTACGCATTGAACCAGTAATGCGTAAAAATGTATGTATTAATGTTCCTGCACTAGCGGGAATGCGTAAAAATGTACGCAATGCGTCCCGCCGACCTCCGAGGTCGGCAAGCTGCCAGCGGTGGACTGGAGCAGCAGTGAGTGACTACGAGGGCACAGGATGGCTGCATGGGGCTGGTAGAAGCCCCCGGTAAGTGAAACTCATTTTTTTATTTTGCTTGGACATTCCCTTTAAAAAGGACAATTATATTTTATCGAATTTAAACAGTTAGCTCATGGACAGATTCTCTCTGGTAGATTACTCTCCCGGGACCACAGCTCCAAGGGTCAGTTCACACGTAAGCTTTAAAGTAATGAATGACGGCTGCCATATCTATTTCCTTTTAAACAATAACATTTTCCGGAGAGTCCTGCTGATCTCTTTGGCTGCAGTAGTGTCTGCATCACACACCTGAAACAAGCATGCAGCCAATCCAGTCAGACTTCAGTCAGAGCACCTGATCTGCGGCATGCTTATTCAGGGGCTGTGGCTAAAAGTATTGGAGACAGAGGCCCAGCAGGACAGCCAGGCAATCTGCATGGTTCAGGTGTACTTCAAGGTGGCTACACACTATATAATTTACAAATCATATATGTATACAATATACAGATACAATATATATATATTTCTATTCGAAAATTATGCTAGATTTTTCCGACTGGTTGTAACATTAGAAGAGTCTGACCAATGTATCATTTTTACCCAATTATGAAAAAACTAGTACAAAGGTCAGTCCGTTGAAAAACGGGAGCTAGGCCTTGGCCACAACCACCCTGTTAGGGCTGGTTCAGACGGACGTTTGGAGGCGTCGCGTTCATTGGCGTCGCGGCAGCAATGCGTTCGGGCTTTCAGCAGCGTTCGCGTTGCGTTGGGATGCGGTCGCGTTTTTTCTTCCCCTAGGGGGACATTACCCGTAGCGGTTAACCGCCCCTGGAAGCTACATGTAGCTTCCAGGGGCTCCTTGAACGCCACCCGAACGCCGCGTTCATGCAAACGCGCATGAAAGCTTGGTACAAACGCTCCCATTCACTTGAATGGGAGCGTTTAACGCCAAGCCCCGAACGCTGGCTGTAAACGCTCTGCAAGCGTCCGTCTGAACCAGCCCTTACGCATGCACGGTTGTGACTCACACATGCTCACACGTCCGTGCACGCTTGTTCCGCCTCTGTTGTCCGTAGTCCATCCACGTGCCGCGCATGCGCACCAGGCACAATGCAAGAACACAGGGAAATTATTATATAGAATAATCAAAAACAAGAAAATGTTTCAGTCCATAAATTATTATTATTTATACAGTGCCCGACAACTTCTGCGGCGATGTACAGAGTATATTGTCTTAACTGTCCCTCTGAGGGTCTCACAATGTAATCCCTACATAGTCATATGTCTATGTATGTATCGTGTAATGTATGTATCATAGTCTAGGACCAATAGCAAGCCAATTAAGTTATATGTATGTTCTTGGGAATCAAGAAAATCAAGAAATGTCAATCTACCTTTTGAAAAATTGATAAAAAATGTATGAGAATTTTCAACCACAACTGAAAAATACCCAAAAAACATAAAAAATCAGATCACATTTCTTGATCGAAAAAAAATATATATAACACTGAATATTTATATATAACTGATTGTTTAAACAAAACAGGAAAATGTAACATTTTATTTTATTGTGTGTGGCCACCTATAAACTATACAGTTAACCTCCCTGGCGTTCTGATAATGCGCAGCCGCACGGCACGCATGGTTTTTTAAACTTAATTTTTTTTTTTAATCATGTAGCTAGCCTAGCGCTAGCTACATGATACCTCCCTCCCAGCGGAATCCCACCCACCCTTCCGATCGCCGCCGGCTATCATGGCCGTCAGGAGATCCCATTCTGAACGGGATCTCTGTCAGTCCTTCCCCCGTCGCCATAGCGATGACCGGAATGACGTCATCGACATCAACAACGTTGTGACGTCATAGGGAGTCCCGATCCACCCCTCAGCTCTGCCTGGCACTGATTGGCCAGGCAGCGCAAGGGGCCTGGGGGGCGCTCGTTAGGCGGTGGATAGCAGCGCATCGGCGCTTTGCTTGCTGCGTGGTTTTTTTTTTTTTTTATTCTTAAAATCGGCCCACCAGGGCCTGAGCGACACCATCCGGAGTCTCTGGACGAGCTCAGTTCGTCCAGAACGCTAGGGAGGTTAATAAGCCGCACACCGAACAACATAAGATCAATTCCTGCCTATAACAACAGTGTAAACATTCAGTAACTTTGCATATAGGTTAAAGAGAATCTGTACTGTAAAATTTTTACAATAAAAAGCATACCATTCCATTCATTATGTTCTCCTGGGCCCCTCTGTGCTGTTTCTGCCACTCTCTGCTGCAATCCTGGCTTGTAATTGCAATTTTTATGCAGTGTTTACAAACAAAAGGCATAGCAAGTGATACGCTGAGAGGAGCTCAGTGTGTGAGTCATACAGAGTGTGCAGGGGGCCAGGAGAGGGTGTGTATAGCTTATATCCAATTACAAGCAGCACAGCACATTCCAGCCTGACTGCCTCAGCCCGAAAGAGGAGAGAAGATTAGATCATATAATAGAGATAACACAGCCACTGTGCAAATAGAAAAGGCTGCAGTAAGACAGAGCACATTAGGACAGCTATAGGAACATATAGGATAGAAGAAATAAGGCTCACAATTTTGTTACAGAGTCTCTTTAAAAACAGTGGCATGCAATGATTGATGGGTAATGTCTATTAAACGCCGTCCATGCCGTTCCCAGAAGCCTGTCGGGGTGGGGATTGGAGAGGCCTTCACTGGACCCTGGGACTGGTGAGTATAAAAAACACAAGCTCAAGGGAGCCACAGATGTCTTCTCCTTTAGATTAGGCCTGACCCCTAACTATAATTACACTAACTTAATTTTTACTTACTCTGTCTCTGCAGCTCATGATTCTACTATATATTTTTTAGGAGAGAGGACACTCTTTCCTGAACGGCAAGGAGTTTGTTTCGGACATAAAAGAGAATTGGTCCACAAGAGGAGTGAAAAAATAAAGATATAAATATTTAACTAATAACAATTTCTATCAGGGGAGGGGGCCTTTGACATTAGCTGTCATCAACTAAGGCTCCATTCACACTGGAAAACCTCAAAACGCTAGTAAAATCACTTGCATTTTGCAAAGCAATTTTCCTGTGATTTTTCACTGTGCAGAAAACAATTTTTAAAGCGATTGTTTTGTGATTCTTTAGGCCCTGTTTACATCTGAGCAGGAATCGTGCGATTTCCGCTCACTGTAAACCGTTTAGCAGTTGTTATCCTATGGCAGTGTACTCACTGCCGCGATCGTAGGTGTTTTGCGAGTAGCGATAATTGCAAACACGTTACATGCAGCTTTTTGGTGGCGATTCTGGAGCGATTAGCATGTATAGAACCACTAATCGCGATCGCTCCCAAAACGCTACATTGTCCAATGATTTTTCTGCATTTATCGCAGTAAAATCACTCCCGCAAAACGCTAGCGGTAATCGCTAGCGTTTTGTGATTTTAGATGTGAACAGGGGAACTTTAACACAGGATTGAATTTTAACCCACTCAGTAGCTGATACCCTCTTTCCCATGAGACATTTTTAAGCGGTATAAAACCTGACATAATATGCAATAAAAACATGTTTTCCTACTTTTTATATGCCATACGGTTATCATATTTGCATTTGTGCATAAGTATTATTATTCATTTCGAAATTACAAGTTCCCAAAAGTACAGTTTTTTGCTTTGAAAGCTGACTTTGCATTTTATTCATAACTGGTTTTATTCATTATCTATTGAAGGCAGAAACGCTTTAAGTGTCTGTCTGTGTTCAGGAGCTTTTGAACAGTCCGAGAATGTGTCACCTTCCTCACTTGATACAATTAAGTAAACACAAGATAACATTATCCCCACTTCGGATGCCTCCAGATTCCTCTGCACTGAACTTTAAAGTCCTGTGTGTAACCCTTTGAATGCTGTTCTTGTAAAAAAAAATGCTAGTTGTATATAATATGCTGTAAATAATTTTTTAGAACAATGAAAATAGTAGTAAAAATGTTTCTGTACCGTGTTAGCCAAACAAATTATGTAGGTAGAAAAAAAGGTACTTCTCCGTTAGCTGGGCGCATCCGATAGGTGGCGCTAATTACATTAATAGTCACATAACAAAACTGTAACTTGGAACAAATGTAATGTAATGTAATAGTCACGTAACAAATGTAATTTAATAGTCACCGTTAGCCGCAACTGGCCGTCTCGCTGCAGCCAAATGTATCAAAAGTGAGTTAATTGAATTAAATTAAGCCGGCGGCAATGTAACAGATGAAGCAGCTGGCTTCGGCTCTGCCTCCTCTCCTCCCCCTGCCTCTCTCCTATAGAACACGGACAGTCGAGAGTCATTCGTCGCAATAGCAGTACAATAGCAGTTGCAAGAAACAAGCAGAGCGGGAAGCTGCAGACATTGCTTCTGCCAGCACCTGCTCTGCAAAAACAAATGGCAGGATTCCCTGCCGCGACGAATGACTCTGGGAGGACACGCGTGTCCCCCTGGCTGCCAGTTTTCTATAGGAGAGAGGCAAGGGGGAGGAGACCGAGAGCCGAAGCCGGCGGCTTCATCTGTTACATTGCCGCCGGCTTAACTTAATGTAATTCTGTTACGTGTCTATTAAATTACATTTGTTCTAAGATACACTTTTGTGACGTGACTATTAATGTAATTAGCGCCACCTATCAGATGTGCCCAGCTAACGGAAAAGTACCGAAAAAAACAAAGTCTTGTACCCTGAAGCAGGTAAATAGTAAACACGAAGATGGCAGTTGTGCTGGTTGCTGTTTAGCTGTTAGGTGTCAGGTGATCAGCAGGCTGCAGCCAGTGAGTTTGTGCAAGCACACATGAAATCTAACAGGTTTCTCAAGATCATGAAGCCAAATAAATCATGTTACATTAGGTGTCATGAATCCTGTTCCACATTTTAAACCTTCTGTTAATGTCTTGAACATTTTCATAAATTTGTACTCAAAAATTTGTGAGTACAAATTTATGAAGATCCCAGAAAGCTTGCATTATTTAACTTTATCAGTTAGCCATTAAAAGGTATTACTTTTACAACACTTTGGTTTTCTCTTAGAGCAAAGAAAAAATGCTGGGTTTCATTCCGCTTTAAACTTTTCTCGAATAGATCTTTTGTCGAATATCTGTATGGCCGATATTGTGATGAAACCCCTCCCACAGTATGATATCAGGGCCATGGCCCTGACAGTTTGCCGTCTGTGAACCTACTTGCATTGTGGGAAATAATGGCTGTTTCCAACTGCTAAGCTAGCAGTATCTCCCTGTGTGCATAGAACTCTGAACATTCCACAGAGATTACCTGGCAGAACAAAAGATGTGACCATCTACATTTTTAAGAATGTTAATCAAAGAGAGGTAAGGTTTTTCAATGGGCAAACACTGAGTAAATGTTTGCTATTTCAGCAAATCGCTAGTCCCTGGCGACCGCTACACTGTGAATGCATTGAGGGATGAGCACGAGCTCACCATACAGCTCACCATACATGTTGGCTCCCCCCATTTCTCCTAAGAGTTTCGGCTCTGGTATCCTTTAAAGAGAACCCGAGGCGGGCTTCTGAGAATAAAATCTCCATACAGATGCTGGGTCTGCCTATACAGCCCAGCCTCTGTTGCTATTTAGATCGCCCCTAAGCCCCCCCTGCGCTCTGCAATCCCTCCATAAATAACAGCCATGCTGCTGACACGCAGCTTGTCAGAGCGGGCTGTTTTCCTTTGTAACGTCAGTCTCCGCTCTCCCCCGCCTCCTGCATCGCTCCGGTCCCAGCCCACGTCCCTTCCTTCCCCGCTGATTGGAGGGAAGGGACGTGGGTGGGGACCGGAGCTCTGCAGGAGGCGGGGAGAGCGGAGACTGACGTTACAAAGGTAAACACAGCCCGCGCAGTGCGGCTGTGATTTATGGGGTCTCCCTGAGCGCAGGGGGGATCTAAATAGCAACAGAGACTGGGCTCTATAGGCAGACCCAGCCTCTGTATGGGAATTTCGTTTTGAGAACCCCGCCTCGGGTTCTCTTTAAGTTTTGCTTCAGGAATAGCTAATTTGCTCCCTATAACACACAGAAACCGAATAATGTAATAGCCAGCTTGCTACTTCCTACAACAAACAGAAAAGTACTGGGTTAGAAATACACAAAACACTGGGATACTAGCAATACATAACTGATCCCTATTCGCCCCTTGACATAATATTGGTAATATATTACCATAAAATATAACTTTTATTGTCAATCATTAATAAAACTGGGCTAACGATACCATCACCATACAACATATAGGGTGGGGGGGACACAAAATATATACAGTTATATGATCGTTTTGGTGTACTGTTACCAATAATGTCCTAAATGGACAGTTTGGTACATATAGGATGGGCGTCTGGGTCCGGTTATAGCAGTCACCCAGAAATCCGTCTATTCATATATAACAGCAATTTGTAGATGAGTTGAAGAGAGATTTAGCCCACAATACTCCTACATATAATCTTGATCTGCTCTAAATCAGGTTTCAGTCTCTCAGCCAAACATTGCTAAAGGATCGTCACCCGACATGTGTGGTTATAACCCCAAAAAAAGCTGCAGAGCAGTAAAATCACCCCCACCTCCACTAACACACCCACAGAATCAACATGTTTCGTCTAATTAATACATTTAAAGTGGACCCAAATTAAAAATACAAGATTTCAGAAATAAAATCTATTTTCTAAATTATAATAATAAATAGCAGCCTTTTTTCAGCTGCATGATGACAAATATAAAATATTTTACATTTATTGGAGGAACCCCTCCCTTCCTTTCATATTGCCGGGACAAAATCCGGAAAACTGGTGGAGTAGGTGGTGTCCGGCAATGGAGGAATTGCTAATGGCTGCCACCTGTATAACCCTAGTTATGAAAAGAGAAGGGTGAAAAGCATGCACTGAAATGCTCATAGGCTTGAAGGAGTGTTTATTTATCTTTACCTAATAAAAAAAAATGTTTGGTTTGGATCTGCTTTAAGCTTCGTCAGGATAATAAAATAAAAAAGGTGCAGTGCTAAAGTGCATAACAGAGTGACATACTAGGTATAGCCCAAGTCAGAGCCAACCTGATACTGACTCAAAAGCAAGTACCGTATATATAGAGGTACACCAGAGGGTACCACACCCTCGTTAACCATACCACACCTCCCCATTACTCGACACCTAATCATTCTCAGGTAACACTGTACCAAACTGTCCATTTAGGACATTATTGGTAACAGTACTCCAAAACGTTAGCCCGGATTTATTAATGATTGACAATAAAAGTAATATTTTATGGTAATATATTACCAATATTACTTCCTACAACACACAGAAATCAGATGCTGCCTCCAGCAAGCGTTCCTCATTTCCTGTTCTAAACTCTGTAGGCCTCTTTTAAACCTAACAACTTCCTTTCATATGATGTCTCCTTCCTTAAATATCGAGCCCCTTAGTACTGTGCAACTTCCTGTTGAAAGCAGACACAAAAAGGAAGATGTAGACCCTGCGCACAACAAGCAGTGCCAGGGAAACTGTTACATTTAGCTGCTGCTGTATCCAGTCCACATCTCCTGTTGTTTGGGTATATTTGTGTACCGTGTCTGTGCTGAATTTCCTGTTTCCGCCTCTTCAGGAATATACTGGCTTCATCAAGGACAAGGTAGTAACCATAGTGCATTTACAAACCCACATATCTCACACCACGCCACCACGCCATACGCCTCCAACTGTTCATTGTCACCCTCGCTATTCACTGGTACAATGCTGCTTAGTTACTCACTTCTTCCTGTGCCTCTCACCACCTCCCGTTTGCGCGCATCCTGACATATCCATAGAAGGAGTTTCAAGGCCATTTATAAAGACTTTAAATACATTTTTTGTCCTCTCCTAGTTATTGTTTTGCTTGAAATACAAACCCCCTCCTATAAGGTAAAGAGCCGTATTCAGCTAACTGCTGTGATTGTGTTTATCCCTCTGTTACATTTTAAAGGTATTAAAGCGAAACTGAACTCAGAACTTCCTCTCTGCTCTAAAAGATATGCAACAGCATACTAGCCTTTAAATAAAAACATTTCTTTGTTACAGACACTAGCATTGAACAATTTTAGCGTAATTTTCACCGCTACGATGCTGATCATAATTACAATTCCATGGGTATGCGTGCATATGCGTGCGCTTCTCCAGCTATGCAAAATGACGTTCATGGAATGCACTAGCTCGTCTGACTTGTGAAAAGTATGTTCGCGGTAAACGCTGCACACATCTACTGAATAGTGATGAGCCAATGCAGCCATTTTCATTCTTCTGAAAATGTCATATATTGGCACAGATAAGAATATTTGCAAAAATGTATGGGCATTTTTTGGCAAATGCACTGAAGTCTATGGGCATGAGAAAACACATTTTCCCCAGTTGCAGGGAGAAAGCCCATACCATGGAAATACTCTGATTGCATGCGATCTGGAAAGCACATCAGATCACAAGCAGTCTAAACCAGCCCTTAAAGGGGAACTTCAGCCTAAACAAACATACTGTTATGTAGGGCCCTTTTCCACTAGCAATCGCTAGCGTTCACGCTGAACGCTAGCGATTGCTGAATCGCAATTACCGGCGATTCCCCGACGTTCGCGGCCGCGATTTTGCTATGCTATGCACTGCATAGCAAAATCGCGGCAAATATCGCTCCGCCGCGCGTTCGCGTTCCCGGCAAAAACGAATCGCGGTAGTGGAAATGACCTACCCCGATTCCTATGTTAAAAAGCAAACCGTAGCGATTGTAAAATCGCTAGCGGTTTGCGTTTTTGCGATTCAGCCAGCGCAAACGCGCTGGTGGAAAAGGGCCCTAAGTTACATTAGTTATGTTAATTGGAATAGATAGGTAATATAATCTTTTACCCACCCTGTTTTAAAAGAACAGGCAAATGTTTGTGATTCATGGGGGCTGTCATCTTTGTCATGGGGGCAGCCATCTTTTTGGTTTAAAGGAGGTGACAGGGAGCATGAGACACAGTTCCAACTGTCCTGTGTCCTGTTAAACCCTCCCAGCTGCACACACTAGGCTTCAAATGTCAAATTCAAAATGTAAAAAAAAAATTGCATCAAAACAGCAGAACGAGAACAACAACATCAGAAATCCCATCATGCTTTGCACAGCATAAGGGGAAAACTGCCTGGGCAGTTTTCTTCTGTGCAGCTAAAAATGAGGCTTGTATAAGAGAAACAAAGTTCTAATGCTGTGAAACTGTTAAAGAAGCACCAAGCCTTTTCAGTGCTGCTGAGTCGATTTTTAGTCTGGAGGTTCACTTTAACCACTTTATCCACCACTACAGTATATCTACATCCTCTGTGACTTCATTTAAGCCACGAGTCAGTAGATATATGTCTTGTAGCAGAAGCAGTGCTGTGCAGGATTGGGCTTGTTCCTGTGCACATTTCTGGCACTATCTGATGGAGCACTAATTGGTGATCGGGAATATATGTTTCCTGAGCTAATGAGATTGATTTTTACCATTAAAAAAACTTTTATTTTCTCAGTTTATAGTGTAGAATACATTCTGTAGCATTATTTCAAAATCAAATATCTTCATCATCAATTGTGACAGGAACATAATCTAAGTTTTGTGATAAGCGGTAAGAATAGCCAAACAAAATGTGTGTTTTTTATCTACAGTAGCACTTTTTATTTTTAAACTGGAATTGGTAAAACTGAGAAATAATGTGTTTTTTCTATTTATATCCTTGTTTTCCCATTAAAATTCATAGAAAACAAAATTGTTCGAGGGAAAAAATGGCATACAATGAAAGCCTAGTTTGTCTTGAAAAAAACAATATATATTTCATGTCTGTGTCATCAGTAGGGATAAAGTGATTTCTGATTAAATAAGGACATAGCTAAACTGTCAACACTGCTCTGGTCCATAAGTGGGAAACAAGGTCTGGATGCGAAGTGGTTCAGCAAGAGCCAAGAAGGTTGAGGGTGAGTATATGCACTCTATGGAAAGAAACACAGAGACAACGAGAGCCCAGATGGTGCAGTACGTCACAGAGATTAATTAATAAATTAAATGGTGTTGAAATGATACTCACAAAGATTGCAGAAGGGCAACCGACCACTGCAGGCAGGTGGAGATGCACAAACCTGACTCCACTCGGGGTACCAGGAGACCTGGCGAAGGTCGCTCTCTTGAAAAAAACTCTTACACACTAGGTAGGGACAGAGACCACCAGTAGTCAGGTTTAGGAGCATCCCACGAGTGGGGTGAGACACAGTATAAAGGGGGTAAAGTAAAAAGCACATGCAACGCGTTTCGTGGGAACTCGCCCACTACCTCAGGCCAAATAAAGTGCCACTAAATGCCGGGAGCCGGGAGGCGTCTTGAATCCGGCTACCGGCATTTAGTGGCACATTAGTTGGCCTGATGAAGTGGGAGAAGTCCCACGAAAGGCGTTGCCTGTGCTTTTTTTACAAATAAATATCCATTCCTATATGGGTGTGTCATCATTGAGGTAAGCCACCTCATTTATTTATATTTTAGTTGCTTTTAATGTATTTTATTCACCTTGGGCGCCTATTTACCCAACTTTGTACCTTAAGCAAGAGTACGAGGACAAAACTCTATTCTGTATGTTATTCACTCCTTTGGAAACCCATCAAAAGTCAATCAAAGTGAGTCAAGGGAGTTGCTTACATTGAAAGATAGGGCCAGGAGCCAATGAAATCAGCTCCTGACCCGCTCACAGGAACTCTGCAGTCATAGAGACTTCAGAGCCGAGTGAGCTGCGACGGGAATTCAGCGGTGACATCGGCGGGAGCGACGAAAATGGCAGACATGCGCAGCGGTGGTGAATTGAAATCAACGCCCTGGCAGCCAGATAGCCATCAAAACAGGGTGTAGATTTCAATTACTAAGGTCCGTAAGTAGTTTGATTCACTAAACCAATGCCAGCCATGCTAGCATTTCGCGCGCATTAGAAAGGGGTGTTACGGTTTTCACGGGCAAACTTTTATGCTCCCTTATGTGCGTGCAAATTCGCTTTTGCACGCGAAAACCGTTATGCACATTATAGTGCGCGCAAAACGCTAGCGCGGCCGTGCTATAAGTTAGCACGGTTTAGAGAATCAACCCCTATGAGTAGCAGTAGGGTATTGTACCATGTAAGCCATCAGTAAAAGCAAGAAGTTTTAAATCAGGATAATACCATTTATTGGCTAACTAAAAAGAATATGAATAAGCGAGCGTTCGGCCTTGCAGACTTTGTCGGGCTTAAAACCTGTTTGCTTGCAAGCTGATGGAACAGACAGCTATATACATGCAACATCAAAAGGAGATACATAGATTTTTTTCAAACATAAATACATGTCATTAACAGAACATCTAAATGGGGTGGGAGGTTGTTAGCTGAGATAAGAATCCTTGTTTACACTATGCTCCCAGACCTGGGAGTTGGATTGTCACAAAGGCATCGTAAATTCTGACTTCACAAGTTTAGCTATATATGCTGAGAGAGTTTTTAGCATTAAATATCCCCAGCCTTATACCAATATAAAAAGTTGTTGGCCTTATTCAAGCCTTTGTCCACCACTTTGAACCAATTTATGAATTTTGTTTCTGCTATTAATCGATCATTTGACTTTTTGAAGCCACCCTTCAGGGCAGTGACACGAAGATCATACATGCTGTGTCCGTTGGAACGACAGTGTGTAGCAACTGGGAGTTCAGATTTGGTATAGTTAATAGTGTGCCTGTGTCCATTCATATGTTTGCGCAGAGTTTGTCCAGTTTCTCCCACGTGCCGAAAGCTTGCTTATTCTTATTCGTTTTAGTTAGCTAATAAATGGTATCATCCTGATTTAAAACGTCTTGCTTCAACCCCTATGAGTGACAAAGATGAGTAAAAGCTATAGCTCTTGAAAAGCCACAGAATGTGAAAGGACTTGACCAACAAGTGGTCCCAAATACTGAGACATTAGTCTTTAACCCTTTAGCAGTCAATTTATTTAGAGGCTTGCAAGTGTTTCAAGGCAATTTATTTTAGCACATTTTGTTTATTTCTTATTAATTACATTTCCTTGCTTTTAATTAGTACTTCTGCAATGTGTATTTATGGCCACTAGAGGGCAGTGTGAGACAATAAAAAAGGATTCCTGCTTTCAGTTTCTATATTTTCTGCTAGTAGAGAGAGATCAAAGCATTCCAAGAATTTACAGCATAACGAGTTCTGCCAACTGAGGTCAAAAGCAGCACTTATATCAAACGAGATAACTCTAGGGAAGTTACTAATGGGTTAAGATAACGGCTCAAATGACTGCAATGACTTGTTTTACTGAGAACAATTACAAGTAAAAAAAAAAAGTAAAAGATACTTACCTCAGTAGAGGGAAGCCTATGGATTACGATGCTAATATCTCCGATACATTTCACTTTTTCTCCTAAGTTTTCTCCAACATGATATTTTCCCATCAATAAAATGCCTTATAAGCCACCAGTAAGCAAGAAAAAATGACAGTGCTTTGTCACCTACTTTTTTTTATTGCAGAGAGCAAAAGTTACTTTAAACGGAAGATGAAAAATGATTAGGAGAAAACTTCAGAAAAAAAGTGAATTGGATCGGGCTCATAGTGTACGGGGTTAAAGATACAACCTTTGACAGAGAAGAGCCGGGTTTGAATCGTGACTACAGCCAGTTACCTTTACAGTAATGAGTCCTTGGGCAAGACTCCCTAACACTACAGGGAGGCTTATTGAGCACAATCCTAGTGGCTGCAGCTCTCAAGCGCTAGATAAATATTTACATTATTATTAGAATTGAGTCTTGGAGACTGGTGGTTCCCTCTGCTCGGTAGATTGGACACGTTCTAAACGTTGTTAGCAATGGTGCAAAAATAAGACAACATAATCATCCAACTTATTTTAGGTGAAGTACCATTGCCACACCAATTATGCAGATTTGAAGCTTTTTTAAGCAAAAATGACTCCATTCAAACCATACAAAAAGATGTCCAAATGGAATTCTGGGAACACGATGCAAAACAAAGATCCTTCCTGTTACTGTTGGATGCAGGGAAGACGATTAAGCATGGCAAAATGATACCGCTTGTTGCCAATAGAATAACACATCTAAAACAACTGTCAAGATCCTTTGCAAAGAATATTCAAAGGAAGTCCTTTGCCAAACAAAACTGCAATCATGTGTGATCATGAATGATCGTAAGTTTTACAAACTTTGGTACTAAATCAGGCCAAAACCTAGCTGATTTGGCAAGAGGAAAAAATGCTCAAGACCAAATAAAAAAACAATAATATAGAGTCATAGCCAAGTTTTGCCAAGTAAAACGATATCTTGGAAACATTTAGAATATTTTTATGAAAACCTAGAGACTGCAAAGTTTTAAGTCCCCAGAGGGCAGTGTGGATTTTCTTGAAATTATTTCCCTCTATAAAAATTAAGAAACAGATATCTTAGCTTTAAACTCTTCAATAACAAAAGAAGAAATTGCAAAAGTTATTAAAATTGTGTCCACAAGAAAGTCACGGGCCAAAACCACTTCATGAATTATTTTTTGTTGTTGAAATTCTACTAGAAGATACTAGTGAACTGCTTACTCAATCGCATGTTGTAGGGGGGTCGGGGGAAAATGAGCTGAACTTACCCGGGGCTTCTAATGGTCCACCGCAGACATCCTGTGTTGGCGCAGCCACTCCCCTATGCTCCGGCCCCGCCTCCGGTTCACTTCTGGAATTTCTGACTTTAAAGTCAGAAAACCACTGCGCCTACACGCCCGTGTCCTCGCTCCCGCTGATGTCACCAGGAGTGTACTGCGCAGACACAGACCATACTGGGCCTGCGCTGTGCGCTCTTGATGACATCAGCGGGATCGAGGACACGGCAACGCAGGCGCAGTGGTTTTCTGACTTTAAAGTCAGAAATTCCAGAAGTGAACCGGAGGCAGGGCCGGAGCATCGGTAAATGGCTGCGCGGGCACAGGATGTCTGCGGGGGACCATTAGAAGCCCCGGGTAAGTTCAGCTCATTTTTCCCCGACCACCCTACAGTATCCCTTTTAGGCTGCTTTCACAGTGGGACATTACAGGTGCACGTTAGAGCAGCCTGTAACGCACCCCACCGCACAGTAATGAAAAATCAATGGGCTGTTCACAGTGCCCACGTTGCGTTACATTGTAACGCTGCACCTCAAGATAACGTACTGCATGCAGTACTTTATACGCGGCTGATTAATATTCACTGCACAGTGTGACGTGCAGTGTTTACTTCCTGGAGCGGCCGCTCTGTGCGGCGATTGGCTGGCGGGACCACGTGATGCCGCATGCGTCCAAGAGTACGCATCGCGGCATCACGGACGCCAGAGTGAGCTGCACAACGCGGCTCAGTCTGACGTCCACATCCAGCACCACCAGGCGTTGCGTTAGGGGCACGTTATGCGACCATAACGTCCCCTAAAACGCATCGTCCTGGTGGGAAAGAAGCCTAAAGGACCACTACCGCAAATCATTTAATTTTTATCCATCCCACAGTAGATATAACAAGTATATAGAAGCCTCGCTGTGTCTTTTCTTTTTTTTTTGTGATGGCCTTTTAATTTTCTATATCTCACTGTAATCTGTGTCCGTCAGTCCCTGACACAACGCTGACGGACTTTTGTAACTAAATAAACATAGCAGGGGGAGACTTTTCAGGTTTTGAAAAAAAAAGACAGATGGTTTAGCACTGCTTTCTCAACTGACAAATCTACTGCACAGCTCACCTGTTGCCCGTCTTCCCCCTCATCAAGAGCTGTTACATCGAAGGACCCCCCCCCCCCACACACACACACAGTGATGGCGATAGACGGTAGACTGGCTCATTATGCCGGCAGACTGGCAAAGCTCCCCCTGCTATGTTTATTTAGTTACAAAAGTCTGTCATCGTTATGTCAGAGACTGACGGACACAGATTTCAGTGAGATATAGAGTATTAAAGGGCCATCACCAAAAAAAAAAAAAAAGACACAGCGAGGCTTCTATCTATCTACTGTGGGATGGTTAAAAATTAAATGATTCGCAGTAGTGGTCGTTTAAAAAATACTATAATCCAACCCCACATTCTTTTACTCCCCTCACCCCCTTTCCCCCCTCAGCTCAAGCCAGTAAAGCTCTTTTGAATTTTGTACCCTTAAAAAAAACAAAGACTCAACTGATACTGGTTCATATCATCCAGTCTGTCTATCAGAACTTTCAGCTATAATCTAAAATTATGGCCAACGGGTAACTCAATTTAATTTTATTCACCTGAATGAATAAGCCTTGGTCAAGCAGTAATGGTTAAAAGTAGAGCTTCACTGGCGGTATGAATATTTCCATATTTTAGGGTCTTTTAAAAGGTTTCAGACCCTAAAAAAAGGAAAAAATCATGCTGCCAGAATGCCAGCAGCAGCCCCTTCTCTCACTCACCTCCCTGGGCTCCAGCGCTGCAATTTTCCCTCCTATCTCCAGATGGCGCTGTAACACTCAATGACGGCAATCTCACCATAGTGATTCAGAGCCTTTGAGGACAGGAAGGAGAATGGCTACCGATGTCTGGATCCCCTGGGAGGTGAGTAAAAGCTCCCACTGCACGCAATACTCTGCATAGAGCTCCTGGTGGGTGGCCCGAGCATAGCTCATGCTTACTACTAGGGACGTTAAATTTACAGCAGGCTTTGATGGTTTTGGAGCATTCACAACAGGCTGGACCTTTTTCATGTCCAGAAACCATCATAGCCCTGAATGTGGGGGAAGCCTTTGTTCTGGTTGGACAAAGTGCTACAGGTAAGTCATATCAATGTTAAGAGACAATTTACTGATTTTATAAAAACTACACACCTCTGTTTGGCAAGATTCACTTGGTGGGTATTTTGTCAAATTCCTCCTGTGTAAAGGTGGCCATACATTTGTTGGCTTTATGAATGATCGACCATCCAATTTGGTTATAATTATTATTGAATCGGATGAAAATCGGTACCTCCAAGAGCATGCCGATTGACAAAGCAACCAATTTCTCGCAAAAATGGTTTGCATATATCAATCGGACATGCTGCAAGATGTCAGGCTGGTGTGGTGCGTGGTAGTAACGGCGACCAGTATCAGTACGAGCAACGAATGTGACGAAATCCCTGGCACTGCCCCCCAGTGTATGAAT
Organism: Hyperolius riggenbachi; assembly: GCF_040937935.1. Taxonomy (NCBI): domain Eukaryota; kingdom Metazoa; phylum Chordata; class Amphibia; order Anura; family Hyperoliidae; genus Hyperolius; species Hyperolius riggenbachi. The sequence goes on from NC_090647.1 coordinate 68,015,702, forward strand.
GTGCCCCCCGTGAGTGCATTTATACATTACCTGTCCTGTGTCGCCCACCATGTGGTGCCCATCCATCTTCCGGTTCTTCCTCTTCCATTTGCACCTAACACGTCACCGGCATATAGTGCTTAGCGCTTGTGTGACATCACACACACCACGCAATAAACACCAGCAGAGTGTGAGACTCAAATCAAAGAGAAAACAGAAGACATATGGGCACCGCACTGTGGGCGACACAGGACAGGTAATATATAAATGCACTCACAGGGGGGGGGGGCGCATTTTTATTCACTAGAGGGCAGCGATGAGGTGGTGGATGTGGCAGACTCGGACGATTCCCGAGAGTTTTCATTCTAAAATCGATCGGGAATTGGCCTGCCGTGTATGGCCAGTCGACAGATCTCTCTTTAATCAGATTCAATCAGAGAGATTGGTCTCTTGGCCGAATCTGCCCATCATCGCTAGATGTATGGGCACCTTTATTAAAACAACAAGACAGGGTTGACCATTGTCACTGCTCTTATGTAACTTATCCGTAGAAGCACATTGCGGATCATTTTTCTTTATTTCCAACGTGGAGATAATCGGTGGGTCAGAGATGGAGAAACTTTTAAAAATGTTACAGACTGGCTGTAAAATAAAACTTTTGCCCTGACTTCTCCTTGAAGCCAGAGGAGAAATACAATCAAAACTCTGGCATGTACTTGTACGGAGGCGATTTTTCCTTGTCCAACCTTATCTTTTTCATGTAGCAGTCAGATGCTTTTACAAACACGCCAATAAAATATGAATGAAGCCGAATAACGAGACAAAGTAAGAAAAACACATAATACATTTTTGTTTCTCCTGATGTCTCCCCCGTGCTGTGACTTTTCCAGCACAAACTTCCGAGTTTAAAAATGCATTTCATGCTCGTCAAGGTTTTGTAGGTCATCGGGAGATGCATTCAGAGATAAGCTAATGCCTTGTGACAATCTAAAGGCCCATAATGCAGACAACAGACCTATATCTCCCGCAACCAAGATGTTTCCCAAGCTCTATATTATGAAATATTAATTTGAGCTAAATTAAGACGTTGAGTCACAACCTTGTGTCCTGTTTGTCTTGATGGAATAACTCTTCATTTAGTTTTGTAGATATACATGCCGTCAAACTTTATTTTTCTTTTCGTCGCTAAGCTAAGCTGGATACTTTGTTTGCTGTCAATTTAAAATGCATGCATACAATGGGGTTGTCAATATATAAGACAGGGTTGTGCTCCAAGAAGAAATTGTAAGAGGTGGGGGTTGATATTTGACTTTCATTCAAACTTCACGTTGGTTAGCAAGGCCGGATTTATACTTTTTTTGCCCTTAGGCCAAGTATGGTGTGACATTCCTTTTTTTGTGCAGAAGCGCCTGTCCCATTCTATGTCCATCCCCCTCTCTCCCATGTGTATAATCCATGTGCAGTAGCCCCTCCCATTCCATGTGCAGCCCTCTCTTCCATGTGTGTTATCCATGTACAGCAGTGGTGCTCGGATACCCCTGATCACAAATTCGAGTAAATCCGGCCACGGCAGAGAGAAGAAGACCGGCGGCGAGAGAGCAGCGCTTGGAGCCAGGGAGGTATGTTGTATACAGCGCTCCCTCCCTGGCTGCTGCTCACTATACATCTGAGGGGGGAGCACGGAGGGCGGCCCTGGAGAGAGAGGGAGAGGTCGGGCTGCCCTCCCCGTGGCTACGGTGCTTCCCCCCTACATTACAGCGCCCCCCTCCCAACAGCGCCCCAGGCGGTGGCACGCCCCGCACGGGGCTAGAAACAGGCATGAGGTGCCCCTTGGTGTGCAGCCACCCAAGGCCCGGGCCTTGTGGTCTTTCCAGAATTCCGGCCCTATGATAAAAATGCATGCAGAATCCACCAAAATTAACACACCCTTATTATACCCTGCCTTTACCACTTTAACACACTGCCTTGTGGCCTAGTAACACACACACCAACACCTTGGCAGTCCTTATGAAACTTAGCTACTGGCTACCATTCACATAAAGAATCCAACTAACACATTCTACTCCCAGCGGTTGGTGACTGTAGAAGTTAAACATACAACCTTTAGCAGGGGCGTAACAATAGACCCTGCAAGGGATGCAGCTGCAGGGGGGCCCAAAAGCAACAGGGGGCCCCATCCTGGGAGACTGACAACTAAGGGCAAGGAGAGAAAAAGCTTTCTGCTCTCTGCACAACTGTTCTAATGACTGCATTTGCTCAGCCACTGATAAGGAATCATACAAAGTTTTGAAGACAAAGATTTGCAGACAATCCCTAGTCATTGTTCAGCAGGGTCTTGTGTACAGCACTTTTCTACCCCCAGCCTTTTTACCTCTCCCCAAGAGCTGTGTGCTGTAGTGATGCTTGAGGAATCTGGGCACAGAGAGAAAAAGCTTTCTATTCTCTGCAGGTTTGAGGTTTGGTGGGAGGGGGCCCCAAAGTTTCGCAGGGGGGCCCAGTGATTTCTAGTTACGCCCCTGACCTTTAGCATAGGAGACCAGAGTTTAAATCCTGACAGAATCCAGGCATTAACCCGTCTAGAGTCCTTGGGCAAGACTTCCTAATACTCCAGAGTGGCCTACTTAGCGTGTCTTTAGAGGCTGCACACTAAGTAGGCTGCAGCTCCGACAGCAGAAAAGCACTATAAAGTTTTAACATTCAATTTTTTCATTTTTTTACCTATAAATGGCCATACATATTCTTTCCCTTCTTATACAGTATTTTCTCATCAATATATCATTCTAATAAGAACATCTGCTTTCCCTAATCTTTGTGCCTAAAGAGAGGAGTTTGGTCACACATCAACCTTTGTGTAAATAAAAAAAAACGCCTTTGTTTTGCACACGCAATTATGCAATGCAGTTCACAAGAGAAGTCGGCACACCATCTGTTCATATGTGGGTGCTTGACGAAGTGACATGGGCAATATCACATCAATCAGTCCAAGTAGCAAGAATCGTCAGCACACCAATCTCCAACGCACATATTATTTATTGTGCCAGTTTCCACACGATACACCAACAATTGTTTCGGGGGCCACACAGGGTCCCCCTTTATCAAGCCATGTGGTTACATAGCATATTCACCCCACCAGCTTTTTTTACCATACAAACAACACAACCCCCACCTACAAATGAGTGACCTCACAACATTGTGTAATGATTGACAGTAGTAAACATTGTGTCTCTCTTTAAACTTGCTAAACATCAGATTAGTCAATAAGTCCGGAAATCAATGCAGTGTACACAGCAGTACTACTATAGCAATAAATCTTACCCTTCCGATCCGTCCCCACTGCCCCAGGTGATGCCAGCTGTGGATTGTACCAATACTATTTGAATTCAGGCTCAGCCCCCCAGCCGTTATGTCCATATGGCCATTCGCCGTCATAGTCGTTCACAAGGCACAGTACGGAACTTGGAAGCCGCCTCCGCAATCTCCGTGTCACAAACAGCCAATCCGTGTCGCTCGCATCACTTCTTGAGGACGGCCGCCCATGACACGTCATGCGCTCCAGCCGTCTATCGTATGCGTAAAAAGCGTAGCATGTAGAACTAAACGTCATGCGTTCCACTCATAGCCCGTCGTGTGCGTCGTCACTTCCTACTATGCGTGTCAGGAGCTGGAACCTTGCACTCCATTCAAAACCTCCCGACAAGCATGCAATGCAGGTTGAAGGTTTTTGAAGAGCTTCAGCAATCTTCAGAAATATTGTCAAACCAGCATTCCTGAGGAAGGGGGTTGGAGTCATCACCTGATGACATTGGATCCGGTAAGTATTTAAGCCTGCGACCCTGGTGTTCCATCTTTATAAAGACAGAGCCTGTCATTACAGGTTCTTTCATTTTTACTGGAGGTACTCCTTAATATTTCTTGTACGTGCTAACAACATTTTCCCAATAACATAATGTAATAGGTCTCTAATATGTGATGAAATAGTCAGTCTAGCTTAGTCGCTGTACAAACAAGCATGGTTTTGCTAAACTCACTGCAAGAACACTACTTCTTTTCAAGGCCAGGAAAGATGCTGGCACCTACAACGTTCAGTGTAAATCAAGAAAAGCACATGAAAATATCCAGGATGGGAACTTTCTTTCACAGGCATAACGAGGTAGGAAGAAGACAAGGAAAAAGATGTTTTAGAAATATGTGCATTCTTAAAGGACACCTGAAGAGGCTTCTACAAAAAAAAAGTTGGATATTTACTTTAGTAGTGATAAGCCTTAGGATTGTTTAAAGGATACCCGAAGTGACATGTGACATGATGCGATAGACATGTGTTTGTACAGTGCCTAGCACACAAATACCTACAGTATGCTGTGTTATTTTTTCCCTTTCTCTGCCTGAAAGAGTTAAATATCAGGTATGTAAGTGGCTGACTCAGTCCTGACTAAGACAGGAAGTGACTACAGTGTGACCCTCACTGATAAGAAATTCCAACTATAAAACACTTTCCTAGCAGAAAATGGCTTCTGAGAGCAGGAAAGAGATAAAAAGGGGAATTTCTTATCAGTGAGAGTCACACTGTAGTCACTTCCTGTCTGAGTCAGGACTGAGTCAGCCACTTACATACCTGATATTTAACTCTTTCAGGCAGAGAAAGAAAAAACGGCACTGTACATACCCATGTCTATCTCATCATGTCACATGTCACTTCGGGTATCCTTTAAGGCAGGGATGTTTAACTCCATTCCTCGAAGTTCATAGCCAGTGTTGAGGATGGACTAGAAAATGTGTTCTGTTTGATGATTGTATTCTACTTGATGAACTCTGTTTTCTGATTCAGTTCCATCAATTAATTTGAGCAGTTGCTTTCCACTTGGGAAATAGCCCAGGTGTAGACACCGCGTGCCTGTGTAGTAGAGCGGAGATTCTACTGTATTATTATTTGTTCATCCAGCACTGGATCGGGCTGGCTCAGGAGGACAGGGAAGCCTCATTAGGATCCAGAGGCCTCCCCCTCCTGAACAGTCCCGGGGAAACAACCACTCAGGGTAAATGCAATGATCAGCCAGCTAGAACATTAGAACCACTGACAGGTGAAGTGAATGGCATTGATTATCTAGTTCTAATGGCACCTGGCAAGTGGTAGGACATATTAGGCAGCAGTGAACGGTCAATTCTTGAAGGTTACATGTTGGAAGCAGGAGAAAAACCCTGACGAGGGCTAAATTATGAGAGCTAGATAAATGCACCACAGCATTTCCATATGGGCAAGTCTTGTAGGTAAAAGTAACCCATCAAACGTGATTTACAACCACCCAAAGCGCATTGAAACACATGGGGAGTATTGTTTCTGATCGCACAGATGAGCTTCACTAGCACAAACTACGAACACCAGTAATTCTTCACATGATAAAAGGGAGATGGTACAACAAACGGTACAGAGCTTATCTGGTTGACAGCTACAATGATTGTAAGCAGCAGGATGTCAATTTGTTTCCCTAATGCCCATAGACATAGGCTTCTTCCAGTACTAGTGGTGTAGGAATATTGTGGACAAAAGTAGGTAGGATAATCCTGTGGGCAATAAGGAGCTGGAAGACAGGTTTTTATTGTATGCTATGCCAACCAGAATCCCATTTTAATATCTTGACTGATCAGTGTATACTGTAAGTCTCACCCGTGCACCTCCCAGTCTATCTGATTGCTAGCTACACTGATTGTAAGCATCAAAATGTTTTTTGTTTTCTCTCGTGCCTGTAGACCATGGCTGCTTTGCTATATTGGAGGGAGGAGGGAGGTATTGTTATCTTTATCCAGATGATATTACTTTAGGACAAAAGTAGGTAGAATAACTATATAAGCGATAAGGAGATTTTATTGTATGCTATGACACACTGGAATCCCACTTTAATATCTTGGCTGATCAGTGTATAAGTCTGACCAGTGCACCTCCCAGTCAGCCAAGAGGATGGATGCCTCATGACTCCAAATTTAACCATGAGGTCATACAAGTGACTGGGGAAAATCAGTGTAAATGCTACAGCTGTTTACCCAGCAACCACAGAAGGATTTCCCTCAGTCGCCGTGGCGGGACGTCAGGGAGGAAGTTCTGCCGCTACGCGCCATCTGCTGGCTTTGTGCGCACACCTTTGATTAGGAGCACCGGCTATTAGCTATATTACAATAACAGAAGACACATAAGCAAAACAGGAAAAATAACATTCCTGTTTTCTGTATCGTCTTCCCATGAGAATAAAGCAGGCATTATTATTTCCCATGTCTGACCTTTAAGGATTTCTGGGTATTTTGTGCTCCTCTTGTTATCTTTGTGGTGTAAGAAGGATATTATTTAGCTAACCGTGTACAATGTACTATTATGTTTTTCAGATAATCAGCATGTCACGGCAGTGCCGCACTGACACGGTGGTGTTATTGTCAGAAAACTGAGATTAATTGTTACCAATATTAGTGATGGTAGAGGAGAAGGGATGTTACACAGTGCCTCAGGCTTCCTTTTACAAACTCCTTATAAGCCGTCACCTCCAAGCTTAAGTTTCCAAACCACATACAGCCCCTGACCTTCCCAGACAGGGCCGTTTATGGACAGTTTGGTGCCCCCCCCCCCCCCCCCCCGACAAGGCACCTTTTGCTTTCCCCCAATATTAAGAATAAGAAGATATTACCATATATTAAAGTAAAGTAAACCTGTAACATTAAAGGATAAACATGGTGACATGTGACATGATGAGATAGACATGCGTAAGTATAGTGTTCCTTATTTTTATTTCTCTGCCTGAAAGAGTTATACATCAGGTATGCAAACGGCAGTTGCTGTCCAGGTCAGGAACGGGTTAGACTACAGCAGTGATGGCAAACGTTTTGGGGACCGGGTGCCCAAACTGCGGCCTAAAAGTCGTTTGTCTATCACAAAGCGCCACCCCCCCCCCCCTCCCCTAGTTAATGACAGATTGGGCAATAGATTGGGGTGGGTGAGCTCCATGGGCTGCTGTGGGGGGCTCCATGGGCTACTGTATTTACATAGCCTGCTGTGGGGAGGGTGGCTCCAAGGGCTGCTGTGAGGTGGGTGGGAGAATGGCTCCAAGGGCTGAAGTGGGGTGGGTGGGAGAGTGGCTCCATGGGCTGCTGTGGAGTGTGATGCAGAGTGGCTCCAAGGGCTGCTGGGGGGTGGGTGGAAGGGAGAGTGGCTCTAAGGGCTGCTTTCAGGGTTGTGAGAATGGCTCCAAGGGCTGCTGTGGGGTGCGAGGCAGAGTGGCTCCAAGGGCTGCTGGGGGTGGGTGGGAGAATGGCTCCAAGCGCTGCTGTGGGGTGGGTGGGTGCTAGAATGGCTCCAAGGGCTGCTGGGGGGTGGGTGAGGGAGAATGGCTCCAAACGCAGCTGTGGGGTGGGTGGGTGCTAGAATGGCTCCAAGCGCTGCTGTGGGGTGGGTGGGTTCAATTGCTCCAAGGGCTGCTGTGGGGTGGGTGAGGGAGAATGGCTCCAAGGGCTGCTGTGGGGTGGGTGAGGGAGAATGGCTCTAAGTGCTCCTGTGGGGTCGGTGGGTGGCTTCAATGGCTCCAAGGGCTGCTGTGGGGTGGGTGGGAGAATGGCTCCATGGGCTGCTATGGCTCCAAGGGCTGCTGTGAGGTGGGTGGGTGGCTGAATGGCTCCAAGGGCTGCTGTGAGGTGGGTGGGAGAATGGCTCCATGGTCTGCTGTAGAGTGGCTCCAAGGGCTGCTGTGAGGTGGGTGGGTGGGAGAATGGCTCCAAGGGCTGCTGTGAGGTGGGTGGGAGAATGGCTCCATGGGCTGCTGTAGAGTGGCTCCAAGGGCTGCTGTGAGGTGGGTGGGTGGGAGAATGGCTCCAAGGGCTGCTGTGAGGTGGGTGGGTGGTTGAATGGCTCCAAGGGCTGCTGTGAGGTGGGTGGGTGGTTGAATGGCTCCAAGGGCTGCTGTGAGGTGGGTGGGTGGGAGAATGGCTCCATGGGCTGCTATGACTCCAAGGGCTGCTGTGAGGTGGGTGGGAGAATGGCTCCATGGGCTGCTGTAGAGTGGCTCCAAGGGCTGCTGTGAGGTCGGTGGGTTGGAGAATGGCTCCATGGGCTGCTATGGCTCCAAGGGCTGCTGTGCGGTGGGTGGGTGGCTGAATGGCTCCATGGACTGCTATGACTCCAAGGGCTGCTGTGAGGTGGGTGGGAGAATGGCTCCATGGGCTGCTGTAGAGTGGCTCCAAGGGCTGCTGTGAGGTGGGTGGGTGGGAGAATGGCTCCAAGGGCTGCTGTGAGGTGGGTGGGAGAATGGCTCCATGGGCTGCTGTAGAGTGGCTCCAAGGGCTGCTGTGAGGTGGGTGGGTGGGAGAATGGCTCCAAGGGCTGCTGTGAGGTGGGTGGGTGGTTGAATGGCTCCAAGGGCTGCTGTGAGGTGGGTGGGTGGTTGAATGGCTCCAAGGGCTGCTGTGAGGTGGGTGGGTGGGAGAATGGCTCCATGGGCTGCTATGACTCCAAGGGCTGCTGTGAGGTGGGTGGGAGAATGGCTCCATGGGCTGCTGTAGAGTGGCTCCAAGGGCTGCTGTGAGGTCGGTGGGTTGGAGAATGGCTCCATGGGCTGCTATGGCTCCAAGGGCTGCTGTGAGGTGGGTGGGTGGGAGAATGGCTCCATGGACTGCTATGACTCCAAGGGCTGCTGTGAGGTGGGTGGGAGAATGGCTCCATGGGCTGCTGTAGAGTGGCTCCAAGGGCTGCTGTGAGGTCGGTGGGTTGGAGAATGGCTCCATGGGCTGCTATGGCTCCAAGGGCTGCTGTGAGGTGGGTGGGTGGGAGAATGGCTCCATGGGCTGCTGTGAGGTGGGTGGGAGAATGTCTCTTTCTTCAGTAATTCAATTTAAAAGGTGAAACAAATATATGAAATAGGAACCCTTTGCAAGGATTTGGATTAATTAGCTGATTTGAGTCTGACACTTTGGCCCATATGCAATTCACTTTTTCTCCTGAGTTTTCTCCTAGGAGATACTTTTTCATCTTCAGTTTAAATTAACTTTTTAGCACTTTGCAATGGAAAAAGTACCAAATAGTAGGTGAAAATTTCTGTCAAAATTATTTTGAGTATTTATTTGCTTGCTGGTGATTTGAAAAGCATTTTATGGACAAGTCTGAAAATATCACCTAGGAGACAACTCAGGAGAAAAAGTTGATTGCATATGGGCCCTTTGAGTCTAGAATATTGAGCATTTTCACAATAGTACTCTAAGGCCCCGTTCACACTGCACGCGTTTCCAGCCGCGTTTTGGAAACGCGTGCAGGTGGCCGACACGCACGACATCAGACATTGCATAGAGTGCAATGTCTGATGTTCACACTGCATGCGTTCCGGACCTGTGCGGTCCGGGAACGCATGCTGCACGCATTTTTTGTAAAAACGCATGGCTGTCTCATTCACTTTTCAGTGATGGGATCAGCCACGCAACGCATACGAACGCGGATGGCGTGCGTTCGTACGCGTTGCGGTCCGCATGCGTTGCGGTCTGCGTTCTGCAGTCTGAACGGGGCCTAATGGGCTGAGATTTTGATTTTGGGGTTACTTCTCATAAGGTGTAAGCCATAATCATCAACAATATAACAAATAACGGCATGAAATATCTGGCTTTGCATGTAATGAGTCTATGTCACATATTAGTTTCACAAAGTTTAACTACTGAAATAAATGGACTTTTGCTAGATATGCAAATTTTTCGAGTTTCACCTGTATATCCATGTTGCTTCAGTTTTTATGTCAGTTTTATGTGTTTAAATGATTTTTTCTGGTTGTAAGTGGGTTTCCATGGAAACGGACGCTCGTTCGATGTCAGTTCACGGAGGGTGTCCCGATCGCGGCTCGCAGGCTAATTGTAAACAGGTGGGGAAGAAATCCCCGGTGTTTACAGCATACGGCGCTGCTGTCGCAGCAGCACCGTAAAGGAGATCGGCAATCCCAGGCCTCTGATTGGCTGGGGATCACCGGCATCTGATAGGCTGAAGCCTATATGAGGCGGTACAGGACGGATCGCCGTCCTGTACCGCCCGTAGAGAGAAGGGGAGGGAGGGAAGGAGAGGGAGGGAAGAATAGCTCTGCGGAGGGGGGCTTTGAGGAGCCCCCCCCCCCCCCCCCCGCAATGCACAAACAGGCGGCGGTGGTCAGACCCCCCAGCAGGACATCCCCTTAGTGGGGAAAAAAGGGGGGAAGTCTGATCGCCCTGCAGCAAACACGATCTGTGCTGGGGGCTGAAGAGCCCACCCAGCACAGCGCAGGGAAAAATCCACTGGTCCTTATGTGGCTAATTCAAATCCTTATGTGTACCCATAATCTAGCTGTAATTACTACATATATATCTATAACTTTAACCTTTTATCAATCACATCCTACCTTCCCTCATCCAAAACTTCGGCATTGCCATTGATTCACAATGCATTATTATGTTTAAACACGCAGATTTGCGCGTTATTTCACAAAGAAAACCTTTACACACCTTAGTAAGAGTTTACATGCATAAATTGTTACCACTCAAAACATAACGCCCATCAACTATGTAATGCACACAAAATGGGCAAACAAGCAGATAATGCAGGGACAGGCGCAAACGTTGCACCTCTCACCTGCATACTCAACTGTTTAACAAGTAATAACACATTTATTTGGGGTCTTTTTCAGCTTGTGGGGGAGGGTGTCAGGACAGGAGTGTGTGCTCGGCGGAGTTTCCAGTTTTAGGCATCAGGACAAGAATTTGTGTGGCGGGGAGGATCGAAGTCACCCATCAAAATTGGTGGTCTAATTACTGGGTTTTATTTTATGGATTTATAGCTCAAGCCCAGCGACTGAGTTTTTTTATACTGGTTATTTATATTATTTATTAGTTCAGTTAACTGGGAAATTTTAATAAAGTTTTAAATAAAGTTTTAAAGTCCAGTCAACCTCAACAAAAGTGGCTAAAGCCGTTCGACTGCAAATATTTGTATTCTGGGTATTATATATCGTTTTGGTTATGTTTAGAATAATAATCTCATGTAATTCTATAATTATTTTGATCTTTTTGGCTGACAGCCAGCCAGCAGTGATGTCACAGTTGATACGCATTCAGTTTGGCTTAAATAGGAACTCCAGTGAAAATAATGTAATAAAAAAAGTGCTTCATCTTTACAATAATTATGTATAAATGATTTGGCTAGTGTTTGGCCATTGTAAAATCTTTTAAATCCCTGATTTACATTTACATTCTGACATTTATCACATGGTGACATTTTTACTGTTGGCAGGTGATGTAGCTGCTGCATGCTTTTTTGGCAGTTGGAAACAGCTGTAAACAGCTATTTCCCACAATGCAGCAAGGTTCACAGACAGGAAACTGCCAAGAGTACGTACTCAGAATTTCTTTGTGGGAGGGGTTTCACCACAATATCAGCCATACAGCACCCCCTGATGGTCTATTTGTGAAAAGGAATAGATTTCTCATGTAAAAGGGGGTATCAGCTACTGATTGGGATAAAGTTCAATTCTTTGTCAGAGTTTCTCTTTAAGTGCACGCACCTCCCTATGGAGATTGAAGGAAAGGCAGGAGAGTCCCTGAGGTGCTTGAGGTCAAACTCATCAGCTAAAAACTTCAGCCATGCTTGATTGCTGCATACCAATCTTTTGACGGGTGCATTAGACAGAAAATGCAAGTGGGAACGTCAAAATGATGAACCAGAACTATCAGAATCATTGTAGACCTCCAAAGTTAATCTGTACATACTGTAGGTACCGTAACAGGAACAGAAGACATTACACTAACTTCCCATAGCCAGCCCTGGCCTTTGCAAACCCAAAATTGCTTGCCGAAGCTGCAGATATCAATCTAACTTTGGCCCTGTTCATTACAGCTCTGGCCAGTGTCAGTGCACCGACCCCAGATCTCAGTAGTGTGGGGGATTTCAGCGCTGAAATTCTTTGTTAAGTATTTTAAGACAAGTTTTTCTTTTACTTTTGTGGTTAGGAGGAAGGTTAGGGTTCAGTGCTGGGGTGGACGTTAGGACATGATGGAAAATAGTTTTTATACTGGGGAGTTCTATGCACAAAGGGAGAAATTTCTTGCTTGGCAGTTAGAAAAAACTGTTATTTCCCACAATGCAACAAGATTCACTGACAGCTAACTGTCAGGACCAAGGTCATGACATCACACTGTGGGAGGAGTTTTACCACAATCACAGCCGATATTCTTCTTGGTGTGGATTCAACAGGATGCTGGTACTGTTGCTGAGGAATGTTGGCCCATGCTGACATAATGGCAGCTCTAAGGTTGGTCAGATTGGATGGTGGTGTTTACAAGCTTTCAAGTGATCTTTGGACTTTGTCCAACACATGCTTAATAGGATTGAGATAAGTGGACTGATCTGGCCATGGAAGCAAGTTAAACTCTGATTGATGTTCCTTAAACCGATTTGAGAAAAATCGAATGGGGTGGCAAGGGCCCACAACAGGCGTCTTTTCCTATTTTTCTGTGATACCAAAGCAGGGCCGGATTACTGACCAGGCAACAAAAGCAGTCGCTTGGGGCCCCATTCTGAGTCAAAGGGGCCCCATCAGCACATAAACCAGCCCTCGCCATCCTGTCAGCGGTGTCTGGATGGTATAATGGTTAAAGGGACTCTGAGCAGTGCAGTAACTATGGAAAGATGCATATCATTTTAAAGCTCTCTTTCTCCTCTTTCCAAGGATATATAAACCGCCACCCTACGCCTTTTAGTTTTCGCTATTTTCGCAATCGAAACTGCGGCCATGGCAATTTATCTATCATTGGAAAGAGGAGAAAGAGAGCTTCAAAATTATATGCATCTTTCCATAGTTACATTGTATTACACAGGACGACTTTTCTCCAAAGTCGGCAGCTCGATTCAGCACAATGCAATGAAATATAAGGAACCCAGGGGATATAATTACAAACATCATGCTGGTAGGTGTGAGGATGTAATTAATTAGTTGTGGGTATGCTTAAAGGCATACCCACAGGCACTGTTTAGAGTCCCTTTAAGGGCACTGCCTCTGACACAGGAGACCAGGGTTCTCGGCTCTGCCTGTTCAGTAAGCCAGCACCTATTCAGTAGGAGACCTTAGGCAAGTCTCTCTAACACTGCTACTGCCTATAGGGCGCGTCCTAGTGGCTGCAGCTCTGTCGCTTTGAGTCCGCCAGGAGAAAAGCGCGATATAAATGTTATTTGTCTTGTCAAATGATGCCGTGTGCTGCTGATTGTCTTCAGAGCCAGGCTCTCCTCCTAGGTCCCCCTCCTGCCACTGTGCGCTCTGCCGCTACCCACTCCACCCTCCTTTCCCACAGAGAACCACAGCTGCAGCAAGAATGATAGCAGCAGATGGCAAACGCTTACTCACCTATCCATGATCCAAGAGATAGAGATCGTGTCATCTGAAACCCATCTGTCTCTTCTACAGTGCAGCCGCTCGCTCTGAACTTCCTGATTCTCAGATCAAACAGGAAGTAGTAATAGTAGTAGTAACAGAGCGACAGCACTCTAGAGGAGACAGATGGGCTCCGGATGACGGGACCTTTATCGCTTGGATCGCAATAGGTGAATGTGAGTCATCTGGTGCTGTCATTCTCCCCGCTGTGGCTGCCTTCTCTGCTGGACTATCATATTCACTGGGATGGAGGCTGCATGGTGGTTGTCTAGTTTGGGAGGAAATCGGTTGTTCGGTGGTGGGGGTGGTTATGTAATTCTGACTGGGGAACGGCTTCCGGTTTGGCGGTGTCCAGAGCTTTCTGTTATTGCCAGGCTGGAGATGCAGGGGAAAAAAGTGCTGCTGCTGTGATATCTGGCACCCTCTTCACAGGGGTGCCCCAGCCCCTGAGTGCAAATGTCCCAGCCATTCATCTCTCACTCTGCATTTTGCCTCTGCTATTCCCTGCATTGCGCACCCACAGAGGAAAGTGGGCTGTTGCCCATAGCAACCAGTAGCTCAGCTGCCCCGGTGTGTGCGGCATGTTGCTGTGCAGCTGCATCTTTTGATTCTATTACGACATGATGGGGGGGCCCAAATCAGTTACTTTGCTTAGGGCCCCATTTAGCCTTAATCCGGCTCTGTACCAAAGGCACTCTTGATGGTTGCCTGCTGCTAAAACCCATGCTTTGCAAAGTTCATCTTGTGCGTTGCGATATGCTTTGTGATGTTCCTGCATTGAATTCAGCTGTAATTTGTCATAATGTTGCCCTTCTGTTGCTGCGGACCACGCGTGCTACTCGCCTTTCACCTCTCTCGTTCACCAGCCTTTTTTGAACAGAATAGTTCTAACTGCTTGAAGTTTTTTTTTTCTTAATTGCTACTCTCTAAACACCCAAGATACTGTTGGATGAGAAAGTCCTAAAAGTCGTTATATCAGAGATGTTAGCACCAGCTCTTCTTGCACCAGTGATCATGCCTCGTTCAAAGTCATTTAAATCTTTTGTCTTAAACATTTTGACATGAACTTCCGCGATAACTGCGTAGTCTGAAGCCGAGCGTTCCTTATGTAAGCAACTCTGCATTGTTACGTCACTCTACGTCACTCTCGGACTAGTTTACTTTCAAATAAGGGGTGTCTGTAATTTTGAGTGTATTGAGAAAAGGATTTGGCGGGGATTTATATATATTATGCTGAGGAAGGAATTATATATTATGCTGAGGATTATGGTTGGGCCAAGTGACAGAGCTAATTGTCACCGCCTGCCAACACTAACATTGCAGTGCAGTGGGCTGGCGGCCATGGTGTTGGCAAAACTAACAGTGCCATAGATAACAACAACTATTCTAAACCTACACAGATAGCTGTCACTACGCATGAATTTTCATTTTCACTTTGTCTTTGAATCCATTTACAGCAGGTCTCTGAAGGAAAATAAAGCACATGAAAGGTAGGGAGGATTTTATCTCTGTTTTCCCACATTTTCTACCCCACTCGGAGCCTGAAAGAAGACTCTGCAGCACTGAGTCATTGCGTATTCTCCATAGTGTCATTGGGATAAGTCCAGCAGGGCAACGTTCTCATCCATCTTCTTTATGATCTGCTAACGGAACTATGTAGCAAGAGAACACTTTTTTTCCCCATATAAATGCCACCTTTTTCCAATGTAGCAAAAATAACACAGGCTTATTCAGTAACGCCAGGAAAGAGCAAGATGCAGTAAGCAATAGCAACCAGCCAGCATCTGCTCCATTGGGAATTATATTTTATTGGCCAAAATCTTCAATGAAAGCAATTCGGGGACACAAATCTGACATTAGTACCTTAAAACAAGGAGTCTGATCACTGGGACTTTCCATGGCCTAAAGGGGTTCTGAAGCCTTTAAAAAAAAAAAAAAAGTGTCACTTACCTGGGGCTTCTACCGGCCCCCTGCAGTTATCAAGTCCCACGCCGTCACTGAAACCCCCTCCATTCCTCGCTGCGGGTCATCTGCCAAATATTTGTCTAACTAGATGAATAGCACTGCGGCTGCACGGCCAAGGCCACGCATGTCCTCGCTCCCACTCGCGTCCTCGGGAGCTTACTGTACAGGCGCAGTACGAAGTTTGCTCGTACTGCGCCTGCGTAGTAAGCTTTTGTTGACGCGGCACGGGTGCGAGGATGCAGCTGCAGTGCTATTCGTCTAGTTAGTTGAATAATTGACAGGTGACCCACGGCGGGGTGCGGAGGGGGCTTCAGTGACGGCGTGGGACTTGATGGCTGCAGGGGGCCGGTAAAAGCCCCAGGTAAGTGACACTTTTGGGTTTTTTTAAGGCCACAGAACCCCTTTAAAGAGGAACTGTAGTGAAGATAATATAATTAATAAAATTGCTTAATTTTTACATTAATTTATAGATTACTAGGCCTAAGGCCCATTTAAAAACAGGTGCTAGGCTCTGGCCGTGACCCCCGCACTGGCTCGCCTCGAAAAAGCCACACACGGTGCACAGATGTGCGTGTGTACGCCGCCCGCCCCTGGCCCCGCCCTCCTTTTTTTTTTATATCACGAGAGAACCACATCATGTCCCTAGCTCTGTGCACTGCGTCCCTGTTGCCCTAGCAACCACAGAGCTGTTAGAGCCGGCTGAACTGCGCACATGCGCTGATGGTTTTCAGCACGGACACAGGGACACTTGCTGATTATTATATAGGATTAAAGTGGACCTGAACTCTTTTACAGGTCAGAAGGAAAACATACAGAAATGCACCCTGTATGTATTTAGAGAGTTTAGCCTGTCTAATTCCCCTTCATTTGTAATCACAAGATTTAATTTGATCTCTCCCCTGGGTCACATGACTGCCACGGCAGAGCTGGCAGATACAGATAAACTCATTTAAAAACACAGGCTGTAAACAATATGTCTGCTTTCATGAATCAGGAAGTAGAAACAGCGCAGATTTATTTTAGGATTTGTATCAGCTGTAACAAAGAAAAGTTTTTTGTTTAAAGGTTATTATGTTGTTGCTTATCTTTTAGAGCAGAGAGGACGTTCTGAGGTTGGGTCCGCTTTAAGGCAGTGTTTGCCCATTGTAAAATCTTTCCTATCTCTGATTTACATTCAGAACATGTACAGGCAAACAGGTGCCAAAAGAATAAAAGTCAATATAAAGTTTAAAAATCGGGGGAGGCCGAGGTGGATTTCCCTCCTCCAAGAAGACACAGCAAACGGTTGATAGAGTTCAACCAAATATTTATTCACATACTCCAGAAAGTGCAACGCGTTTCACAGGCATAGCCCGCTTCCTCAGGCTATGAACGGAGCATAAAACTCATGTAGGTCTAGTACAAAGCACAGTGCCTCAGCGCTTTGCTTGGTTGAACTCTATCAACAGTTTGTTGTGTCTACTTGGAGGAGGGGAGTCCACCTCGGCCTCCCCCGATTTTTAAACTTTTTATCGACTTTTATCTATTAGGAACCTCTGTTTGCCTGATCAGCAAAGAAAAAAGAATGAAATAAATGAAACAGCTATTACAGTTAGGTGTATGATAAGCAGAAGCACCAAAATACAGTACACGACAATCACCAATTGTGCCGGCACCAAATTCCACCACGCCAAAACAAACACACCACCCCGGGATAAAATGTTTTTTTCTATAATTTAGACAGCATCCACTTGAAATATAAAACACCCTTGTCAAGAATTCAATTCTAAAGTCAATTTCAGGATATTCACTCAAAATGTTCCATCACTGAAAATATACAACTTTCTATGAACATCTACATGAACATCTACAGCAGGGATGGGCTGCACCTTAATGGGGAGGGTGCAGCTGCATTGGGGGAGAAGATGGCTAAACGGTTGGAGGAGATTTTAAACTAGGATCTGGGGGGAGGCGGGTGGATAAAGTCTTAATATGTAGACAAGATAAGGTAAAAAGACAGTGGGAGCCTAACATTATGGGGGGTGGAGAGGGGGGTGGGGACAGTGTAAAGATTAAGGAGGTTGGTAAAACTTCAAGTAGCCCATTTCGTGTAAACAAAATTGGTAAATGTGGTGGTAAAAATATAAAGTGCATGGTAACCAATGCTCGGAGCCTTGCAAATAAAATAGACGAACTAGAGTTCATTCTGAATGACAAAGGCTATGACATTGTGGCAATAACCGAGACATGGATGGATGAAAGCCATGACTGGATAGCTCATTTAAAAGGATACAATGTGTTTAGGAGGGATAGAACAGGGAAAAAAGGTGGAGGGGTTTGTCTCTTTGTTGGAATTCTTTTACAGCTGTCCTCAGCAATGAGATGGAAGAAGATTGCGAAGATGTGGAGTCCGGTTTGGGTAAATATTCATGGTGGAAATAAAAGTTGCCAATTGCTTATTGGGGTATGCTACAGACCACCTCATATTAATGAAGCTGCAGAACTGCGATTACTACAGCAGATTGAAAAAGCTGCAAGTAAAAATGAGGTCATAATTATGGGCGACTTCAACTTTCCAGACATTGACTGGGGTATTGAGGCTACCCATTCTGGTAAAAGCAGCAGATTTCTGGCAGCACTACAGGACAATTACTTGACTCAAATGGTAACGGAACCAACTAGGGGGAATGCGTTACTGGATCTGATCATTTCTAATAGACCAGATAATGTATCAAATGTGCAGGTTCAAGAACATTTGGGAAATAGTGATCACAACATGATAACGTTTGATCTGGTGACTGATAGGCCACGGGGCAGCGGGACCACTAAAACTATGAATTTTAGAAAAGCAAAGTTCAATCAAATTAGGCAGCAGGCACTAATTTTGGTGAACTGGGATAATGTACTACAAGGGGAGGACACTGAAGGGAAATGGCAAGCTTTTAAACTTATTCTCAATCAATATTGTAGTATGTATATCCCATATGGAAACAAAATGTCTAGGAATAAAAAAAGGCCTCTATGGATGAATAGAAAGGTTAGGGATAAAATGAAGAGGAAAAGGAATGCCTATAAGGTCCTAAAACAGGAGGGGACCGAGGCTGCACTAAGCAATTATAAGGAGTGCAATAAAAATTGTAAAAAAAAGAAATTAGGCTGGCAAAGATCGAAGCTGAAAATCAAATCGCTAGGGATATCAAATCTAACCCAAAAAAGTTTTACAAGTACATCAACTCTAAAAAAAGAAAGGTTGACTGTATAGGACTCCTAAAGGATGAGGGTGGGAACTCAATGGTGGATGACCAAGGTAAGTGTAACGATCGGTGAAGCACAGAGAGGATCTGATTACCGGTGATCTGCAGTATCACTGGGAATACAGATGTATACCAGATTATAAGTGATCTGCAGTATCACCGATAATCCGATATACCAGCTAACCTCTGTTCACCTGAGTAGAGTGTAGTGTTTGGTGTAACAGTAACACTTAGAGGACAAGGCCTCAGTGCAGCAAGGAGTACTGCACAGATTCCTTCCGCAGACCTGAGCTCTCCAAGATGGGAGGAGTCAGACTGACAGTAGGAAGGATTGTCTGAAAGTGACACTCAGGAGGAGGTGTCACTGACAGGACGGGGAACCGCCTCCAATAGTAAGGTCGGTTCTCGAGGTCGGACAAGCCAGGCCGAACACACATGGACAGATAAAGTACAAGATCAGGAGGCAAAGGCAGAGTCTAGGTACAGGCGGGGTTCGGCAACAGGGTATCAGATATATCGAGGCACAAAATCAGGAGGCAGATGCGGAGTCTAGGAACGAGCCGGGGTTCGGCAACAGAGTATCAGAAATATCGAGGTGCAAGATCAGAGTTCAGGAGGATAGTCAGGCAGGCAAAGGGTCATAACAGATAATCACAATCAAACTAGTACTTTAGCTATCAACAGAATCTAGCTATGTGTAGGATTACAGCTCCAGCTGGTCCCGGCACACTTACGGATCTGACTACGGATCTGGGTGCTCCCACGTATGTGATCGCACGCCAGACAAAGAGCAAGTGAACAGCCAGTGGTATATATACACAAGGACCTTACCAGGACCTCCCTAATTGCTGGACCAATGAGAGTGGTGGAAAATGTCAGCTGACCCGCCTGGTCAGCTGACTCCTTTCTGGCTGTTATTTAAGCTCTGCCTCTGTGCGCGCGCGCGTGTCATTCTGAATCTAGGTGGACTATCAGTCCCAGCCACACCAGTACTGTCTTGCAATGTATCCAGTTCCAATGCGGATTCCGCCGCTTCCAATGCGGATTCCGCCGTTCCCAATGCGGATTCCGTCGTTCCCAATGCGGATTCCGCCGCCCTGCCTATGCGGCAATTTTTCCGCGTTGTTATGCCATGCTGGACGCGGAAACAGCCGCCTCACGTTGAGGGATGGCGGCTTTTCCGCGTTTCTTCACAGTAAGGCAGAGTTATTAAATGCTTTCTTTGCTTCTGTCTTCACAAAGGAAACAGCACTGTTGCAAATTACAGAGGCAGAAGAGTCTCAATCTTCTAACTGTAATATTAAATACTAAACGCAGGAAGAAGTAAAGGCAAGACTAAATAAATTAAAAATAGACAAGGCACCTGGCCGGGATGGCATGCATCCTCGGGTCCTAAGGGAATTAAGTTCAGTTATAGCTAAGCCCCTTTATCTCATCTTTTGTGACTCTCTTGCAACTGGCAGAGTCCCAGTGGATTGTCATACAGCCCACGTTTTCCCATTATTTAAGAAGGGCAAAAAATCTGATCCAGGAAATTATAGACCTGTAAGCTTAACATCAGTTGTATGCAAACTATTTGAGGGGTTACTAAGAGATACTATACATGACTTCATAGTAGAAAATAATCTTATTTCTCAGCATCAACATGGGTTTACTAAAGACATGTCCTGTTTGACTAACATGCTCAGCTTTTATGAGGTAGTGAATGCTAATATGGATATTGGGAATGCTGTAGATGTGATATACTTGGACTTTGCAAAGGCCTTCAACACTGTTCCCCACAGAAGTCTGGTGCAAAAGTTGAGGATGCAAGGACTGGGGAAGAGTTTGTGTGCATGGATAGGGAACTGGCTAATGGACAGAAAACAAAGAGTTGTGGTCAATGGATCATACTCAAAATGGGAGACTGTTAGCAGTGGGGTCCCACAGGGGTCTGTACTGGGTCCAGTGCTCTTCAATTTATTTATTAATGACCTAGTAGATGCAGTAGTGAGCAATGTTGCTATTTTTGCAGATGATACAAAATTGTGCAGAATCATCAACTCTCAGGAAGGTAGTGTCATATTGCAACAGGATCTGGATAGGATGGCTATATGGGCACATACATGGCAGATGAAGTTCAATGTTGACAAATGTAAAGTCATGCATTTTGGTCGTACCAATGGTCTAGCACCATACAAAATAAATGGGATACAGTTGGGGACATCAAACTTGGAGAAGGACTTAGGAGTACTCATCGACAACTAGTTAAATAATCGTACTCAATGCCAAGCCGCTGCAGCTAAAGCAAACAAAATTTTGGGATGCATTAAAAGGGAAATAAAAACTCGAGATGCTAGCATAATATTGCCCCTGTTTAACTCTCTAGTAAGGCCACATCTGGAATATGGAATTCAGTTCTGGGCACCATATTACAAAAAAGATATTGCAGTTTTAGAGCAGGTGCAGAGACGAGCTACAAAATTGATACGTAGGATGGAAGGTCTCACTTACCAAGAAAGGTTAGATAAACTGGGTTTATTTAGTCTAGAGAAAAGACGCCTTAGAGGGGATCTAATTAACATGTATAAATACATCAGAGGGCAATATAATAGCTTGGCGGATGAGCTTTTTGTCCCTAGGCCTTTTCAAAGGACTAGAGGACATGATCTGCGCATGGAGGAAAAACGTTTTAGCCATTTATTTAGGAAAGGGTTCTTTACAGTAAGAGTGGTTAAGATGTGGAATGCATTGCCACAGGAAGTCGTTATGGCAAACTCTATACCTGCATTTAAAGGGGGCTTAGATGCTTTCCTTGCGTTGAAAGACATCCATGGCTACAATTACTAGGTTATGCCTAATGATGTTGATCCAGGGATTTTATCTGATTGCCATCTGGAGTCAGGAAGGAATTTTTCCCTTTTGGGGCTAATTGGACCATGCCTTGTGGGGTTTTTTTCGCCTTCCTCTGGATCAACAGGGGTATGTGGGGGACGGGCTGGAGTTGTACTTTGTACTGGTTGAACTCGATGGACGTATGTCTTTTTTCAACCAAAATAACTATGTAACTATGTATTGCCGAAAAATGCCTTCTCCTTGTATCAAACTATTCTGTATGTATTAATGTGGTTCTAAAGAACTACTGTCAGTACGCTCTCCCCTTTACTCATTCTCAAGCAGAGAGCATAGTAAAGCAGTAATGGTCATTTCTAAGCACTGTGGCTGCCGCTTACATCATCGGGATTCTTTAGCTGCATCCCCTATTGCTAGGCAACGCCGTGTGCAGCCTATGAATGCCTATTCACCGGGAGCAGTGCAGAAGTGGAAGTGTTGACACTGTGCAGATCCTCCATCAACACAAAGACCAGCATGTGCAAAACAAATAGAGCTTAAAGGAACAGCACTCTCAGCAGGGCATTTGCACTCCACTTGCTTTTTACTGCCACTGACTGCTGTGTTTTAGTAACGTACCCTCCAACATGACCCACTCCAGGAGGCACACAACACGCCGCTACTGAACTTCCCACATCTCTCCTCAATAAAGAAGAACTTTACTGAATGTAACTTAAAGCAAAGGCTCTGTCTTAATAAGGATGCAGGGTTATTATCATTTACTAGTGACCGTAGCCCAGGCATGGGCAAACTCGGCCCTCCAGCGGTTACGGAACTACAAGTTCCACAATGCATTGCAGGAGTCTGACAGCCACAGTCATGACTCATAAAGGCAAATGCATTGTGGGACTAAAAACAGGCTAGATCTGTCACTAATACGCTGTGCGCATGCGCACGCCCCCTGCACGCATGCGCACGCCCCCTGCACGCATGCACAGGCCTGCTGCACACTCCCGCCGCCCGCACGTGCGCACGCGCACACGCCCGCCCCTTCTGGCCCCGTCCTCCTCTGGCTCTCGGCAGTATCTCTGCATCTTGTCCCTGCACATGCGCAGTGCAAAAAAGCACTGACACACGGACAGACGCAGGGACACTTGCAAATTATTATATAGGATTGAATTTGTTTAGTGCCAACATATTAGGCAGCGCTGGACAATAGATAAGGTTACAGTTACAGACAATGATAATGGGAACACAATACAGGTAATAGGCAGTAAGACACACAATGCCAGATACACTGGAGTAGCAGTCTAAGTGCATGTTATTCTGTGGGCAGGATGAACGATCAGGTAGGATACACAATGAGGGAGAGGCCTGCCAAAGGCTTAACCACTTAACGACCGCCTAACGCCAATAGGCGGCAGCTGGTTGTTAGTGGAATTACATGGAAACGGCCGCTCGATCGCGGCTCGCAGCCTAAATGTAAACACGCGGGGAAGAAATTCCCGCTGTTTACATCATACGGCGCTGCTGCGCAGCAGCGCCGTAAAGGAGATCGGCGATCCCCGGCCTCTGATTGGCCGAGGATCGCCGGCATCTGATAGGCTGAAGCCTATCCTAGGCGGCGCAGGACGGATGTCCATCCTGCGCAGCCCATATTGTGGCGGAGAGCAAGGTGAGGGCAGAGAGGGCGGAAATTGCTGCGGAGGGGGGCTTTGAGAAGCCCCCCCCACCCCCCGAAAATCACAGTCAGCCGGCGGCAATCAGACCCCCCCAGCAGGACATCCCCCTAGTGGGGAAAAAAGGGGGGAAGTCTGTTCGCCATGCTGCAAACCTGATCTGTGCTGTGGGCTGGAAAGCCCACGCTGCACAGATCAGGCAAAGAGAGCCTGGTCCAGAAAAACTCCAGTGAAAATAATGTAATACAAAAAGTGCCTCATTTTTACAATAATTATGTATAAATGATTTAGTCAGTGTTTGCCCATTGTAAAATCTTTCCTCTCCCTGATTTACATTCAGGCATTTATCACATGGTGACATTTTTACTGCTGGCAAGTGATGTCACTGGAAGGAGATGCTGCTTGCTTTTTTGGCAGTTGTAAACTGCTGTTATTTCCCACAATGCAAGAAGGCTCCCACAGTGTGATGTCAGTGCCATGGTCCTGACATCACACTGTGGGAGGGGTTTCACCACAATATCAGCCATACAGCGCCCCCTGATGATCCCTCTTTGAGAAAAGGAATAGATTTCTCATGGGAAAAGGGGTATCAGCTACTGATTGGGATGAAGTTCAATTCTTGGTTACGGTTTCTCTTTAAATCTAAAGGGTGGGGGTAGTAAAACCACAGGAGGGGGCTGAGAGGAAATTACCTTGGTGTGATGTAGAAGTTTGGAGAATTGCTGGAGAATTTTGGTAAATTTGTTTGCTTTTCCATTAAAATACTACATTTTGGTGATTGCTTGATCCTTAAAATGCTACATTTAGATACATTTGATTCCTTGACCCTTACATTGCTACATTCTGGTAAATTTGTTTGCTTGACCCTTACATTGCTACATTCTGGTAAATTTGTTTGGTAGACCCTTAAAATGCTACATTTGGGTACATTTGTTTGTTTGACCATTAAAACTCTACATTCTGGTAAATGAGTGTGCTTGACTCTTAAAGGGAAGGTTCAAGCAAAATAAAAAAATGAGTTTCACTTACCTGGGGCTTCTCCCAGCCCCCCACAGCCATCCTGTGCCCTCGCAATCACTCACTGCTGGTCCAGTCCCCCGCTGGCAGCTTGCCGACCTCGGAGGTCGGCGGGATGCATTGCGTACATTTTTACGCATTCCCGCTAGTGCAGGAACATTAACACATACATTTTTACGCATTACTGGTTTAATGCGTAAAAATTTACGCATTGAACTAGTAATGCGTAAAAATGTATGTGTTAATGTTCCTGCACTAGCGGGAATGCGTAAAAATGTACGCAATGCGTCCCGCCGACCTCCGAGGTCGGCAAGCTGCCAGCGGGGGACTGGAGCAGCAATGAGTGACTGCGAGGGCGCAGGATGGCTGCAGGGGGCTGGGAGAAGCCCCAGGTAAGTGAAACTCATTTTTTATTTTGCTTGGACCTTCCCTTTAAGGCTCATACACACATCAGACCATAGTCTTTGGAAAATGAAAGATCACAGACCAATTTTACCCCCTTCCATGTAGTATGAGTGCCACACCTACACATTTTATTCTATGGAGCTCAACTCCCCATCAGACAGAAATCTTTGCAAGATGCTGCACACGCAGATGCTGTAGACATTCAAAAGATCAGTATCTGCAAAAGATCTGTTCCTGCAAAAGATCTGTTCCTGCAAAATGCATTCATAGTCTATGATATCTGCAGATCATCATACACACCATGGTTAACAGTCATCCATCTGCAGATCAGATCCACCAGGATGGGTTTTCAGATCTGCAGATGATTGTCTGATCTGCAGATGAATGTCAGTTAAATAAGGTGTGTATGAGGATCTGCAGATCTCATAGACTATGAATGCAATTTGCAGGAATGGATCTTTTGCAGGACCTGATCTTTTGTGTCTGTACAGCATGTTTGTGTGCAGCATCTTGCAAAGATTTTTTTTTCTGATGGGGAGTTCAGCTCAATAGAATAGACAGTAGAGTATATGGCTCTCATACTACATGGAAGGGGGTAAAATTGGTCTGATTTCTTTCATTTATCTTTCAAGTGTGTACACACCATTACAGACAGATAAGTGTGAAGCAAGTGAATGCCAGAATTACAGATAGCAGTTAGCAGTGAAACTCACTTTATGCAACTCAGCAACTGATAAATATGGTAAAGGCATATCATAACAGAAGGTATGGGCCATACACAGGCAATAGCTGTAAGATGCAATGGGTTAAACTCCTGAGATAAGTGCCCATCTTTTTTTATAGACTTCAGGATTGTTTTAAAATGTAAAATGCAAGTGATACCATCTATATAGCAAACTCAACAGGTTAAAGCAGACCTGAAATGAAAAAAAAAGTATGAGATAATGAATTGTATGTGTAGTACGGATAACGAATAAAACATTAGTAGCAAAGAAAAGACTCTCATATTTGTATTTTCAGTTATAAAGCTTTTTTTGTATAACATTGCATCATTCTGTCATATTTGCTGTTTACAAACCACACTCTGGGCTTGATTCACAAAGCCGTGATAACTCTTATCACGGTCGCGCTACCGTTTTGCGTGCGCTATAATGTGCATAACGTTTTTCGTGCACAAATGCAGATTTACACGCGAAATTGTGGGTGTTTTAGCACGAAAATTCGTTTTTGTACGATTTCACGCGCAAGTTCACATCTGTGCACGAAGAACGTTACACGCGCTATAACGCTAGCGTGACCGTGATATCACGGCTTTGAGAATCAAGCCCTCTGTCTTTTAAGCTATAAAATAAAGCAGAAACAATGACCCTTTGAACTTTCCTGCAGTAAGGCTAGGTTCACACAATGCAATTTTCTGACAGATTTACTGCCAGATCTATTATTTCCAACATGTCAGATCTGATGTCTGATCGATTTTTTGATCGATTTTCCATTCACTTCTATGAGAAATCGTTCAAAAAATGGATCGGAAATCAGATCAGACATGTTGGACATAATCGAACTGACAGTAAATCTGTCAGAAAATCTCATAGTGTGTACCTAGCATAAAAGTTATAGGGCTCGTTTCCACTGTTGCGGTGCGGAATCGCCTGCATTCCACCGCGGACAAAATCGCATGCGGGTGCGATTCCGCATGCGGTTTTTGCCGCGATTTCGCATGCGATTCCGCATAGGTAAGGGTATGTGCGAATTTAACCATGTCACTGCCTGTGTAAATTAACATTATACCTATGCGAAATCGCATGCGAATTCGCGGCAAAAAACGAATGCTCAACCCGCATGCGGCTTCCCTATTTAAAAGCATTAGCAGCGGTTCGCGTGCATTCCTCTCGCATGTGAAATCTGACGGCTCTAGGGTTATTTTACGTATTTTGCATATTTTACATATGGATATTTAATATGGATGTTTATTTAAAGGGGAACTGAAGAGAGAGGTATATGGAGGCTGTCATGTTTATTTCCTTTTAAGCAATACCAGTTGCCTGGCAGCCCTGCTGATCCTCTGCCTCTAACACGATTAACCATAGCCCCTGAACAAGCATGCAGCAGATCAGGTGTTTCAGTGGTTCAGACTTTAAAGTCAGATCTGACAAGACTAGCCGCATGCTTGTTTCTGGTTTCATTCAGATACTACTGCAGAGAAATAGACAAGCAGGGCTGCCAGGCAACTGGTATTGCTTAAAAGTAAATAAACATGGCAGCCTCCATATAGCTCTCTCTTCAGTTCCCCTTTAACCACTTGAGGACCCACCCTTTACCCCCCCCCCCCCCCCCCTTAAGGACCAGCGCTGTTTGTTGGGATCTGTGCTGGGTGGGCTCTGCAGCCCCCAGCACAGATCAGGGTGCACGCAGAGCGATCAGATCGCCCCCCCTTTTTTCCCCCCTATGGGGATGATGTGCAGGGGGGGTCTGATCGCTCCTGCCTGCAGGCATGTTGCGGGGGGGGGCACCTCAAAGCCCCCCTCCGCGGCGAAATTCCCCCCCTCCCTCTCCTACCTGTCATGCCCAGTGATCTGGGCTGCACAGGACGCTATCCGTCCTGTGCAGCCAGTGACAGGACGTCCCCTGTCACATGGCGGCGATCCCCGGCCGCTGATTGGCCGGGGATCGCCGATCTGCCTTACGGCGCTGCTGCGCAGCAGCGCCGTACAATGTAAACAAAGCGGATTATTTCCGCTTGTGTTTACATTTAGCCTGCGAGCCGCCATCGGTGGCCCGCAGGCTATTCACGGAGCCCCCCGCCGTGAATTGACAGGAAGCAGCCGCTCGCGCGAGCAGCTGCTTCCTGATTAATCAGCCTGCAGCTGGCGACGCAGTACTGCGTCGCTGGTCCTGCAGCTGCCACTTTGCCGGCGCACGGTATAAGCGTGCGGTCGGCAAGTGGTTAAGCCTAGATATAAGGTGGATGTTGATAGTCCCACTGCTAGATATACAGGGAGTGCAGAATTATTAGGCAAGTTGTATTTTTGAGGAATAATTTTATTATTGAACAACAACCATGTTCTCAATGAACCCAAAAAACTCATTAATATCAAAGCTGAATATTTTTGAAAGTAGTTTTTAGTTTGTTTTTAGTTTTAGATATTTTAGGGGGATATCTGTGTGTGCAGGTGACTATTACTGTGCATAATTATTAGGCAACTTAACAAAAAACAAATATGTACCCATTTCAATTATTTATTTTTACCAGTGAAACCAATATAACATCTCAACATTCACAAATATAAATTTCTGACATTCAAAAACAAAACAAAAACAAATCAGTGACCAATATAGCCACCTTTCTTTGCTAGGACACTCAGGCCATCCATGGATTCTGTCAGTGTTTTGATCTGTTCACCATCAATATTGCATGCAGCAGCAACCACAGCCTCCCAGACACTGTTCAGAGAGGTGTACTGTTTTCCCTCCTTGTAAATCTCACATTTTATGATGGACCACAGGTTCTCAATGGGGTTCAGATCAGGTGAACAAGGAGGCCATGTCATTAGTTTTTCTTCTTTCATACCCTTTCTTGCCAGCCACGCTGTGGAGTACTTGGACGCGTGTGATGGAGCATTGTCCTGCATGAAAATCATGTTTTTCTTGAAGGATTCAGACTTCTTCCTGTACCACTTCTTGAAGAAGGTGTCTTCCAGAAACTGGCAGTAGGACTGGGAGTTGAGCTTGACTCCATCCTCAACCCGAAAAGGTCCACAAGCTCATCTTTGATGATACCAGCCCAAACCAGGACTTCACCTCCACCTTGCTGGCGTCTGAGTCGGACTGGAGCTCTCTGGCCCATCAAGACTCACTCTCATTTCATCAGTCCATAAAACCTTAGAAAAATCAGTTTTGAGATATTTCTTGGCCCAGTCTTGACGTTTCAGCTTGTGTGTCTTGTTCAGTGGTGGTCATCTTTCAGCCTTTCTGACCTTGGCCATGTCTCTGAGTATTGCACACCTTGTGCTTTTGGGCACTCCAGTGATGTTGCAGCTCTGAAATATGGCCAAACTGGTGGCAAGTGGCATCTTGGCAGCTGCACGCTTGACTTTTCTCAGTTCATGGGCAGTTATTTTGCGCCTTGGTTTTTCCACACACTTCTTGCGACCCTGTTGACTATTTTGAATGAAACGCTTGATTGTTCGATGATCACGCTTCAGAAGCGTTTGCAATTTTAAGAGTGCTACATCCCTCTGCAAGATATCTCACTATTTTTGACTTTTCTGAGCCTGTCAAGTCCTTCTTTTGACCCATTTTGCCAAAGGAAAGAAAGTTGCCTAATAATTATGCACACCTGATATAGGGTGTTGATGTCATTAGACCACACCCCTTCTTATTACAGAGATGCACATCACCTAATATGCTTAATTTTGCTTTAAAAGATTGCTTACAGCTTAGAAACGATTATGCCAGATTTATTTTTTTTAGCAGAAATTCACTGAATGGATTAAACATGACATTTTAGTGCTGCATTTAGCTAGAAATCCTCCTCCGTGCTTAGGTTTAGTTACAAATGTATCTATTTACAAAGTAATAAACAAACACTGCTCTGAGAGAACAAAGAGGGCTTCCCCGGCAGGCTTTTCAGAGGTCTATTTGCATTCCAAACAAAGATACATTTGTAACTAAAGATAAGAAGGGATGCGGATTCCTAGTTAAATCCAACACTAAAATGTCATGTTTAACCCATTCAGTGAATTTCTGCTTAAAAAAAAATCTGGCATAATAATTTCTAAACTTTAAGCAATCTTTTAAAGCAAAGTTGTAATGCTGGGTGTTAAACCGCTTTAATTGGTAGTAGGCTTTCGAGCCTATACAGCTTGGAGTAAGACAACATGCATAAAGAGGATGATGTGGTCAAAATACTCATTTGCCTAATAATTCTGCACTCCCTGTATATATATATATCCTGTGCATATGGCCTTAGGGAAATACTCCCACTCTCATTTTCAATTTTTTTTATTTTTCGTTCCCATCTCCCCTTTTGTGGTGGAGAGATATGTTTCAGTCGTTTATATCTGCATAATTATGCTGTAATTATGCTAAGGTGAAAATCATACACATTTTAATGTGTATTAGTGTCTGAGCTCCTGTCACATCTTTTTTTAAAGGCACTTGAACTTTGACCTGATGAAGCGGTGTTTGACCGCGAAACGCGTTGTCTGATGTGCATAATAAAAATTGTTAGCTTTTATGAAAAATTTGCATTCTTGAATCTGACATCATGAAGGTAAGATCAGCATACCTACTTACTGACACCTTGGCCGCCTTCTACCTCCTCTAGTAACGAGCATAAAACCTTATCTCAAGCTGTCTCTTACGGTTTCTTGGCCGTTTAAAGGACATACAAGGTGAAAATTAATTAGTCATCCTACAAAGTTTTATTTTATACTAGCTGATGACACGGCTTTCCCCGAGTATGTATTTGGCTGGTGTCGGCTCCGCCCACTTTTTTCTAACCCTAACACACAAACACCCAATGACCAAGTTTGTGAGCTTTGGCATCAATAATTTGTATATTCCCATAGAAATTACATAAATTTAGATTGGCGGCTTGTGACTCCGCCCCTCTCCAGCATTTGAACCCCAGTCACCCAATGACCAACTGTAGCAGGTTTGAGGCATCTGTTATTAACAGTGTAAAAATGGCAGCAATTTAAATATTCCCCTTGAAAATCAACAGGTGAATTTTGATTGGCTATTATAGGCTCCACCCACTTCCTTGAAACTGAATCTCAGTCACCCAGTGACCATCTGGGCAAACTTTGAGAACCCTGCCATAGTCAGTGTAAGAAGGGCTGCAGTTTATTATTTCTCGGTGAAATTTGTTTTTGGCTCTGTCCACTTCTTGCAACCTGGACACACAGTCACTCAATGACCAAGTTTGTGAGCTTTCGGGTCCTTGGCATCATTAAAATCAAATCTGATTAGCTGTTTGTGGCTCCACCCCCTTTTCTGAATTTGAAGCCCAGTGACCCAATGACCAACTGCACCAGGTTTGAGGCTTGTGCCATTAACAGTGCAAAAATCGAGTGATCACGGCACATACAGTACATAAATACACACACACACACCATTTTATATGTATAGATTTAAATCTACTTTTTAAGTTTTTATTGTTTCATAGCATCTTCTCAATGACACATTCATCGAAGTATGCCAGAGCCTAAATCTGTGAACTATTGACCCTTTTTATCTCTTTCCTACTCTCAGAAGCCATTTACTGCAGGAAAATGTTATATGGCTGCAGTACCTTATCAGTGAGGGTTACATTAAAGTCCGACCTGGACAGAAATTGTCACTTGCATACCTGATTTTGAACTCTTTCAGGCAGAGAAAGAAAAAAAGGAACGCAGCATAGTTATTTGTGTGCTAGGCACTGTACATACACATGGCTATCTCATCATGTCACCTTGGATGTCCTTTAAAGAGACTCTGAAGAATTATTAAAAATCACTTTTTACCCTATATTCAACAGGGACATGTTTGCCCCTGCTAAAACGCCGCTCTCTCGCGGCAGAACGAGGGGTCTTTACCCCCCAAATCCCCTCTGTAGTGCCCGGGGAGCACTTCCTGTTGAGGCAGGGCTAATGGCCGCAGCCCTGCCTCTCAGCACGTCTATCAGTGCTGATCGCCGCCTCTCCCCGGTCCTCTCACTCTTCCTTTACTGAGAGGGGCGGGGGAGAGGGGGAGAGGGGGAGATCCGCCGCTGATAGACACGCATGGAGGCAGAGCTACAGCCATTAGCTCTGCCTACATGAGCAGCAAAATCTACGACCAAGTTGGTTGTGGATTTTGCAAGGGGGGATTTGGGGGGTAAAGACCCCTCGTTCTGCTGCAGGATAGCGGCGTTTTAGCAGGGGCAAACATGCCCATGTTGAATATAGGGTAAAAAGCAATTTTTAATAATGCTTCAGAGTCTCTTTAAGTGCTTCAGAAAACAGGACTGTATTCGGTCGAAGAGCTTGGTTAAGCTCTTTTGCATAGGTAACAACTGAAGTTTCTTAACTCTTCTTGTACTGGAAAAGAACATGAGACTTTTTACTTTGCTACTGATGTTCTATTTCTTAGCTGTACTACAAAAACAGTTCATCTCATACGTTTATTTTCCCTTCAGATTTGCTTTAAACATACATCTGTGCAGTAGGCTTCTTTGCTTCCAAAAACATACAGATAAGTTAATTGGCTCCCCCTAAAAAAAAAAAAATTGGCCCTAGACTTACACTACACTACTTACACTACATAATATAGACATATGGCAATGGTAGGGATTAGATTGTGAGCTCCTTTGAGGGACAGTTAGTGACAAGGTATATATACACACTGTACAGCGCTGCGTAATATGTCGGCGCTATATAAATACTAAATAATAATAATAATAATAATACCATACAAAGCACAGTAAGATGCTTATAGTTGATGACGGCCATATGAGCCATCTTTATTTCTGTCGAGTAGCTGCTGAGTCTGAGGAACACAAGGGCAGCAGGGAATCGCAGCATCACCTCATTATAATTCCGTGAAACTTTTCCAAATAGGAAACAGACGTTTGCCACAAGCAGTAATAGCTTTGTGTCTGCACCTGGGCTAGCCGTGTCCCGTGTGAAAAGAGAAGCCTGGAAGCTGATATGACCATGTATCTGATGGGATTTGGGTGTTGTAAAGGCCAGCTGTGCCCTGATGTCTGTCCTGAGAATAGCCCTGTACTCTGTCCAAGATCCTTTTATAACCATCTCACATGCTTGCTTATAATAGCAATTAGCACAGAAAGCCCAATAATAACATAACCAGACGACCACACAATTCTCCAGACTGTCATCAAATGATGGGTTTTGCATTATAATAAAATAGGGTTTTTGTTAGAGAGCCAAAAGTCTGTGGACACACGAACAGCACACTGATACTTTGCTGTGTAACATTTCATAACCTAAAGTATGGAGCCAGATGACACTTTGCTGTCCAAGCAGCCTCCACTATTCCAAGGCAGTTGTCCACTGTAAAGGTGTGTTCCGACCAATCAGACACGAGATCATGCCCTGAGGCTGGTTGTTGGTGCCTGGCTCACAGACAAAGCTACCTAAGGAAAGGACAGACTAACCAACAAGCTCATGGTGAACCAGAACTCATTGGAGCGTGTGAGGGGCTACAACGGTCCTAAAAGCCCCCTTACTAAAACGCTATGGAAAACAAAAGTTTGCTTTCTTAGAACAGAAAGAATTTGCGATAATTCAGGTTGGAGTGAGCTTGAGATGTCTCCCAGTGCATCACTGCTGAGTATATGCAAATTAACCATTGTTGCCCTTAGAAGCTAAACACACCTCCAGAACCGCTGGACCGTTGTAGCCCCTCACACACTCCAATAAGTTCTGGTCAGTCTGTACCTCTTGGTGTTACAGGCCCTACTACATAGAGCCAAATTAAACCATGCCATGCACTGATGAGGATCAAACAATCCAAAACAGTCTGTATGCATGTTGGATTATTATGGCTCTGTACAAATTAACAAGTTGACACATCATTGCATTCCAGCGGTTCTGGAGGTGTGTTTAGCTTCTAAGGGCAACAATGGTTAATTTGCATATATCCAGCAGTGATTTACTGGGAGACATCTCAAGCTCACTCCAACCTGAATTATCGCAAATTCTTTCTGTTTTAAGAAAGCAAACTTTTGTTTTCTAAGGTAAGTACAGAGGCATAGTAGGGAACATTACAGAAACCCTGCCTCTTCCTGTCTGAAGATTTGACTTTAGACAACAGTCCAGTATTTCAAGGCGTTATTAAAAGAACCGTAGGAACGAGGATATGAACAGACAACACACAGAGTTATGTGGATCCAGCATGAACATATCTCTGTCTTTACTTCAGGTAGCTTTGCCTCTGGCCGGGTGTCCTTTAAAAGGAACCAGAGAGGATCAAAAAAAGGTTTTATACATACCTGGGGCTTCCTCCAGCCCCATACGCCTGGATCGCTCCCACGTCGCCGTCCTCTGCTGCCTGGATCCGCCGGTACCGGGTCCCGTCATTGCCGCGAGTCGGCCAGTCGGCCGGCGGACGCTGTCGATTCTCCGCATCACACGGAGCTCTCTCTATATAAGTACGCATGAGGCTGCCTACTGCGCAGCCGCATGCGTACGGGTATGGAGGGAGCCCCTGTGATGCGGACAATTGGCCGCGTCCGCCGCAAGTGACGGGGCCGGTACCGTGGTTCCAGGAAGCGGAGGATGGCGGCGTGGGAGCGATCCAGGCTTATGGGGCTGGAAGAAGCCCCAGGTATGTATAAAAGCTTTTTCTATTTTAACAACCCATTCCTCTCTGGTTCCCTTTAACTGGGTCCAAGTCTGGGCTCTGTGGAAACCAGTTACATTTTTCTACACAATGGCTTCAATTCACTAAGTTTATCGAACACTTTATCGAACGTTTGATAATTTACCTCATGAGTAAAATCTAATTTTGAATTCACTAAAATGTTATAGTTTATCGAATGTTTTATCGATAAAATGTTCAATAAATCTATAACACCTTAGTGAATTCAAAATTAAATTTTACTCATGAGGTAAATTATCAAACGTTTGATAAAGTGTTTGATAAATCTTAGTGAATTGAGGCCAATCTCAGCAACCCATTTGTTTAGGAACCTCTCTTTAGGCAAAGGGACAATATCACACTGAGACAGACAACCCCAGTTGCCGTAAGTGTTGCCACAAAGATAGAAGTGTCTAATTCCTTATAATGTCATTATACGTTGCAGTATTAAGATTGCTCTTATCTTTGAGAGACAAGTCTAAATCAAATTGTAAAGCCCCAGATTATTATTCCTCCACCACCAAACTTTACAGTTGGTACTATGCATGCAGGCAGGTAACAGTCTCTTGGTGTTTGCTAAACCCAGAGTTGCCTGTCAAACTGCCAGACACGAAAGCATCATTTACCGTTCTGGCAGGAGTTTAGTGGCAGTGTTATTTATTACTTTTCAGATGATGTTGGCACATTGAACAGTGATTGTATGCTTGTGGCAATAAGAAAGACACAGTTCTTGGAGCTAACAACAAAAAGATCTCACACTGATATTGTTGTTTCCAGATTTCAGTTTTTTATTCCGCAGTGAGTGCAACACAAGACTAAGTACTGTTACACACACAGTGCTTGAGCACTCAGCGGTCTTGTTCTGTGAGCTTGTGGAGTCCACCACCTTACTGTTGAACTGTTGCTGCTCCCAGACGGGTCTAGGTCACAATAACAGAGCACTTAAAGGACAACTGTAGTGAGAGGGATATGGAGGCTGCCATATTTGTTTCCTTTTTAGCAATACTAGTTGCCTGGCTGTCTTGCTGATCCTCTGCCTCTAATACTTTTAGCCATAGACCCTGAACAAGCATGCAGCAGATCAGGTGTTTCTGAGATTATTGTCAGATCTGACAAGATTAGATGCATGTTCGTTTCTGGGCCAAATAGATCATCAGGTCTGCCAGGCAACCAGTATTGTTTAATGGGAAATAAATATGGCAGCCTACATACAGTATACCTCTCACTACAGATGTCCTTTAAGCAAAACGAGTCTAGCAGTACAGACACTTGTCGAAGGACAACATCCTTTGATGACACTGAAGGTCCGTAAGCTCTTCAGCACCACTCATTCTACTAAAAACATTTAACGGAGGACAATCCATGACCTTATGCTTGGGTTTATATTACTATTAACCCATTATAGTAATATAATGTAGCAATATGGTTGAAATGGCCTATCACTTTAAAGCAGAACTTCAGACAGAATCTCCCCAAAAGGCTCCTGATTGCCACAGCTGTATGGAGTTTAGTTTTTGGAAGTTTGGCTGGTTTAACCAGGAAAGGCAAAATCTAGGCGCTCACAACACAAATCTAATAATAACAATAATGCCTAGTTTATTGATCTATTAGGTACACTGCACCTTCCATGCCATATGCTGTAACATGTCAGTTGTCAAAAGGCCACTTGATACATCCAATCTTGTGACGGTATAAGGCCCGATTCACATTAGCATTTGCCAACGGAACCAGCCATACGGTTCGTGGTCCGTTCCTCTGAACGGACAAAACAATGCAGCAGGACCTAATTTTCCGGACCATTTCTCTCAGTGAAACGGAAACGTAAGGCTTTGCAGCACAATAAGAACCTATGGAAAACGGACATTTTACAGCACACTGGCTGTAAAAATGGACCATTTTCCAGGATCCAGATGGCCGAATCCGTACGGCCAGCTCCGCAAAAAAAACACGTTAACCGGGCCTTACAATGAAAAGACATATAGGATGGTGGCATGCAAGTCAGGAAGTGAATATAAGATCTGGATAGGTGGAGTTTAGAATGCGTTTATTGTGTCGTCAGAACAGTCCACCCCACTTCTTCCAGTCACTAGAACAATGTAAGAAGTAAGCAGGTAGCGCCTATCATGAAAGCTACTTCCAACACCTTCTCATGGTGCCTGTATGATTTTTTTCGGCTGCAATAGGGATGCTGCAATAAATCACAAACAAGAAAAGGACCAGAAACAGGACCAGTCTGTTTTATTTCTGAAAGGTCAAGGCTGGATTTATACTTTGTATGTCCTTAGGCAAACTGTCTTATCGCCCCCATTCCATGTGCATCAGCCCCCCTCCCATTCCATATGCCCAAATGTCCATGTCTAACATCCATGTACAGTAGTCCCCCTTGTTTCATGTACAGCTTCCTTGGTCAGCAGCTAACCTCTTCCTGGTGTTGACAGCCTTGGCCATTTCCCATCGTTTCCATATGCAGCAACCTCTCTTCCATGTCCACCTGCCCCCTTGGACTACAGTCTACAGTCATCCTAATAGTCCTAGGCCTGTGTGACCTTTCCAGAAATCTGGCCGTGCCACAAGCAGGGCTGTGGAGTCAGAGTTAGAGGCGAGGAGTCGGAACAATTTTTGGGTACCTGCAGTCGAAGTCGGTGGTTTCATAAACTGAGTATTTAGAGTCAGAGCATTTTTGTACCCACTCCATAGCCCGGAGTCGATGAGTCGGAGCAATTTTTGGGTACCTGGAGTCACACATTTCATAAACTGAGGGGAGTTGGAGTCGGATGATATTTGGATCTACTCTATAGCCCTGCAAGGGCGTTGGAGTTGGAGCAATTTTTGGGTACCTGGAGTAGGTGCTTTCATAAACTGAGGAGTCAGAGTTGGAGTCGGATTTTTTTTACCCACTCCACAGCCCTGCAAGGATTCAGCGTTATTTTGGGTATCTGGAGTTGGTGGTTTCATAAACTAAGGAATCAGAGATGGAGTTGGATGATTTTTGTACCAAATCCACATCCCTCGCCACAAGTGGCTTGTAGATAAGTGCCTGGAGTTTTTCTTAAAAAGAATAGTTCATGTTATGCCATGTCCATCTAGCATTCAGTATTTCCATCCATACAGTATCTTGCAGTGCAGTGAGCTGCAGTGTGAACGTATATCATGTGTATCATACTGGCAGCCTGTCCAAGCAGTTCAGTAAGGTTAAGAACTAAAACTTATGAAAGCTAAACAAAGAGGCAGCATGGAAGATAAGTTATCTCGAAGCAACTTTCTAGCGATTACATGAGTATTACACGCATTATGTCCAATCAAACCCAGAGAGGCGGCAATCTAAACAGTGATTCAGGATTTTCCTGGCAGATCCCGAGCGTGTGAGAAGAAATACCTGGTCACTTGTGAAATCTCAGCGAGTTTGCCTTACCCCCTCACATAGTTAACATATTTGGAACCATTTTTTTCTTTTTCAGCATTTCCATAGAGTATCTGTGATGTATTAGCCAAGGTTATTCCTCCTTACGCATAATCACTAAATAAAGCATCTTTGTAATGGGCTGCTATTGTGTGCAGGCAGCTGTAACCTCTGCTCTCTACAGCTGTCAAGGACCTGCAATTCCTCTATCGCTCGCAAAGCATGCTGGGAGCTTAACACAAACCTGAAGAAAACTTTCCCCCGCTTGATGGAATATCTGCAATGTGCTATATACCTATATAATAGTGTTTAACCACCCTGGCATTCTGATTAAATCGCCAGGGTGGCTGCGGGAGGGTTTTTTTTAAATAAAAAAAAAACTATTTCATGCAGCCAACTTTCAAAGCCCACTAGAGGGCGCTCCGGAAGCGTTCTTCCGATCGCCTCCGGCGGCCAGAAGTAACACGGAAGGCCGCAATAAGCAGCCTTCCGTGTTTCGCTTACCTCGTCGCCATGGCGACGAGCGGAGTGACGTCATGGACGTCAGCCGACGTCCTGACGTCAGCCGCCTCCGATCCAGCCCTTAGCGCTGGCCGGAACTGTTTGTTCCGGCTACGCTGGGCTCGGGCGGCTGGGGGGACCCTCTTTCGCCGCTGCACGCAGCGGATCGCCGCGCTGCAGCGGCGATCAGGCAGCACACGCGGCTGGCAAAGTGCCGGCTGCGTGTGCTGCTTTTTATTTCATTAAAATCGGCCCAGCAGGGCCTGAGCGGCAGCCTCTGGCGGTGTTGGACGAGCTGAGCTCGTCCAGACCGCTCAGCTGGTTAACTGGTGTACTATGTCATCTAACCTTACTGGCCAGAGCTGCAGAACGTGCTTTCTCTGACATGGGTGCCGCCATCTTGCTCTCTGCAAATTTAGAAAATGACACTGGACACTCTTTTTATAATTGTATACCATTCATATGGCCTGATAACATATATATTCAAGCAGTAAGCTCTTTTGCATTATAGCTCTATAGTCTCCATTCTTGGCTAAAACCCTACCTGCATGGAGTATGCGTGTTCTCCCTGTGTTTGTTCTGGACCCTTGGGATTTCTCCCACACCCTGAGAACACACTAGGAAGTTAACTGGTTTCCTTCCAAAATTGGCTGTGGACTCTGATAAAGATCAGATTGTTCTGAGCTCCTCTGAGGAACAGTTAAATGAACAGAATTGTTTGAAGTCCTATGTAAAGCTCTGCAAAAAATGTCAGTGCAATGTAAATACATAGTAATGACGGATTTTGTTCGCCCATGGAAATATGAGAACTCCCTGAATGATTACTATTTACATTCAATTCTCCTTTACCGCATCTTGTGCATATCAGTCATCCAAAACATGAACTCCACCTGCCCAATATTGTGTAATTCCCCCTTGTGCTGCATAAAACCTTTGACCTGTGGCGGTATGGACTACACAAAATCTCTGAAGGTGTCCTGTGCAATATCTGGCACCAAGGTGCTAGCAGGTGAATGGAAGAAGTGAGGTTCCGCACAATGTCCCTTGAAAAATTAAATCACCTAAAGCCAGCAACAATATGTAGCTAATGTTTTTCAGACGCATAATGGTCCGTAATCATAGCACCTGAGGTAGTATGGACTCCACAAAACTTCTGAAGGTGTCCCGTGTGGTATCCGGCACCAAGATGTTAGCAGGAGACACTTAAAGTCCTGTACGTTGCCAGGTTGTGCCACCACAGATCAGACTTGTTGTTCCAGAACATACTACAGAGGCATGGTTGAGATCTGGGGAATATTGTACTAAAAGAAAACTGATTGATTAAATCAGTGGTCCTCAAACTAAGGCCCGCGGGCCGGATGCGGCCCCTGAGGAATTTTCACCCCCCCCCCCACACAAAATGTATTACATATAGATGTGGTCCGTTGCATCTCTAAATATTGGTGTCTCTCATATAGAATAGAAGTGCTGGCACCACCCTTCCACATGGAAGCCAGCGAGCAGTCATTCGCTGGATTCCAATCCAATTCTGCATCAGGTGATACTGCTTTCCTATTGGATGACAGGTTGCTCCCTAAATATGCTTCACTGTCTGGCTAAAAGAGGTTTTTTACTATCTGCACATGCTGTATTGGGGGCATAATATCTGCTGTGGGTAATAGTTTACACTACCTAGGTGAAATGTAATGTCTTCTACATCAGATTATGTCTACTCCGGCCCCCGTTAGTTTGAAGTATGTTGGCCCGTCCCTTAAAGTTTGGGGAACCCATTGATTAATTTGTCAGACCAGGCAATGATCTTGCATTGTTACATGGTCCCATTTTGACAGTCATATGCCCATTATAGGTGCTTTTGATGTTGGAGAGAAATCAACCTAGAACCCATTTTGTAGTAAACAATGATGCTGTGTTCTTCAGCAATTTGAGCTTCAGTTTCACGGGCAACATCCTGCTTCATCAGGCAATAAAAGGAGCTTATTGGAGTGATGAAGCGGGATGTTGCCGGTGAAACAAGTTGCATAATTTAATTGAGTGGCTTTGAATAAAGAAAGTAATTTTTCAGTGAATATAGACTATGGAGTCTGCTTGTGGGAGGTAAGTCCCACAATGCCTCCCCATTTTAAACTTTTTTTTTATATAATTGTATCCTAAGCTGGCGCCTCTGTTGTTAACTGTTCATTTTGTGAGTCCACCCCCGGTGGATGGGCGTTACCCCTTTTTTCTATTTCTATGGAGAGCGACATTCTTAATCCGAGTGGGGTCGGGTCTAATCTCCCCACCTGCCATTTTAGTGGTTACCAGTGGTTTGAGTATTACTGTATTTTTCGGACCATAAAACTCACTTTTCTCCCCCAAAAGTGGGGGTAAAAAGTCACAGCATCTTATAGTCCAAATGCAGGGAGTTCCTGACTTGTGAACCCCTGCCAATACTGTCCTCCAACCCACTGCAATGTCGGGGGACTCCCTGTA
Source organism: Hyperolius riggenbachi (assembly GCF_040937935.1). NCBI lineage: Eukaryota > Metazoa > Chordata > Amphibia > Anura > Hyperoliidae > Hyperolius > Hyperolius riggenbachi. The sequence goes on from NC_090647.1 coordinate 68,055,906, forward strand.
CTGTGCCCATGCAGAGGAGGACACAGGGGGACAAATGGAGGACACAGAGGGACACAAAGGGGCATAGAGGAGGATATATGGGGGACACAAGGGGGACATTGGAGGACAAAGGGAGACACAAACGGTACAAGGTGGCATGAGGTACAAAGGGGGCATAATCCACAAGATGCCCCTTCACCATGGATGCACCAGGCTTAGTATATATTTTTCCCCCTTTTTGTCCTCTAAACCTAAGTGCGTCTTATGGCCAGGAGAGTATTATAGTACGAAAAATACAGTATCTCATATACATACCATTACACCGATTGAGTTGATATATTGAACTATTTAGACTCTCGATTTCATTTGTCTTTCAAATGGAACAGGTACTCGCTGTGACCAGGGAAACCAGAGGGGTAAGACCTTACACTGCACATGGGCATGGGGCAGAGGGGATAGTTATACACTTGGGGGTCCATTGGTTGTTTCGCGATATCATTACTGCCGCACTCCTACTCAATCGCTTGCGACCGAGATTTTTCCGCCACTCCCACGTGATCTATTTGCCCGATTAAGTATAGAATTGGAAGGTCGATTGAGCCACAATGTCTACTAATGTATGGGCACCCTAAGAACTGCCACATTGAAGATGCTCTTAGACAGTTGTCTAGTCATCATAATTTGGACCTTGTCAGAGTAGCTCCAATCCAGGTGGTTTTATTGTTGCTCTTGAGTGATGTAATGTGTTCACTATAAATCAGCTCTATCGTCTCTGCACTTTACCAGCTTCTGCATTCCTCTACTTACAACACCCACTGCTGAAAATCCCCATATGAAATCTTCACTTACACATCTGTGATCTGTCGCCAAGTCTGATCAGTACTCTGTGCGTGTCACTTCCTGTCTGTGCCAGACTCCAAGCAATGTGATGAAAAGCCCAGAGCAATGATCAGCTTGATCTAGAAACCACAGGTATTTGAGAAAAACGTTTACATAGGGATGCACAGACAGTACATGTGGTGGTGTACGGACGGCTGATGAAAAGTGCATGCAAGCAATAAACAGGAGAACTTCCCTGACCCCTCAGCAAAGAATTAAGTCCCATCTACACAATACGATTCTTTGTGCAATTCGATTACGGTTCTATTTACGTTTCGATTAAATCCAACATATCCGATTGGGATTCGATTGTATTCAATTCGATTTGCCATTGTTTTGCAATGACAAATCAAATTGAATCCCGATCAGACATATCCGATTTAATCAGATCGTAAATAGAATCGTAATCGAATCGCACAAAGAATTGTATCGTGTAGATTGGGCTTTATAGTTGTGTTATTAGTGGAAGCCCAATATTTAATAAATTGTGTGTGTGTGTGGGGGGGGGGGGGGGGGGAGGGTTGTTTTTTTATCATTTTTGTGGTTCTCAGTGGAAAACTTGTGAAAATACTACTGTTAATAAAAGCACGGTATATATAGCATACATTTCCTGCAGTACTTTTACAGAGTACATAGTGGTGTCAATAAAATCAATATAAGCATCAAATCAGTTGAAATTATTGCATCATTGATCAATAGCACAATTGAAAAGCACGTTACTGTAGCAGCGCTCGAAGTGCTCAAATACCGCGAGTCACTCTAATAGTGTACCTGGCAGTATAATGCTGACAGTAGTAACTAACATTGCCATGCGCTGTCTGCGCACAGCACAGCAATATTACCGCTGCTTGGTGGTGCAACAACCCCTCTGAGACAATCAAGTAGTCAGTGTGCAGCTTGTATAATACATTTCCTGTCCCCTCAAAATATGTCAAAACACAGGCCCATATGCAATTTACTTTTTCTCCTAGGTGAAATTTTCACACCTTGGTCCATATGCAATTTCATTTTTTACCTGAGTTAACTCCTAGGAGATAATTTTCATCTCCTCTTTAAAGTGTACCAGAGCTGTAAAAAGTAAAAAGATTTATACAGACCTGGGGCTTCCTCCAGCCCCATCTGCCCATCCTATGCAGAGGACGCCTTTTCTCCGCCCACAGCACAAACAGAGCCGCTTGAGGTATGCTAAAGCACATTTGGACAAGCCTTCATTTTGGAATAAGGTGCTGTGGACCGATGAAACTAAATGTGAGTTATTTGAGCATAACAAGGGGCATTCTGCATGGAGGAAAAACAACACAGCATTCCAAGAAAAACACCTGCTAACTACAGTAAAATATGGTGGTGGTTCCATCATGCTGTGGGGCTTTGTGGCCAGTGCAGGGACTAGAAATCTTGTCAAAGTTGAGGGATGTATGAATTCCACTCAGTTTCAGCAGATTCTGGAGACAAATGTTCAGGAATCAGTGACAAAGGTGAAGCTGCGCCAGGGCTGGATCTTTCAACAAGACAACGACTCTAAACACTGCTCAAAATCCACTAAGGCATTCATGCAGAGGAACATGTACAACGTTCTGAAATGGCCATCCCAGTCCACAGACCTGAATATAATTGAAAATCTGTGGTGTGAGTTAAAGAGAGCTGTCCCTGCTCGGAAGCCATCAAACCTGAATGAACTAGAGATGTTTTGTAAAATGGAATGGTCCAAAATACCTTCAACAAAAAATGTTTAGAGGCTGTAATTTCTGCAAAAGGAGAACCTACTGATTTCATTTCTTTTTTGTGGTGCCCAAATGTATGCACCTGCCTAATTTTGTTTAAAGAGAACCCGAGGTGGGTTTGAAGAATGTTATCTGCATACTGAGGCTGGATCTGCCTATACAGCCCAGCCTCTGTTGGTCTCCCAAACCCCCCTAAGGTCCCCCTGCACTCTGCAATCAGACATAAATCACAGCCGCTGTGCTGGCTGTGTTTACATCTGTAGTGTCAGTCTCGGCTGCTCCCCCGCCTCCTGCAGAGCTCCGGTCCCTGCCCCCCTCCGTTCCCTCTAATCAGTGGGGAGGGAAGTGAGGCAGGCGGGGACCAGAGTTCTGCAGGAGGTGGGGAGAGCAGCAGACTGACACTATAGAGAAAAACACAGCCAGCTGTGACACGCTGTGTGTGGACAGCGAGGCTGTGATTTATGAGGGATTTCAGAGTGCAGGGAGACCTTAGGGGGGTTTGGGAGACCAACAGAGGCTGGGCTGTATAGGCAGATCCAGCTTCTGTATGCAGATCACATTCTTCAAACCGACCTCGGGTTCTCTTTAAACAATTATTGCATACTTTCTGTACAGCCAATAAACTTCATTTCACTTCTCAAATTACACTGTGTTTCTCCTATACGATATATTTAACTGACATTTTTTATTGTAACAACCAACGATTTATACAGGAAAATCATGACGGTCAAGAAGGCTGCCCAAACTTTCCCATCCTACTGTATGTGTGCTGGCAGCATTGCTGCAGAGGTTTAACAGGACAGAAAAATTACAATGACTTCTTTACATTGCATTGTTGTCCCATGAAAAGATATAATAAAATATTTACAAAAATGTGAGAGGTGTATTCATTGTTGTGAGATACTGTAAATACAAATAAATGCTATTATTATTTTTTACTATTTATATGGTGCCGACATCTTCCGCAGCACTTTACGTATAGTCCTGTCACTGCCCTATAAAGGAGCTCACAATCTAATCCCTACCTTATTCATATGTCCATCGTAGTCTAAGGCCAAGTTCAGGGGAAAGCCAATGGACCTATCTGTATATTTTTGGAATGTGGGAGAGAACAGGATTACCCGGTGGAAACCCACCCAGACAGGGGGAGAACAAAACTCCATGCAGATAGTGCCCTGGCTGGGATTCAAACTGGAGACCCAGTGCTGCAAGCAGGGCCGGTTCTCGCATGAAGCAAGGTGAAACATTTGCCACGGGTGCAGAGATTACAGGGGCAGCATTTTAGTACACTAACAGCATGCAGTCAGCGTAGGAGGAGAAGCGATGGGAGAGCGAAGTGAAGAGGTCATCATTGGGGAAAAGCAGCTTGTTGTGCTGTGTGAGGAGTCTGACAGTGAGTGAGGAGGGGGGGGGGGGGGGGGAGCAGGAGTGCAGCAGTGTTTCACTTGACTTGCACAGTAAAAGGGAGGAGGTGGCACTGCTGTCCTGAGTAATGGAGTAACTGAAGATGAGCAGGTTGTTTGTCACAGGCTCACAGTCAGCCAGTGTGTTATTGTGTTGTGCTGCAGCATGCCATGTGAGAACATTAAATGAAGCAGAGTAAGTGTTGTGCAATCATTGCAAATCGGGGGAGGGGGGGTGTTTGGAGCATCCTCACAAGTTTGCCTCATGCAGCAAAAAGTCTAGAGCCGGCCCTGGCTGCAAGGTGAAAGTGCTATCCACCGTAAGTACTTGTACAATGGTGAATGGCCTGGTGTTTTCGAATGCACAGCACAAATGTGTTTTTTTACACATGTTCTTTTGAGGTTTTCTCTGATATTGTGTCATGTACTTTGTATAATGTTGTTATTATAGCACCTGTTTGCTCTCACATTTGTCCAGTTCCACAGAACACGCTGGAGCCATATAAACAAAAATAAGTCAGGCCCTGAGTAAGTCAGGATCACGCAATGCTGAAAATACGTCATTAAAAAAACAAGGGAACTCAGAATTTGTCTATTTAATCTTGATGGTAAACAAAACACTAAGAAAATATTAGCAGCATTACGAATCCTCCTAGTACCTCATATTCATCCCATGGGAGGAGAGGTGCTACATGCCAAGAATGTGGCACTCCATTACATTCTACAGAGGGGGGTGGGGGGTTGGCAGACCTTTAAAAATTATCACACCTATCACTTCTGAGAGTAAATATGGAAAATCACCTCTGGTTAATGCTTCACTCTGTCCCGGATGATGCCCGTGTGCCACCTCTGCCCACCTATGTTTCCAGAGATGGACTGAAGTGAAATGGTACCCTAGGCAAGCAACGACTTTGGGCTCACACTTGATGGCCACCTAGGTTTTTTTGGCAAGATTTGTTGGGAATTAGCATAAACCTGTCCCTAGACTCTCTCCAGGCCTTAAGCACCTGCCTAAGTTGCCTTGTGGATGATCCAGTGCTGTGTGCGTCCCTCTGTGCTTCCCCCTGTATGCCTCCTTCTGTCCCCCTTTGTGTCACCCTCTGTCCCCTTGACCCACTATCAGTCCCCCCCCCCCCCCCCCCCAGTCCAATGTGTAAAGGCAGAGTATAGTACAGCAGAAGCTGTGCTCTAACCTTCCCTCTGAAGTCCAGTTCTGTGCCTGTGTGACCATCCTGTCTGTCTCCTGCTCCCTCTAGTGCTGGCACCTTACTCTGTAGGGTGTAATCACGCTACATCCGGTAGGAGATGCTGGGCACTAGGGTGAGTGGTGAGCGGACAGGCCGAATTTCAGTATCTCAGCAACTCCCTGTACTATGCATCCACCCTATACGGCACATGGTTTATATCCTGTAGTGTGTGTGTTTTTTACGGGGGAGTGAGGGGGGGGGGAGGGTTACACAGGACTTCTTGCCTGGAGTGACAAAAAGGTTAGAAATGTCCCTGAGGTTAGTGTCAGGTGTAAGGGTAAGAAGGTTAGTGTTAGAATAAGCTTCAGTGAGGTGAGTGTAGGTTTAGCAGTAGTGTGTAGCAGGGGTGGAGTATGTGTACCAACAGTTACTAGTGGTAGTAGGAGGTAGTAGTGGTAGAAGGATTTCACGTAAGCGAAATTTTCGCGTAATTTTCGCATTACAGTCGTATCATGCCGTAATTTCGCATTAAACGCTACCGTAATTTCGCGTTAAACCGTAACGCTCCGTATAATATAAAAAAGCCGCCGACTTTAAGGGTTAATAGCAAAGCCCCCTTAAATGCTAAGAGCCTCAAATTTGGAGAATATATTAAGGAGATCAGGAGGAATAAGAGGAAAAAATTTTTTTTCAAAAAGACCTTATAGTTTTTGAGAAAATCGATGTTAAAGTTTCAAAGTAAAAATGTATACATTTAAAAACCCGCCGACTTTAACGGTTAATAGCAAAGCCTGCTTAAAGTTTAGGAACACCAAATTCCTAGGGTATATTAAGGGGATCAGTGGGAATAAGAGGAAAAATTTTTTTTTCAAAAAGACCTTATAGTTTTTGAGAAAATCGATTTTTAAGTTTCAAGGGCAAAAATGTCTTTTAAATGCGGAAAATGTCAGTTTTTTTTGCACAGGTAACAATAGTGTATTATTTTCATAGATTCCCCCAAGTGGGAAGAGTTTTACTTACTTCGTTCTGAGTGTGGGAAATATAAAAAAAAAACGACGTGGGGTCCCCCCTCCCAGACCTCTTTAACCCCTTGTCCCCCATGCAGGCTGGGATAGCCAGAATGCGGAGCACCGGCCGCGTGGGGCTCCGCACCCTGACTATACCAGCCTGCATGGTCCATGGATTGGGGGGTCTAGGAAGGGGAGGGGCAGCCAAGCTTTCCCCTCCCCCTCCGAGCCCTTGTCCAATCCAAGGACAAGGGGCTCTTCTCCACCTCCGATGGGCGGTGGAGGTGGAGGCCGCGATTTCCTGGGTGGGGGGTTCATGGTGGAATCTGGGAGTCCCCTTTAAAAAGGGGTCCCCCAGATGCCCACCCCCCCTCCCAGGAGAAATGAGTATAGAGGTACTTGTACCCCTTACCCATTTCCTTTAAGAGTTAAAAGTAAATAAACACAAACACATAGAAAAAGTATTTTAATTGAACAAAAAACATAACCACGAAAAAAGTCCTTTAATATTCTTAATTAACCATTAATACTTACCTGTCCCTTTAAATAAATGATCCCACGCAATATCCTCGGAAATGTTCTATCAGTTACAATGTAACAAAGTTATTACAATGTAACAACTTTGTTACATTGTAACTACGCCGCACCCGACGTCACTCACCGCCGCCGCCGCCGCGTCTGCGCTGCAGGACCCGACAGAGCTCTGAGCTATAGCTCAGAGCTCTCGAAAGCATCTTTGTATTTGGGCTCCAAGGAGCCCCATTGGTCCTTAGCAGACCAATGGGGTTCCTTCTGATTTGAAGGAACCCCATTGGTCTGCTAAGGACCAATGGGGCTCCTTGGAGCCCAAATACAAAGATGCTTCTCAGAGCTCTGAGCTATATAGCTCAGAGCTCTGTCGGGTCCGTGCAGGACGCTAAGTCCCCGCCGGCTCCGCTGCCCTCCCCGCCTCTCCCACATGTCACCCACATGTCACCCACATGTTCCCTAACCACCTACATTTATTTATTTAAAGGGACAGGTAAGTATTAATGGTTAATTAAGAATATTAAAGGACTTTTTTCGTGGTTATGTTTTTTGTTCAATTAAAATACTTTTTCTATGTGTTTGTGTTTATTTACTTTTAACTCTTAAAGGAAATGGGTAAGGGGTACAAGTACCTCTATACTCATTTCTCCTGGGAGGGGGGGTGGGCATCTGGGGGACCCCTTTTTAAAGGGGACTCCCAGATTCCACCATGAACCCCCCACCCAGGAAATCGCGGCCTCCACCTCCACCGCCCATCGGAGGTGGAGAAGAGCCCCTTGTCCTTGGATTGGACAAGGGCTCGGAGGGGGAGGGGAAAGCTTGGCTGCCCCTCCCCTTCCTAGACCCCCCAATCCATGGACCATGCGGGCTGGTATAGTCAGGGTGCGGAGCCCCACGCGGCCGGTGCTCCGCATTCTGGCTATCCCAGCCTGCATGGGGGACAAGGGGTTAAAGAGGTCTGGGAGGGGGGACCCCACGTCGTTTTTTTTTAATATTTCCCACACTCAGAACGAAGTAAGTAAAACTCTTCCCACTTGGGGGAATCTATGAAAATAATACACTATTGTTACCTGTGCAAAAAAACCTGACATTTTCCGCATTTAAAAGACATTTTTGCCCTTGAAACTTAAAAATCGATTTTCTCAAAAACTATAACTTCTTTTTGAAAAAAAAATTTTTCCTCTTATTCCCACTGATCCCCTTAATATACCCTAGGAATTTGGTGTTCCTAAACTTTAAGCAGGCTTTGCTATTAACCGTTAAAGTCGGCGGGTTTTTAAATGTATACATTTTTACTTTGAAACTTTAACATCGATTTTCTCAAAAACTATAAGGTCTTTTTGAAAAAAAATGTTTTCCTCTTATTCCTCCTGATCTCCCTAATATATTCTCAAAATTTGAGGCTCTTAGCATTTAAGGGGGCTTTGCTATTAACCCTTAAAGTCGGCGTTTTTTTTATATTATACGGAGCGTTACGGTTTAACGCGAAATTACGGTAGCGTTTAATGCGAAATTACGGCATGAACGAAACGCGAAATTTCGCGTTGAAAATTACGCTTACGGTATTTTCAATTACGATTTTAATGGCAATTTCGCTACGCTAATTTCGCATGCGTAATTATAGTAATGCGAAATTACGAAAATTTCAGCTCAACTCTAAGTGTTAGGTGTAGTGGTAGTAGGAGGGATAGTGTTAGGCATAGAGGGAGTAGCAGGGATAATGTTAGGTGTAAGGTGAGTAGGAGGGGTAATGTTAGGTGTAGGGGGAGTAGAAGGGATAACGTTAGGTAATATAAGTGATCAGGGTGTATTGCCTCTGCCTGATATAGCTGGTCAGGGTGCATCACCTCTGCCTGATATAGGTGTTCAGGTTGCATTACCTCTGCCTGATATAGGTGGTCAGGGTGCATCACCTTTGCCTGATATAGGTGGTCAGGATGTATTACCTTCGCCTGGTATAGGTGGTCAGGGTGCATTTCCTCTGCCTGATATAGGTGGTCAGGGTACATTACCACTGCCTGATATAGGTGGTCAGGGTACATCGCCTCTGCCTGGTATAGGTGGTCAGGTTGCATTGCGTCTGCCTGATATAGGTGGTCAGGGTACATTACCACTGCCTGATATAGATGAGCAGGGTACATTACCACTGCCTGGTATAGGTGAACAGGGTACATCAGCTATACTGTAGGGGGTTAGAGTACATCACCTCTGCCTGATATAGGTGGTCAGGGTGCATTGCCTCTGCCTGATATACTGTAGGTGGTTAGGGTACATCAGCTCTGCCTGATATAGGTGGTCAGGGTACATTACCACTGCCTGATATAGGTGGTCAGGGTGCATTGCCTCTGCCTGATATACTGTAGGTAGTTAGGGTACATCAGCTCTGCCTGATATAGGTGGTCAGGGTGCATTGCCTCTGCCTGATATACTGTAGGTGGTTAGGGTACATCACATCTGCCTGATATAGGTGGTCAGGGTGCATTACCTCTGCCTGGTATAGGTGGCCAGGGTACATTCCCTCTGCCTGGTATAGGTGGTCAGGGTGCATTACCTCTGCCTGATATAGGTGGTCAGGGTGCATTACCTCTGCCTGATATAGGTGGTCAGGGTACATCACCTTTGCCTGATATAGGTGATCAGGGTACATTACCACTGACTAACATAGGTGGTCAGGGTGCAGGGTGCATTGCCTCTGCCTGATATAGGTAGTCAGGGTACATTACCACTGCCTGTTATAGGTGAACAGGGTGCATTGCCTCTGCCTGATATAGGTGGTCAGGGTGCATTTGCCTCTGCCTGATATACTGTAGGTGGTCAGGGTGCATTGCCTCTGCCTGATATACTGTAGGTGGTTAGGGTACATTACCTCTGCCTGATATAGGTGGTCAGGGTGCATTACCTCTGCCTGGTATATGTGGCCAGGGTACATTACCTCTGTCTGATATAGGTTGTCAGGGTACATTGCCTCTGCCTGATATAGGTGGTCAGGGTATATTACCACTGCCTGATATAGGTGGTCAGGATGCATTGCCTCTGCCTGGTATAGGTAGTCAGGGTGCATTGCCTCTGCCTGATATAGGTGATCAGGGTACATCACCTTTGCCTGATATAGGTGATCAGGGTACATTACCACTGACTGATATAGGTTGTCAGGGTGTATTGCCTATGCCTGATATAGGTGGTCAGGGTTAGTGTTGGGCGAACAGTGTTCGCCACTGTTCGGGTTCTGCAGAACATCACCCTGTTCGGGTGATGTTCGAGTTCGGCCGAACACCTGACGGTGCTCGGCCAAACCGTTCGGCCATATGGCCGAACTAAGAGCGCATGGCCGAACGTTCCCCGAACGTTCGGCTAGCGCTGTGATTGGCCGAACGGGTCACGTGGTTCGGACCCGAACGCGCTCTGATTGGCCGAACTGTCACGTGGTTCGGGTAAATAAATACCCGAACCACGTCATATCTCCGCCATTTGTCTGTGGGTTTAGCTTTGGGTAGGCAGGCAGGGTAGTTCGCGCTCCAGCCACGCTAGCCAGGGTCCCCCCCAGTCATTGTGTGTCGCTGCTGGGAACAGTAGTACACCGCTCGTTCAGCCACACTATATAGCATTCTGTGTACTGTTCTGTGTCTGCTGGGAACAGTAGTACACCGCTCGTTCAGCCACACTATATAGCATTCTGTGTACTGTTCTGTGTCTGCTGGGAACAGTAGTACACCGCTCGTTCAGCCACACTATATAGCATTCTGTGTACTGTTCTGTGTCTGCTGGGAACAGTAGTACACCGCTCGTTCAGCCACACTATATAGCATTCTGTGTACTGTTCTGTGTCTGCTGGGAACAGTAGTACACCGCTCGTTCAGCCACACTATATAGCATTCTGTGTACTGTTCTGTGTCTGCTGGGAACAGTAGTACACCGCTCGTTCAGCCACACTATATAGCATTCTGTGTACTGTTCTGTGTCTGCTGGGAACAGTAGTACACCGCTCGTTCAGCCACACTATATAGCATTCTGTGTACTGTTCTGTGTCTGCTGGGAACAGTAGTACACCGCTCGTTCAGCCACACTATATAGCATTCTGTGTACTGTTCTGTGTCTGCTGGGAACAGTAGTACACCGCTCGTTCAGCCACACTATATAGCATTCTGTGTACTGTTCTGTGTCTGCTGGGAACAGTAGTACACCGCTCGTTCAGCCACACTATATAGCATTCTGTGTACTGTTCTGTGTCTGCTGGGAACAGTAGTACACCGCTCGTTCAGCCACACTATATAGCATTCTGTGTACTGTTCTGTGTCTGCTGGGAACAGTAGTACACCGCTCGTTCAGCCACACTATATAGCATTCTGTGTACTGTTCTGTGTCTGCTGGGAACAGTAGTACACCGCTCGTTCAGCCACACTATATAGCATTCTGTGTACTGTTCTGTGTCTGCTGGGAATAGTGGTACACCGCTCGTTCAGCCACACTATATAGCATTCTGTGTACTGTTCTGTGTCTGCTGGGAACAGTAGTACACCGCTCGTTCAGCCACACTATATAGCATTCTGTGTACTGTTCTGTGTCTGCTGGGAACAGTGGTACACCGCTCGTTCAGCCACACTATATAGCATTCTGTGTACTGTTCTGTGTCTGCTGGGAACAGTAGTACACCGCTCGTTCAGCCACACTATATAGCATTCTGTGTACTGTTCTGTGTCTGCTGGGAATAGTGGTACACCGCTCGTTCAGCCACACTATATAGCATTCTGTGTACTGTTCTGTGTCTGCTGGGAACAGTAGTACACCGCTCGTTCAGCCACACTATATAGCATTCTGTGTACTGTTCTGTGTCTGCTGGGAATAGTGGTACACCGCTCGTTCAGCCACACTATATAGCATTCTGTGTACTGTTCTGTGTCTGCTGGGAATAGTGGTACACCGCTCACCCGTCACTGTATAGCATTGTGCTCTGTGTCGCTGCTGGGAATAGTGGTACTGTATAGCATTTCTGTACTGCCACTGTACTGCTGCCAGTCAGCGTGTACTGTAAGGATAAGTGAAATGAGGAAGAAATCCGGTGAAAGAGGGAGGGGCAAGGGAAGAGGTGTTTCCCCTGACGGTTCACGTACAGGCCACAGGGGAGCACCCAAGAAAACCCACTCAATACCGCCCATGTTGTCCAGGACAACAACCCTCACAAATCCAAAAGAACAGGACCAGATAATTACTTGGATGACCTCTCAAGCGTCCAGCAGTGGGTTAAGCAGCACCAGCACATCACGCACGAGGTCCGAGTCCTCAGCCAGTTACAAGGAGCCAGTGGGCACAAAGCTGACACAACCGGCAGCGACACCACGCACACAACTGCCAGATAACCAGTCCGATGAATTACCTCAGGACACAATGGGGTATTCGCAGGAGCTATTCCCAGCCCAACAAACTTCCACCTTTCAAAGGTCAATGGAGGAACAGCCAGAAATGTTGTGCCCGGATTCACAACCGTTAACTGTGGGAAATGCACCGCGCACTGAAATACAAGGCGAGTCCGAAGAGGACTCGGAAACCCAAATCCCAGAGCAATTTGGGCAGGAGGGGTTGCAATTGCAGGAGGTCGGCCGACAAGATCTGGAAGACGACGTTGGAGTGTGCTGCGCAGAGGTTGTTGTGGGGAGCTCTACTCCACGGCGGTGGCCCACAATGACATATGACGAGTTTGAGGAGATGGAAGAGGAGGGTATGGACAATGTGGACAGAGACCCAGATTTTGTTTGTGAACGAGAACATCGCCGTCGTAGCAGCAGCACAGATGAGTCTGTTGAAGAACACACTGCTGCATGAGTTCGCCTTGTGCCACAAGGTAGGCGGCGCGCAATTTCAGGCACCACAAGCGTGGAAGTTCAAGTGAGAGGCAAAAGAGGAGCAAACAGAAATCGCCAGCAAGGAGGCAGGTGCTCCAAAGTCTGGGCTTTCTTTGAAGACTGCACTGAGGATGTTACCATGGCGATTTGCAAGGTGTGCAAGACCCGCCTGAGCAGGGGGAAAAATATTAACAACCTCTCCACCACCAGCATGAGCCGTCACATGCTATCCAAACATCCCACTCTTTGGGCAAACGCGTCAGGACAGGGTACCAGAAACAACACTGCCTCCCTTGGGTTCACCAGACCCGCCTCAGCAGCAGCAGTAGCCCAGCCATTGCGTGGTTCACAACATTCACAAACATCAGACGACGCTGACACTGTCACTTTCCGGAGTAGTGCTCTTGAGGTCTCCCAGTGTTCATCAAACACAACAACCAACAGCCCTTCCGTGTGCAGCGCTACGGTTCAGTTGTCTGTGTCGGAGATGTTTGAGCGCAAGAGGAAATTGCCAGCAAATGACCCCCGGGCCGTGGCAGTAACAGCCAGCATAGCCAAGCTTCTGGCCTGCGAAATGCTGCCATATCGATTGGTGGAGACAAACAGCTTCAAGGGCATGATGTCAGTGGCCATCCCACGTTACGTGGTTCCCAGCCGCTACCACTTTGCACGCTCTGCAGTGCCTGAGTTGCATGAGCACGTGGTCAGCAAAATAACCCGAAGCTTGAAGAATGCCGTTGCCTGCAAGGTTCACCTCACCACTGACACCTGGACGAGTGCGTTCGGCCAGGGTCGATACATCTCCCTTACCGCGCACTGGGTGAACCTTGTGGAGCCTGGCAGCGATTCCTCACCTGCTACGGCACGGGTGTTGCCCACGCCACAAACAGCTGCACCGCCGTCCCTCCCACTGGATAACAGCAGCACCTACCTCTCTGACTCCTTCTCCTCCAACGCATCTCAAAGCTGTACCTCATCCGGAAACGCTAACCCAGCAGCAGTAGGATCGTGGAAGCAGTGCAGCACAGCTGTTGGCATGCGTCAGCAAGCGTTGCTGAAGCTAATCTGCCTTGGGGATAAGCAGCACACAGGGGAGGAAATTTGGAGGGGAATAAAGGAACAGACGGATTTGTGGCTGGCACCGCTGGACCTGAAACCGGGCATGGTTGTGTGTGATAATGGGAGTAATCTCATTCGCGCTTTAAGGTTGGCTAAGCTGACACACATCCCTTGCCTGGCGCACGTGATGAACCTAGTAGTTCAGCGGTTCCTGAGGACATACCCAGGCGTGCCCGATCTGCTGTTGAAGGTGCGTCGAGTGTCCAAACATTGTAGAAATTCCAGTACTGCTTCGGGGGCACTCGCCAAGATGCAGGAGCGCTTCAATCTCCCCCACCATCGCTTGCTGTGTGATGTCCCTACGCGCTGGAATTCTACGCTGCACATGCTAGCCCGCTTTTGCGAGCAGAAGAGTGCAGTGGTCCAGTACATGACGGCGCAGTACCGAGGCGCATCCGGCCAGCTGCCAAGCTTCTGTGGATCCGATTGGGCCAACATGTTGGACCTCTGCCAAGTCCTCCAAAATTTTGAGCAATCCACGTTGCTTGTGAGCAGTGAGAACTCTTCAGTCAGCATTACCATACCACTGCTGTGTTTACTGAAGAGGTCGATGTTAAAAATCAAGGAAACAGCTGTCATGATGCAACTGGGGGAATCTGAAGGAGAAAACGATCAGCGTGATGGTACCAACATCAGGCCATCCGCCTCAGGGAACGCTGGCCCCAGCAGCTATGACGAAGAAGAGGAGGAGGAACAGCTGGAGTTGGAGCAGGAATTTCATGCCACCACTGACGAGGGCCAGAGCGGTGCACGTTGGACTTCCACAATTCAACGCGAATGGTCAGCAGAAGCAGACCAGGAGGAAGGTGACGACTATGATGCATCACAACAACTATCACAACGCTCACAAGAGGATGATGAGGATTCTGGTAGGACTCTGGCACACATGGCTCAATTCATGCTAGACTGCATTGAACGTGACCCACGCATTGTGCGCATTCTGGACAACACCAATTACTGGGTTTATACCCTTCTGGATCCACGGTACAAACACAATGTTCCAAAACTGCTTGAAGAAAGAGTCAGACAGGTCAAAATGGAAGAATACCAGCAGGCCCTTGTGGAGACTTTAGAGAGGAGATTGACATCCTCCCCCTCCTCTAGCCAGTTGTACGCAGACAGACTGACTTCCGCAAACCCAGGACGACCAGGAGGGCAGCAAACAACGCAAGCCGCAGCTAGTACCCAAAAGGGAATGGTATCGGCAGTGTCCTTGGAGTGGGAAAATTTTCTGACACCCATGCAGCCGCAGCCCACTGAACAGCAAGCGTGCAGATCCACCTCCAACACCGATCGCCTGGAGAAGATGGTCAAGGACTACATGTCAGATGGCGTAGCTGTGTCGAACCATCCATCTGCACCCTTCAACTATTGGGTATCGAAGCTAGACACCTGGCACGAACTGGCAATGTACGCAATAGAGGTGCTGGCTTGCCCGGCAGCCAGCGTTATGTCGGAACGCTGTTTCAGTGCTGCCGGAGGCATCGTCACAGATCGGCGTATCCGCCTCTCTACAGAAAATGCAGACCGTCTGACTCAAATTAAAATGAATCAATCCTGGATTGGAAATGACTACGCAACACTCCAGGACCCCAACCAAGTAACATGACCAATGAACATCTGGGATGGTGTTGCGTTTCCGGGCCCTGTTTATTGAACCTCTCATCTGTATTACATTTATGACTGCATGGCGGCAAAAAGCATTGCTGCTATATCCGCACGCTT
Organism: Hyperolius riggenbachi; assembly: GCF_040937935.1. Lineage (NCBI taxonomy): Eukaryota > Metazoa > Chordata > Amphibia > Anura > Hyperoliidae > Hyperolius > Hyperolius riggenbachi. Next base: position 68,071,291 of record NC_090647.1, read on the forward strand.
TTTGTCCACATGCAAGGCCTGGGTTGTTGTGTCTCACAAAGCGTGGCCTTCTCCTCCTGCGCCTGCTCCTGTTCCATCACGTCTGCTGCTGCTGGGTTAGCGTTGCCGCGTGGTCCCTGTTTATTGAACCACTTATCTTTATTACATTTATGACTGCATGGCGGTACAAAGCCTGCTATCCGCACGCTTCTTGCCCTCATGCAAGGCCTGGGTTGTTGTGTCTCACAAAGCGTGGCCTTCTCCTCCTGCGCCTGCTCCTGTTCCATCACGTCTGCTGCTGCTGGGTTAGCGTTGCCGCGTGGTCCCTGTTTATTGAACCACTTATCTTTATTACATTTATGACTGCATGGCGGTACAAAGCCTGCTATCCGCACGCTTCTTGCCCTCATGCAAGGCCTGGGTTGTTGTGTCTCACAAAGCGTGGCCTTCTCCTCCTGCGCCTCCTCCTGTTCCATCACGTCTGCTGCTGCTGGGTTAGCGTTGCCGCGTGGTCCCTGTTTATTGAACCACTTATCTTTATTACATTTATGACTGCATGGCGGTACAAAGCATGCTATCCGCACGCTTCTTGCCCTCATGCAAGGCCTGGGTTGTTGTGTCTCACAAAGCGTGGCCTTCTCCTCCTGCGCCTGCTCCTGTTCCATCACGTCTGCTGCTGCTGGGTTAGCGTTGCCGCGTGGTCCCTGTTTATTGAACCACTTATCTTTATTACATTTATGACTGCATGGCGGTACAAAGCCTGCTATCCGCACGCTTCTTGCCCTCATGCAAGGCCGGGGTTGTTGTGTCTCACAAAGCGTGGCCTTCTTCTCCTCCTGCGCCACCCTCCTCCTGTTCCATCACGTGTGCTGCTGCTGGGTTAGCGTTACCGGTCCCTTTTCCTGGAACCTCTTATATGTATTACATTTATGACTGCATGCCGACAAAAAACATGTTACCTGTGCAAAGAAAACAGAAATTTCCCGCATTTAAAAGACAGTTTTCCCTTTGAAACTTTAAAATCGATTTTCTCAAAAACTATAAGCTCTTTTTGCTAATTTTTTTTTCCTCTTGTACCCACTCCCAAGGTGCACATACCCTGCAAATTTGGGGTATGTAGCATGTAAGGAGGCTTTACAAACCACAAAAGTTCGGGTCCCCATTGACTTCCATTATGTTCGGAGTTCGGGTCGAACACCCGAACATCGCGGCCATGTTCGGCCTGTTCGGCCCGAACCCGAACATCTAGATGTTCGCCCAACACTAGTCAGGGTATATCACCTCTCCTTGATATAAAGCAGCAAAGATACACACCCTCCATCTGATACAGGCAATCAGGGGACATAACCTCTTCCTAATATAGGAGGCTACAGCACATCACTCCACATAGTGAGGGTACATCATGTCTCTCTGATATTACCTGCCAAAGAATAAAAGTTCCACACTGTCTCACTAAAGCTGCAGCTCTGAATATACCACAAGCTTGACATCTGAGTGTGGGAAACAGCAGAAAGTGCTGTGCCATGACCAGAAGTGCTGACAGACACAGACGTGCGCCCGTGTGCATCTGCATTTTCTATCTTGCTCGATCAGTATCTGAGCAGATGTCATCTGGCTGCCAGAAGATTATTAATTTGCTAGCCTGGAAACATCTTGCCGGCAGCAGTGCCCAGCAGCACCTATTCGGTACAGTGCAATCATCTGGAGGACACAAAAACTGTAAAGTCCTACAACGTGTAGCAACTACCGATCTGACGTAACTAAAAGCACAACTGAAGTAAGAGGAATATGGAGGCTGCCATATTTATTTATTTTTAAACAGTACCAGTTGCCTGTCAGCACTGCTAATCTATTTGGCTGCAGTAGAGTCTAAATAACACCGGAAACAAGTATGCAGCTAATCTTGTCAGATCTAACAATAATGTCAGAAACACTTGAACTGATTCATGTTTGTTCAAGATCTATGGCTAAAAGTATTAGCGGCAGAGGATTACAGTATAGCCAGGTAACTGGTATTGCTTAAAAGGAAATAAATATGGCAGCCTCTCACTTCTGTTGTCTTTTAAAATGACTTTTACATATCCCACAGTTTTATGTTATTCTTACAAACTTAAAGTGGATTAATTGTTGTGTCTCAGCTCAATGACACTGTCCATCTTGTGTCTCAGAGAGCTAAAATATATAGACGTTAAACCTTTTTTTTTATCTATCAACCACACGTAGAAGTTGTTCTCTGCCATGAAAGTGTTTTATGGCTTGTAATTCCTTATCAGTGAGGATTTTTAGGCAGAAAAAAAAAGAAAGGAAACAACGCCTAGTAATTTCTATGATTGCCACTGTACATACACATGTCTATCTCATCTTGTCACATGTCATGTAGGATTCCCTTTTAATTCATAAATCAACATTTATTTTAAAAATCCTAGAGGTTATAGTGTTTAGACTGTTACAAATAAAATGTAAAGCTTGCAAACCAATCAGTATTGGAGAGAGCAAGTAAAGGACAGGATTTTACACAATCTACGCAGCGCCTTACTCAAATAGTGTAACTCGCATTACGTGTGTAATGTCTGCATTGCCTTTAACCATTTCAGCCCGCGGGGATTTTTCACCTTATGCATCAGAGCAATTTTCACCTCCCATTCATTCGCTAATAACTTTATCACTACTTATTACAATTTATTGATCTATATCTTGTTTTTCCGCCACTAATTAGGCTTTCTTTGGGTGATACATTTTGCTAAGAATTATTTTTTTATAAATGCATTTTAACAGGATTAATAAGAAAAAAAATGGAAAAAAATCATTATCTCTCAGGTTTCGTCCATTATAGCTTTAAAATAATCCAAGCTACCATAATTAAAACCTATGTATTTTATTTGCCCATTTGTCTCGGTTATGACACCATTTAAATTATGTCTCTATCACAATGTATGGCAAGGTGCATTTTTTCCGTTTTGCATCCATCACTATTTACAAGCTTATAATTTAAAAAAATGTTCGTAGTATACCCCCTTCAAATGCATATTTAAAAAGTTCAGACCCTTGGGTAACTTTTTAAGTCTTTTTTTTTTTTTTAATTGTAATTTTTTTTTTCCATAAAAAAAATTATGTGGATAATATTTTGGTGTGGGAAAAAACAGTTAATTTTTAATGTTATTATATGTGTAAATTGTAATGTAAAAAATATGTAGATGTAGTTTTACTATTTGGCCACAAGATGGCCAACTTTAGTTTTTTTTTTCTCCTTGTGCTTCTCGCTAACAAAGCACAAGGATGACGCAGACAATTTTACGTACAGAAAGACTGAAGCCTCTTGTAAGAGTGCTTTGGTTTTTCTGCTGGGGACACAGATCTGTGATCGGGAACCATGTTCCCGTTCACTGATCCCAGGGCTACCGGGGGACAGCACGGGGGCTCGTCCGCGATCGCACGCCGAAGTGTGGCACCGCAGCAGAGCAGCCGCCCGGACGTGAGTACCGGGTAGCACTGAGGGGTGGATCGGGACTCCCTCTGATGTCACGACATCGATGACGTCGGTGACGTCATCCCAATTTTCGCCATGGCGACGGGGGAAGCCAAACAGGAAATCCTGTTCTGAACGGGATTTCCTGTTTGCTCTGATCGCCGGAGGTGATCGGAAGGGGTGGGGGGATGCCGCTGCACAGCGGCTATCATGTGCTAGGCTAGCTACATGAATGATTTAGAAAAAAAAATTTGCGCGGTTTTAACCTCCCTGGCGGTCTAAAAAATTCCACCAGGAGGCAGCGCAGCAGTTTTTTTTGTTTTTTAAATCATGTAGCGAGCCCAGGGCTCGCTACATGATAGCCGCTGCTCAGTGGCATCCCCCCGCCCGCTTTGATCGCCTTCGGCGATCTCCGATCAGGAAATCCCGTTCAAAGAACGGGATTTCCTGGAGGGCTTCCCCCGTCGCCATGGCGACGGGGTGGGATGAGGTCACCGACGTCACCAACGTTGGGACGTCATTGGGAGTCCCGATCCACCCCTCAGCGCTGCCTGGCACTGATTGGCCAGGCAGCGCACAGGGTCTAAGGGGGGGGGGGGCGGCGCAACGGATAGCGGCGATCGAGCGCGGGGCGACAGCGATCGGTGTGCTGACGCAGCTAGCAAAGTGCTAGTTGCGTGCAGCAAAAAAAAATTAAGCAAATCGGCCCAGCAGGGCCTGAGAAAACCTCCTGCGCGGCTTATACCGCCAAGGAGGTTAATAGACCGCCAGGGAGGTTAACAATATATATATCTATATAACTGAAAATAAAAATAAGAGACTCTTATTCTATTCATTCTCCATACTAGAGGCCTGCAGCGGGTCGGGTACCCGCGGGTAACCCAAAATGTGGGTCGGGTTCGGGTACCGGAATTGATTTAAGCTGCGGGTGCGGGTAGCGAGTTGCGGGTGCGGGTAGGGTTGCGGGTAGCGGAAGCAAACGCGTAAACCTTCTTAAGCTTTGGTTTGTGTAAAAAAAATAGGTTTTATTAACTTTACAGCTCAATGTTACTTTAAATGTGCACTTAAGAAGAAAATGTAAAAAAAGCGGGTCGCGGGTAGCAGGTCGGGTAGCGGGCCTGCAGGTCGGGTGCGGGTAGCGGTTCTGCGGGTCGGGTTGCGGGTATCAAATTCACCAGAAAGCGGGTCGGGTGCGGGTCGCGGGTGTGGTTCGGGTGCGGGTATGAAAAAGTGGACCCGCGCAGGCCTCTACCCCATACTACACATACAATTTTCAGAAGTGTTTTGTTTTTTCAATTAAAGGGATACTGTAGGGGGGTCGGGGGAAAATGAGCTGAACTTACCCGGGGCTTCTAATGGTCCCCCGCAGACATCCTGTGTTGGCGCAGCCACTCCCCAATGTTCTGGCCCCGCCTCCGGTTCACTTCTGGAATTTCTGACTTTAAAGTCAGAAAACCACTGCGCCTGCGTTGCCGTGTCCTCGCTCCCGCTGATGTCACCAGGAGTGTACTGCGCAGACACGGACCATACTGGGCCTGCGCTGTGCGCTCTTGATGACATCAACGGGATCGAGGACACGGCAACGCAGGCGCAGTGGTTTTCTGACTTTAAAGTCAGAAATTCCAGAAGTGAATCGGAGGCGGGGCCAGAGCATTGGGGAGTGGCTACGCGGGCACAGGATGTCTGCGGGGGACCATTAGAAGCCCCGGGTAAGTTCAGCTCATTTTCCCCCGACCCCCCTACAGTGTCCCTTTAAGGTCTCACAAAACCTAAACTGCTTTAAAAGAAACCTGGAACATGGTCAATCAACCACCTATGGGAAAAGAATAATTTAACAACTGAAACCTGATTGGCTGCTCTGCATAACTGCTGGAGTTCTTCTTACATCCCTCTAAATGTATGAGTACCAGGAGAGCTAATCACTAAGGGCAACAGGTAAACTTTTTGTTTAAGTTCAATAAGCCACAAAACGCTAAGAGAAGTTTACAACTTCACCTAAACGTGTACATAAAACAACAACAAAAAAGTACTAGGAAAACTGCACATGGCCAGATAAGTGGAACCATACCGCACCAAATACAACAGATGCCTCCTTCAAACAAGTCCATCTGCGTTCATCACTGACAGCATAACTGATCTGCACAACTTGGCCATAAATCCAACCAAGCCAGCAGCCCCCTGGACTTCAAAGACAACTTTAACAACAGAAAAGAAAAAAAAAGTTCAGCAACATCTCCAGATCTTGCTACCCACCATCTCTCCTCAGGCTGGAGTGTCTCGGGGTCCTCAAAGTTCCACCCTGGGTCGAAATTCCTCGATTGCAAAAGTTTGCAAAGACGATGGTGAAAAGCAATGGCAACTGCATTGGGGCTCTGCTCAGATCGCTGCCTGTAGTCAGCAGTGGGGAGAATATGTTCAGGTAGAGCCCGCAGGGGTGACTGTGTAGGCAGCTGGGACCTCCTGTCTCTCTGGAGTCCACTGAGAAGAAGACAAGGAAGACCAGGTTGGCTGGACCGCAGTGAGATCCTCTTGCAGCTGCGGAGCAGGCAGGCTTCCAGTCCTTGTTCTGAGAGTGCCTGCAGTCCTTTCGCCGAGGAAGCTGTCTTTATGGCAGAGTTTCTTTGCAGCTGGTATCTAGAGTAGCTCCCCCTGTGCAGCGTGCATTTCTGCAGAAACAGCACATTGCTGGATTTAGTGCTTTTCTTTCCCCCCAGCGCTCCAGATGAGTTGGAACAACGACTCAGCGGCACTGCTCTGGCTCAGACTTCTTCAAGGAAACAGGACTCTGACTGTTAGAGAACAACAGGAAAAAAAAAAAGAAGCAGCAGTCAGGGGCTGAGAGAGAACTGCAGGGAAATCGCTTTAAACACACTCTCTGAACTAGTAAATCAAAGGGAAACTAGGAGTTGGAAGGGAAATCTCCTTAGCCCGCATTTAGCAACTCCCACTCACTCCTCTCTGTTCATTTCAGTTACTTTGCAGATATCACTGCAGGCTGTCTGACTGACCCAGAGGTGTTCTGTATGGTGCAGGAAAGCTGTTTTACCTCTACTGAGAGGGACTGGCACAGTGGCAAATTCATTACTAGAAATTTCTGTACCTATTGTACATTTCCTGTCCTGTCAAAATGTATGTAGTGAAAAATTGCCCCTGTGGTGAAAATGTTTGCAACTTTCTCAGATTTTGCAACCAGTTGCAATTATTTATAGGTCCTACTATCAGAAAGTGCAACCACACCAATTGCTTAGCTATTACTATCATAATATGCAACCCAACGGAACCCTATTCTCACTCAGAACCCTCCCTCTACTGATGCCTAACCTTAACCAACCCCTGTTGATACCTAACCTATGGATGTCCGTCCCTACCATAGTCGTAGTCTAGTATTCGTGCCATAGTCTAGGAACAATCTTGTAGGAAGTCAGTTAACCTACCGGTTTGTTAATGGTATGTGGAAGAAAACTGGAGTGCCTAGAGGAAACCGAGGCAAACATGTGAGAACATACAGTCTCCATGTAGTTAGTGTCCTGTACAGGCGTCAAATGCACCTTTCCACCTGGCCTTGACGGTCCAGACTCCTTCAAGAGGTGGACTGACCACAACTTTATCCTTGTAAAGGACCTACTCAGGGGCAAAAGTTTCCTCCCATGGTCAATCATCCAGGACAAACATGACCCTCCCCCACAAGAACTTTTCAGATACTTGCAATTAAAACATTGGATCTGTTCTCTAATCTGAGATAAGGAATCTCCATTCCTTCTTTCCTTTTTTGAGACCTTATGTCTCGAGAATCCATCTGGGCCTGGTTCGATCTCTGCTATATACTCTAAACCAGTGTTTCTCAACATTTTATTAGTATGTACCCCTTTTAAAACCCTGTACTCACCAAGTACCCCCTAGCATAGTAAACATTGTCACAAGTACCCCTTGACAAATATAAATGTAATCATAGTACATGATAATTGGTTCTAAACAATTTCCAAACATTTACAATTGCTTTTAATTAGCTAAAACACTAATTTTGTGTTGTTTAAATAAGATGTATCATTGTCTAAAACTCTAAATTTGTTATGCTTGGTTCAGTATATCAAGCCCGAGTACCCCCTAAAACCATCAGAAGTACCCCCTTGGGTACGCGTGCCACATGTTGAGAACCTAGGCTCTAAACTATCCTGGACTGATTTCTCTAGACTTTATCCCTACATTTCAGGCTGGGAATGTGAGCAGGGATAACACAAAGATCACGAGGATTGGGATGATAGCTGGCAAAAAATGCCAGCTGTTCTACCAATGTCTTTGCCATGGAATCAGCCTATAAGGTTTTAACCAGGTGGTACTTGGTCCCAACCAAACTTGCGAAGCTGACTCCCTCAGCAGACTCGAAATTCTTTCGAAGTTGTGGAAGGGCACGATGTTCCACATATGGTGGCAATTCCCCGGTCTTACCCGACTGTGGAGCAGAGCTTTCGGCTTACTCCAGTCGCTTTTCCATATTACCCTACAAAAGGGTAGCCCTTTTTCATGGCAAGATAGATGGTTTATCCAAAAATCAGAGCAAATTAGCTTCATATCTATTCCTATTTATGAAAAAAGAATATTGCTAAGAACTGGAAAAAGACACCCTCAAACTTTAGTGAAGTTAAAACCCACATGTCAGACTTCATGGTCAATGAAAAGTTAACAAGTATTAAATCCAAGGCAGAAGAAAAAATGTGCGGCACTCCCTCAATGCACTTATATATATTAATTCAGTGAAAAGGATGGGTTAAACCAAATAGTCTCACCCACTCCTAAACAATCAGCACTGATGTGGGATGTCCTGACGTGTGCTCAGTGTAACGATGAACAGGTATAGAGGTTTTGCAAACATGGCATGTAGAGAAATAATGTGTGCACCTTCCGTCATGAGAAAACACCTCAGTTTATTGTTTCAATGGACATCCAAACTTGCATCTCCTTAACCACTTGCCGACCAAGTGGTTTCCCATTGATCTGTGCTGGGTGGGCTCTTTAGCCCCCAGCACAGATCGTATTACAGGCAGGGCGATCAGACTTTCCCACTAGGGGGATGTCCTGCTGGGGGGGGTCTGATCGCCGGCGCTCTGCTGTGCCCTGCGAGGGGCTCCTCTAAGCCCCCCTCCGCAGCGCTATTCCCCCTCCCTCTCCCTGGCTCTGTGGGCGGTACAGGACGGCGGTACGTCCTGTACCGCCTCTGATAGGCTTCAGCCTATCAAACGGCGGCGATCCCCGGCCTATCAGAGGCTGGGGATCGCCGATCTCATTTACGGTGCTGCTGCAGCTGCAGCGCCGTGCAGTGTAAACACCGGGAATTTCTTCCCCGTGTGTTTACATTTCGCCTGCGAGCCGCAGGCAGTTCACAGAGACACCCTCCGTGAACTGACATGGAATGGCCGCTCCATGGAAACCCGCAGACAACCAGTTTACGACAATCGGCGTTAGCTGGTCGTCAAGAGGTTAAGATCGTGCATCCAGGTAATGCTCCTTATTTATTTATTTATTTATTTGTTGTATTTATAAAGCGCCAACATATTACGCAGCGCTGGACATTAATTTAGGTTACAGACAATATTTAGGGGTGACAAACAGCAATATGAAAATACAGGAATACAAGAAAACCAGATCACACAGCACAGTATGAGTACAAGGTAATGCTTAGTCAGTCACTGGATGGGAGCATGGAGTTAGGCAAGTTAGGTTCACTCAAATGCATAGCATGGGTGCACAGTAATAGAGGTGCATGATCAGGTAGGACACAAAAGGAGTGAGGACCCTGCCCAAAGGCTTACAATCTAGAGGGAGAGGTATGGACACGAGAGGTAGGGGACCAGAGTTCGGCTGTGGGTTTAGAGCAATTGTGAGGGGTGGTAGGCAAGAGTGAAAAGGTGAGTTTTGAGGGCCTTCTTAAAGGTGTTGAAGGAGGGGGCTGCCCTAATGGGTGGAGGTTGGGAGTTCCATAGTGTCGGAGCGGCTCTTGAGAAGTCTTGGAGGCGTGCATGGGACTGGGTGATGCGGGGGACGGTCAGGCGAAGTTCATTGGAGGAGCGGAGTGAGCGGCTTGGTGTGTATCTCTGAGTAAGATCAGAAATGTAGGTTGGACAGGTTTTGTGGATGGATTTGTAGGTCAGACACAATATCTTGAATCTGATTCTGGACTGGATAGGAAGCCAGTGGAGGGATTCACGGAGGGGAGCCGCCCTGGTGGAGCGATGGGAGGAGTGGATAATTCTGGCAGCCGCATTCATGATGGACTGCAGTGGGGCTATTCGGGTCTTAGGGAGTCCAGACAGAAGGGCATTGCAGTAGTCGAGGCGGGAAATTATGAGGGCATGGATGAGGAGTTTGGTGGTGGCAGGGGTCAGGAAAGGGTGAATCTTACAGATGTTATGAAGGTGGAAGTTGCAGGACTTTGTGAGGTTTTGGATGTGGGGAGTGAAGGAGAGTGCGGAGTCCAGGGTGACACCCAGACAGCGGGCTTGAGAGGTAGGGTGAATAGTAGTGTGGTTAACAGTGACCTGTACATCTGGGAGGTCCAGGGATGACCGGGGTGGGAAGATCATAAATTCCGTTTTGTCTAGATTTAGTTTTAGGAACCTAGCGGACATCCAGGAGGAGATGGCAGATAGGCAGGAGGAGACCTTGTCCATGGTAGTGGTGGATATGTCAGGGGTGTGGAGATAGATTTGGGTGTCATCTGCATACAGATGATAGTTAAAACCCATGGAGGAGATAACCTTGCCAATGGAGGATGTGTATAGGGAGAACAGTAGGGAGCCAAGGACCGAGCCTTGGGGGACTCCCACTGAGAGGTGGTTGGGGGACGAGGACTCATTGAAGGAGGTCGTGAAGGAGCGGTTGGAGAGGTAGGATGAAAGCCAGGTCAGGGCGAGATCGTGAATGCCCATGGATTGGAGGGACTGGAGGAGTAGGGGATGATCTACTGTATCAAAAGCTGCTGAAAGGTCAAGGAGGAGGAGAATGGTGTATTTACCTTCAGCTTTAGCTAAGGCAAGGTCATTGACCACTTTGGTGAGAGCCGTTTCGGTTGAGTGGGCAGGCCGAAATCCAGATTGCAGTGGGTCTAGTAGTGAGTTGGCATTGAGGTACTGGGTCAGGCGTTTGTGAACCAGACGCTCAAGGAGTTTTGAGGCGAAGGGGAGGAGGGAGATCGGGCGGTAGTTGGAGGGTAGCGAGGGGTCGAGGGAGGGTTTCTTGAGCAGAGGCAGTACAGTGGCCTGCTTGAAGTCTGAGGGGAAGGTGCCTGTGGATAGGGAGAGGTTAAACATGGTAGTGAGGACTGGGGCCAGATCCGTGAAGTGAGGCTGAAGTAGATCAGAAGGGATAGGGTCAAAGGGGGAGGTGGTGGTATGGGAAGTCTGCAGTAGGTGGTTGACCTCCTCAGTGGTAGTAGGAGTGAAGGAGGTTAGGGGGGGATAGGGTGGAGAAGGAGTAGGTTGTGAGCAGGTGGGAGGTGAAGATTGGATATTTCCTGACGGATGGAGAATATTTTGTTGGTGAAGTGGGTGGCTAAATCTGTGGCAGAGAGGGAGGAAACAGAAGGTGGGGGGGGGGGGTGGGTTTAAGCAGGGAGTTGAAGGTGCTAAAAAGACGCCGGGGATTGGAAGCTTGTGCTCCGATGAGCTTGGTAAAGTATTCCTGCTTCGCATGAGCAAGGGCAGTGTGGAACTGCTGCAGGTTAGTCTTGAACTGTAGGAAATCCTGGTTTAGTCGAGTTTTCCGCCATTTTCGTTCAGTGGCGCGTGTTTCCCTCTGGAGGTTGCGAGTATGGGTAGTGCGCCAGGGCTGGGGGTTAGGGGGTCGGTTGCGGCGGAATATTGGTGGAGCAGCTTTCTCTAGGGCTGATGAGAGAATTTGGTGATACTGAGCTGCAGCAAGATTAGGACAGGTTAGGGTGGGGAGAGTGGAGGATAGGCCATGGAGGGAGTCAGCAAGGACGCCAGGGTTGAGCTTGCGTAGGTCTCGCTGCCATCGACCAGGTGGGTGGGCGGGTAGTTTGGAGGTGCCTTCCGTGAGGAGGTTGAAGGCGAGAAGGTAATGGTCTGAGGGTGGAAATGGTGCGATGTCGAGGTCTGCAATGGTGGTGGATTTAGTGAATATAAGGTCGAGAGTGTGACGTGCAGTGTGAGTGGGGGCGTTGGTGTGTTGTACTAGGCCATGTGAGTTGGCTATGGTGAGTAGCCAGGTCGCAACAGAGTTCTTGGGTTCATTGATGGGTATATTGAAATCCTCCTTGTGGGGTGCCTAGTGCTGGAGTGGCGTGTGGAGGTGAGGGTTACAAGCACAACTGCGGTAGGTGACGGACGTTTAGCGTCTATACAGAAACTTGGTCACGCTGCGTGACAGAAATTAGCACTACTGCACCTTTTAAACTGTCTGGAACAGCCTTGGCCAGCACTGCCAGATGTCAGCAATTGGGATCCTCAGCAGTGTCAGCCATCACCGCAGATTTCTGTCATGAAGAACTGGGTCATCACTGCTGAACCTTCGCCTCCCTATGCCCTCCTCCCCCCATATCTCCTTAGGGATGACAGATGATTGCCAAGTGTGACTGGTGGTGCCGCAGTATGGCAGCCCAGGCTCTTGGCTTTTGGACATTATTCCCCCCCCATCCTTCCAGAACCTATATGAGCCAAAACCAATTCCGGGTACAAGCCCTGTTTGTACTTGGCAAAGTAAAGGATTCTGATTCTGATGAAGAGTCCAGAAAAGCTATTAACCCTGCAGTTTGAATAGTTTCAAATGGAGGACACTGCTGGAATTACTGGAGAGGATTGGGAAGGCTCTATGGGATGCAGAGCCTTCCTTCTAAATATGTGAATATATAACTTTTATTTAAAAAATCTCACTTTAGGGTCACTTTAAGAAATACTTGCACTGCACAGTTTTCACAAGCTTAAAGGATACCCGAAGTGATATGTGACCTGATGAGATAGACATGTGTATGTAGAGTGCCTAGCACACAAATAACTATGCTGTGTTCCTTTTTTTTCTTTCTCTGCCTGAACGAGTTAAATATGAGGTATGTAAGTGGCTGACTCAGTCCTGAGTCAGACAGGAAGTGACTACAGTGTAACCCTCACTAATAAAAAAATTCCCCTTTTTACCTCTTTCTTGCTCTCAGAAGCCATTTTCTGCTAGGAAAGTGTTTTATAGTTGGAATTTCTTATCAGTGAGGGTCACACTGTAGTCACTTCCTGTCTGAGTCAGGAGTGAGTCGGCCACTTATATACCTGATATTTAACTCTTTCAGGCAGAAAAAGAAAAAAAAGGAACACAGCATAGTTATTTGTGTGCTAGGCACTGTGCATACACATGTCTATCTCATCATGTCACATGTCAGTTCGGGTATCCTTTAAAAACAAGACCGCAATTCATATCTCTGATACACATGACCTTTTTCATCACAGAGGTGCTCCAACTTATTTTATTGTTGCCCCGAGCCATTGGTATTTTGAAAAGTCATTGTGACCGGCCCCTGAACACTAGACTATTCCAATATCTTTTTCCCTTTGCTTTCACTATAAAACTTTTACATGAATTCTAGCCAGATGTTTTCAGTTTGTTCCTACTAGTTCATTGTTAACTTCTGCGGATAAAAGTCACTCTTAGACCCTCATTTTCTCTACCTTATACAGTGGTGACCCCCCATAAAAGATCTACATGACATCTGCCGTCCTTTGATCACCAGCAAGGCTCATTTTATCTCCCTCATCATCCCAATTCTCCTTTTTGTGTGCTTGAGAATAATTTCTTTCAGTTCCTTGGCCTCTCTTATTAAGCTGACTTGTCTTCATCTTGAAGATTTGGAACGGCACGTATGGAGTCTTCCCCGCAGTAATAAGGTTTAATTGATTTGGGATTGCTGCCATTTCGCATTCGAGTATCTCTGCCCGCATCTGGCTGACTTGTACTTTTTTCTTGTCCTTTTTGTATTTTGCTTACCTAAATGTTTTCGGTGCAGATGGATGGTTAACGATCGGCAGCTCTGAAGCACCCCTTCGTTTTTTTTAAGCACCCTGTCATTATTGAAGACTGCGCTTTCTGATAGCTTTAATAAGGACGTTAAAGTATTTCCTCTGTGTTCTGTTCAGTGGTAGAACCCTTCTGCCTGACGGAAGCCTTTCTGCTCAATTAAAACGCCGGCAGCAGAACTCAAGGACCGGAGAGCTTCCATTATTTAAGCATACTTTTAATATCTTTCATTATCTGTGGCATAATAATGCACGGCACAACGGATACTGATTTACTTACTAATGATATCCACTTCATTCAGTGTACTTCCGTGCCATTGATGGGAGACTGCAAAGTGTGATTTGGACTTTATATATTGGATTCATCTGTTAAAGCAAATCTGAAGTGGGAAGGGGAGGGGGGTTTAATTACTTACCTCCCTAGTTGGAAGCTGGATAGTCCAGAAGCTCGAAGCAGATGGTTCCAGCACAATGCACTTAGCGCTGAGCGCCAAAGCAATGCACCACCATAGCAGTAATGTTATACTTCAAGGGGCACGTAAGGGTAAATCAGGGTTCCCTCCCTTCGAGTTGTTACAACTCGGGGGGGGGGGGGGGGGTTACTCCGGGGATTTGAGCAGCATCAGGGTGAGCCGCCATTTGGCTCACCCTGCGTCCAGCTCACCGCCACCGGCAGTGTACAAATACATACGCCCTGAAGCTTCCCAGCTCTTAATAAAGCTCACCCATTGCAGGTTCCCTTGTCATCATCTGGGTGTGCTTGTTACCATGGACCGGGTTTGTGCCAGTAAGGTTTTGTCACATTCCCATTTGAATGATGCTGCTTGTCGGTGGTTTTTTTTTTCATCCTTGCTCGTGCATGGCCTGTCCAGATGCTCTCATCCACAGTTTGCAGCTAAAAGAATCCTATTTGACTTGTTTGAGTAGAATAGGTAAAAAGGGGCCCTGCACTGGAATGGTCAGCTGGAGAAGGACCCAGCAAGCCTCTGGACCCAAGGCAGGGTTTCTTGGCACAAAACGTGTGTCGTGTAGCGCCTGACTCTGGAGCCCCGCTATAGCTTGTGATTGCCGGACCCCAAATTCCTTCTCCCGCCGAGTTGCTATGACTCGGAGGGGGAATAGTAAATAACACCACCCGGTATTTCACCGACAGTGGAGAGAGACGTCATTCGGCTCACCCTGCGCCAAAGCGACTGGGCTGCAAAGTGCCATGTACGCCTCTGGACCATCATGAGGCTTCCCACTACTTGGGTAAGTATTTAACTTCAGATATCCTTTAACCCTTTATCTGCCAAAAAAAGTAAAACTTTATTTGGCTGCAGGGCTACATTCTTCCTGCTGCTGGGAAAGTGTGCAGGCTCGGCAGGGTATGCAGAGTGGGCGGCAGGGAGGTTTCATATATACCCGTACGGACGGCTGGATCTGCTTCTTCTTCCTTCTGTGCAGCAGCGACAAACATCTTCCTGATATGACATGTGTTCGGGATCCAGGACACCATGTCAGCATTACAGCTCCACCCGGTGGTAAAAGAGGGGTGATGGAAGAGTCTTTTCCACCACCAGGTGGCGCTGTAACACTGACACGGTCAGAGAACTTCTGTTGACTCCTAGTAATGCCAGAAAGGGGAATTTACATGCTGCTGTTGAGGCTGCTTTTACATTTGGGTATAGAGTTGCAGTGTGATGTTCTGCCCCCTTGCGTCACACCCCAACGCCAAAAAAATCTATTCATATGACCCTACGGCAGAGTGCACCGACAGGATCATCTGCATAGTGCTGCCCTTAGCCCCCCACACACTGCTTGCACACTCCTGCATGCCCTCGCCGGCCATTCCATTGATGGACAGGAAGTATGTCACTGGGGTTCCTGCCTTCCTTCCTGGCATCATTCTGTGCATGGGCGCCTCTTTGCTGGCGCCAACAAATGTATAATTTCTGCATCGTGCATTGACTTCAATGCATTCTGTCTCTGCGGAAGTCGTACGATAATGCACTGTTGACTTAGAAACTGGTTAGTGTTGAATCAGATGCTCTCGGCACAAAGAAGCGGAAAGTGTACTGGGCCCTATACACTTTCATTGCTGTTGCATTACCCTGCATGCAGAAATGGTAACATAACGCAGAAAAAGTGTACAGGGGCCTCACACAGATCTGGATCACTATTTGGAATGCTTGATAAACTAACCAAAGCTTTATGCCAGAGACTGTGGGTGAGCTGAGAGAGGAGATTACAGCTAATGTGAAGAGAGTGCCTGTCCTGGAATATGGGCTGGATGGACTGAACTCCTACTGTGCCCAAGGCAGTCCTCTAAGGCAGTGTTCCCTAACCCTGTCCTCAAGGCCCTCCAACAGTGCATGTTTTGTGGAAATCTACAGAGGTACTGTATTTTTTGGACTATAAGACTCGCCTTTTCTCCACCAAAAGTGGGGGAAAAAAGTCTCTGCGTCTTATAGTCCAAATGCAGGGAGTTCCTGTCTTGTGAACGCCTGCCAATACGAACCTCCAACCCGCAGCAATGTCGGAGACTCCCTGTACTGTGCCCATGCTGAGGAGGACACAGGGGGACAAACGGAGGACACAGAGACACAAAGGGGCATAGAGAAGGACATAAAGGGGACACAAAGGGGCATAGAGGAGGACACAAGGAGGACAGAGGTGAACACATGGGGGGCACAGGAGGACAAGGGGGACAAAAAAGGTAAAAGGGAACATGAGGTACAAAGTGGGCATAACCCACAAGATGCCCCTTTACCATGGATGCACCAGGTTTAGTAGATCATTTTTTCCCCCTGGTTTTTGTCCTCTAAACCTAGGTGCGTCTTATGGTCAGGAGCGTCTTATAGTCCGAAAAATACGGTAGTTAATCAGCTCAATTACCTCACCTGTGCATGTTTGTGGTTTTCTGCAAAACGTACTGTTGGTGGGCCTTGAGGACAGGGTTGGGGAACTCTGCAGGACTCAGGAGAGACAAGAGGATCCGAACAACAGAGACCTTGCGCATTTGTGGCATTTCTGAAGAAGTACCAAGATCTTGTAAAGCACCAATTTATAGAAAATAATAATATATTTTGCAAGTATAAAACTGAATTTAAGTATGTGAAAAAAAAATACTGTTTTCCTTTTTTCCCTGGTCCAGTTCACAAAGTCCAGTTAGCGCAGCACATCCAGTTTGTAGAAACCTTGTGACTTCTGTTATAGCTCTTAGCAACAAAATGGGACAAGAAGAAGCCAACTCCAGGGTCTTGGTATGGCATTTTTAAAGCAGCAGGGTCAGCTAGTGAATTTTATATGGTAAATAAAGAGAATTATTTTCTTGGCAGTTTCCATTTTTTATTCCATCTGACTGAAGCCAAATTCTGATGCTAAAAAGTGGGAGAGCAAAGTACTGGCATCAGAATGCAGCAGGGATGGAATAAAATACATCTGGGCTTACCTGTAGCGTGCTCTTGGACCCACCGGCGACCACTTCTGGTTTCGCCGTCAGGAGCCGACAGGCTGGGAACGCGACTGATTCTTTGCGTTCCCTGCCACAATAGCTCCCTCTATGTTTCTATAGCAGCATAGAGGGCTGCTATAGCAACATATAGGGCGCTATTGTGGCTGAGAACGCGAAGAATCATTCGCGTTCCCAGCCTGTCAGGTCCTGACGGCGAAACCGGAAGTGACTTAAGTGCCTCTTTAAGAATAACCTTTTATTGATTTTAAACGGTATCACGCTATGAGAGATATTTCTTTGAGGTAATTACAAAGCAAGATATGGAATGCTGAAAATCCTGCATGATATGGGATATCCACAACAATAGAGGCACCAGGAAACTGAGGCTTCAAGGCTTTCTCCATATTGTGCATATCTGACCAATCTAACAGTGGTCAGAGATATCTGGTGAGTCTATTCACAGAAGGGTGCTAGTGGTGGAGGATATCGTCATATATATACTGGTGATAATAAAAAAGAAGCTATGGAGTTATGAAAAGTTGAATAATACAGTATCTGTCTATGTGGATGTGCGCTTGACATTGTGGAATATAGATATAACGGTATGTATCAAGAAAATCGGCAACAAAATCTGTGCTGGAGAAATGTATTTTTTCTTTCATGGAGTGGGTATTTTAGTTCATCTTCTTCTTTTGTTAATACTGTGGACTGTAAGACTTGGTTTATTGTTTCCTATGTAGCACGATGATGAGCTTC
This sequence comes from Hyperolius riggenbachi, assembly GCF_040937935.1. NCBI lineage: Eukaryota > Metazoa > Chordata > Amphibia > Anura > Hyperoliidae > Hyperolius > Hyperolius riggenbachi. The sequence goes on from NC_090647.1 coordinate 68,088,938, forward strand.
TTTCTTTTATCTTTTTGCCTATTGTTGGTCATTTGATCCCTTAGAAGTTTTTTATGTTTTTTTCCCTCATTGTTCGTGTTGGTGACACACTCTATGTCACATCAGCCGCCTGGTGGGCGGACTTCCTTCTGGAGCTCAGCAGACTCTTTGGCACTCGCAATTAAAGGTTCCTGTTTGATCTACTTTATATAGGCATGTATATTTTGTTCTGTCTACTGGGGAAGTTCCGTCTTCCCTTAAAGTGTACCTCCGGTCATAGAAATAGCTGCTTTCCATGTGGCCAACGTGAAATTCTCAGAGTTTTCTTTATATCCTGAGGTTGTGATCCTGAAATTGCTGTATAAATAGCTTCTATATGCCTGGCTCCTTTTGGCCATCATGAAGACCCCGCATCACTCACATTCTGGGGCCTAGCCCCGCCTTCCCTCTCTCCCCGGAGAAAAACACCAAGTTATGCCGCCTGCCCCTACCCTATGGATATGAGTTAAATGGCTATTTACATTCTCGTGCAATGTGCACTGCTTATAGTCCATGGGCACTGAGAAGGCGGAGGAACACAAGAAAGTTCATAGTGAGTAATCAAGTATCACCTAGGCCCACTCTGCTCCATTGCCCCATAACAGCTGGTATGGCTATTGCTATGCCCCTGATCCAGATGGAATTACAAGGTTCTGCAAGGAATTATCCTGAGATAGATACATCTACATCTGTCTTATTTGTTTACCCTCCTCTGGACCAGCCTTGTTGTTGCACAACGTTCAGAAATCTTACACCATCAAAAATGCACTGGCTTCATTCACTAAGAATGTGAAGAATTTAGATATTGTAACAACTCTTCCCTGGGATTGCTATTTTGGTTCTGGTTTGGGTGGATTTCACTCGAATCCCACATGTTTTGTTATCGATGCTCAGTCATTCATGAAGCATCCCTGCTATTCCTACTAACCTGCATTCCTGCAGCACGGTGGCGTAGTGGTTAGCGCTCTTACCTTGGAGCTCTAGGTCCCCGGTTCGAATCCCAGCCAGGTCAACATCTGAAAGGAGTTTGTATGTTCTCTGCGTGTATGCATGGGTTTCCTCCCACATCCCAAAAACATACAGATAAGTTAATTGGCTGCCCCCTAAATTGGCGCTAGACTACAATACATACGCTACACAATACATACAAAGACATATGACTATGGTAGGGGTTAGATTGTGAGCCCCTCTGAGGGACAGTTAAGTGACAAGACAATATACGTTGTACAGTGGTGCGGAAGATGTCGGCGCTATATAAATACTAAATAATAATAAATACTAATAATCATTGCTGATTAGATTTTTCGATACACACTATTGTGTGTGTGGAATTTGTGCACCAAATATCCACCCAAACTGAACTAGTAACATCTGTATGGGTGTCTCTTTACTCCTGTATGCACACATGCCACTACCCATGGGTCCATGGCCCTGGTTGAGGGCATGTGCACATATGCGCAGCAAGCCACCCGACTCTGCATGTGTGTATGCAAAGTTTGGTAAATGCATTCGCCCGTACACAGCGCACAAAGATTTATGTCCAAACACTTGCACCTTGCCTATAAAAGGCCCCCTCTCCCATTACTCAGTGCAGCTTGCTCTGTCAGCTTTCATGGATATGAGTGACCTAGTGCTGTGTGTTGCCAATCCTGTTCCTTGATTGTTTATCCACTTTTGACCCAGTTTGCCTAACTATCCTTGATTTGCTTTTATGGTTTGACCCAGTGGTGTAACTACAATTCATGCCCCCCCCCCCCCCAGTAAAACTTTGATGGGGGCCCCAATGTTCACACACCTTCCCTTGCCTACCCTTGGTGCTCTTCACGGCCTTGGGGCGTATCTCAAAAGGGTTATAAAACAAGTGTGGCCATCATGATCTCCACACCCATAGCACACCCATAGCAAGTGCAGCCACAAAAACACCTGATTTGAAGTATAGTCCCCTGTATCGGAGGAAGGGAAGGTTAGTAGTTATGGGTCGCGGACCCCCACAGCTCTGAGCCCACCCCTCCATGATTGCAAAGACTGCTCCCCTCTAGTTACGTACCTGGTTTGACATCAGCCTTTTACTTTGTTGCCTGCCTGATGTTTACGCAAATGTAGCCAATATACCTTCTCCAAACTGTGCCTACATTGACCTTCTTGGAACCTCGCTTCTGAAAGTTCTCCGCCTGCCCCTGAACTTGGCTTGTTTGTTGTGGCTTGTATCAGCTGCCTGCCTTGACTCAGCATGTCCCTGGACTTAGCCTCCTGGTTCTCCATGTCATGGTATCTTCTGTTCTCTCTGTCACTGTTGGAGTATCCCTAAGAGTTGCAATCTGTTGTCCGTTAAAGGACTTCCGAGGCCAAAATTAATAAAATCACACTATACCTTTTTTTTGCAGAATCCACGGAGGACGTCCTGCCCGTCCTCCGCTCTGTTCCGCCATCAATGCACGTCTTATTGTTCCCCTACGGCTCGGCCCGACCCCACCGAACGGGTCGCATGGATGCCACCTCTAATATGGCCGCCGCCTTGCTCCGCGGCTGCGCAGTACGCTTTGTCGCTAGCGCGACTGCGCAGCCTGTGTGCGCCCGCCCGACGTACGCTTGGGGAGCATGCCGGGACCTAGTACGCGGCGGGAGGCGGGCAATAGGCTGCGCAGTCGCGCTAGCGACAAAGCGTACTGCGCAGCCGCGGAGCAAGGCGGCGGCCATATTAGAGGTGGCATCCATGCGACCCGTTCGGTGGGGTCGGGCCGAGCCGTAGGGGAACAATAAGACGTGCATTGATGGCGGAACAGAGCGGAGGACGGGCAGGACGTCCTCCGTGGATTCTGCAAAAAAAAAGGTATAGTGTGATTTTATTAATTTTGGCCTCGGAAGTCCTTTAAGTAGCAAAGCCAAACAACCCTTGCGGGATGCACTCGTGCAAACCTATGGTCACTTAGATCCATGCCTTCCGATTGGCCTCACCTCTGTGGGAGGGAAAACAGATTAGCCAATCTCACAACACTTAATCTCGCCTTCTGCTCCAGTTTATAATTGCGTGTTTTATTGTGAACTTCAAGGCTAAAGTTAATAAAAGCCAAAACACTAAGAAAAAAATGTCATCCCAGTTCTTCTTCTTACAAGTCCTCCTCTGATTTCTAAAGATACTCTTCTGATCACTGCAGTAGTAGCTACCTGAAGCCATGGAGATTCTTTCCCATTATTATGGTCACTAAAAATCTACATCTGCTCTGAAAAGTGGAAAGGCAATGGGAATGAACGAAGTTGCCATCATCAAAGCTTTCCCAAAGCTGCTGTTCATTCAGAAGCATTTTGTCACCATAATGATTAGGAGAATCGGGTGAGTATAAAACATTTGAAAAGTTTTATATATTTTACAAATAGTTACATTTCAAAAAGACATTTAATTAAACGTTTTACTTACATAATCTGTAAAGGACACCGGAAGTGAGAGGTATATGGAGGCTGAAATATTTATTCCCATTTAAATAACACAATTTGCCTGGCTGTCCTGTTGATCCCTTGACTTTAATACTTTTAGTCATAGACAAGAATGCAGATCAGCTATTTGACTTGTGTTTGTTTGAATTTGCTGTATGCTTGTATCAGGCATGTCATTTAGACACTAGTGATGCATGAAAGATCATTAGGACGCCAGGCAATTGGTATTCTTGTGTTCTGTACCATTCATAAAGGATCTAGTAGGCTTTTCACCTTCATATTGACATTTTAGAAGGTTTTGGCCATCAAGAGGAAGAGAATGTTCCACTGAAGCATAGCCCCTGGCTAAAGAAACCCTTCCATTTCATACAAGGAATTAATTCAGGAAAGTGGACTGTTTTAAATACTTTGGTGTTTAAATCATCGTTGATTGGGCCATCTATATAGATTAGTCAGAATGATTATTAGGTAGGTTTGTAGTCCTCGATCGATAAAGCATTTAAGCTGAAGGTATCTTAAAAACTCTCAGCTGGGTAGGCAATAGGTTTGTTTTGACCTTTTGCTATGATGTGACATTAACCTGTTTAAACAACTGTTTTATAGAATAAATAACCTTTGTCACCCTAAACTGCCAATTTTCCAGGGTTACGCTCAATTTGAACTGGGAATTTAAAGTTATTGATTGAAGAGTTGGGCGCAGTATGTAGACCATAAAATAAAGTTAGATTTCATACAAGGTGGGTTAACGATCATTGATAGTTTAAAAAGGAAATTTCACGTAAAATTAGCACATAAATAATCTCCAAGAAGAGATTTATAATACAGACTCAAGTGTGGAGGTGAGGGAAAAAGCTTCTGTACACCATGTAGACTACTCTGGTTCCTTGGTATTAGAAGAGGAGTCTTGTTAGCAGCCCAAAAGTCAATTTACCACAGGTGGATTTATGCTACAATGCCTACTATCTGGGACTTAAAAGAGGAATTGAAGCATATGCTACTAAATAAATTGGAGGCCTACAAACATAAGGAGAAGTCAACGAAACATTTTTTCGCGCGTTGGAAAACATACCTGCTACAAACCATGTACAATTACGACTTACATGTATTGGTGAGCCCCTTCAAGTATACCTCTTGGTATGCAACGGAGCAACTGAAAGGCACCCTAGGCCGGCTGGAACTAGCTATGACCTCGACAGCTCAACCAGACTCTTAATATAGGCAAGGGATCTGGTTAAATAAAAGAGCACATCTGCACTAACTAAATGAGAAGAGAGAGTGAAAATGGGTGGGGGAGGAGTTCTTGGAAGGAGGAAAGGGGGGGGGATGGGTTGAGAAGGGAAGCATTGTTTCAGTTGTCTTCTGCAATACGGAAGTGTTTGTATGTTTATCTTCATTGAAAACCAATAAAACATTTGAAAAGAAAAGGAGTCTTCTGAAGAAAGGAGGGCTGCATATGAGCTGTTGTCCACCATCTCTTCTCATCACCACTCTCTGCTGCTCTGTAGTCCTCCTGTTGTCTCTGGGCAATTGCCCAGTTGGCCCTAACAGGAGTACCGACCCTGCTTTTATTGCCTATCTTAGAGACTGTTTTAATACAATACTCGTTGCTATGGTGCCTGGTATGTCTATAGTAAAACTATAGCTATATATAGTACATATTATCAAAGAAGATATAAAAAGGTTATCTCTGAAAGGTGCTCACTGCTGCTATATATAAAGACACAACCTTTTGAATTGACCCGAGGAAGCGGATATATACCCGTGAAACATGTTGTCACATCTTTAGTGTCGAATACATCTTTTTCCAGTTTACTGGTTTTCATATCTTCTAGAGAAGTAAACGATTACCTCTTTATATCTTCTTTGATAATATATAGTGCATACAGTGGGATGCGAAAGTTTGGGCAACCTTGTTAAGCGTCATGATTTTTCTGTATAAATCGTTGGTTGTTACGATAAAAAATGTCAGTTAAATATATTATATAGGAGACACACACAGTGATATTTGAGAAGTGAAATGAAGTTTATTGGATTTACAGAAAGTGTGCAATCATTCTTTAAACAAAATTAGGCAGGTGCATAAATTTGGGCACTGTTGTCATTTTATTGATTCCAAAACCTTTAGAACTAATTATTTGAACTCAAATTGGCTTAGTAAGGTCAGTGATTCCTGACCTACATACACCAGTGAATCCAGTAATGAGAAAAAGTATTTAAGGGGGTCATTTGTAAGTTTCCCTCCTCTTTTAACTTTCTCTGAAGAGTAGCAAAATAGGGGTCTCAAAACAACTCTCAAATGAACTGAAGACGAGGATTGTTCACCATCATGGTTTAGTGGAAGGATACAGAAAGCTATCTCAGAGATTTCAGCTGTCTGTTTTCACAGTTAGGAACATATTGAGGAAATGGAAGACCACAGTCTTAGTTCAAGTTAAGGGTCGAAGTGGCAGACCAAGAAAAATCTCGGATAGACAGAAGCGATGAATGGTGAGAACAGTCAGAGTCAACCCACAGACCAGTACCAAAGACCTACAACATCATCTTGCTGCAGATGGAGTCACTGTGTGTCAGGAGCCGGCCCCGTGGCACGCCTGCGTATACGGTTCCCGACTGCGGGTTTGACCAGATCAAGCGAGAAGCAGCCTTATTCAAGCTAAAACAAGGCTGTGACCCCTCAGAACACTTCTCACTGCCACCACTAGCTGCCGCTAGACACTTCCACTCTGCTGTCGAGTGATCAGCACGCAATCCGCAGTTCCGTATTCGGGTCAGCTTTGCGCTTTAGGCCGAATACGGGAACGCCACGCACACACTATACAATCGTACAGTAGTATGGCACAATCAGGCACGGAACTTGTAATGCAAGTTACACTGCAGTCTCTCTTTCCAGGCTATGAGCGTTAGTTTAGTGCAGCAGAAGTCAAACTTATTAAATAACGATTTAATATTCCAGGAAAAAAAGTGGAACAATGCAGAAAATAATATATAAAAAAGGATGGATCTTTCAACAAGACAACGACCCTGAACACTGCTCAAAATCCACTAAGGCATTCATGCAGAGGAACAAGTACAATGTTCTGGAATGGCCATCTCAGTCCCCAGACCTGAATATAATTGAAAATCTGTGGTGTGAGTTAAAGAGAGCTGTCCATGCTCGGAAGCCATCAAACCTGAATGAGCTAGAGATGCTTTGGTCCAAAAACCTTCAACCAGAATCCAGACTCTCAATGGATCCTACAGGAAGCGTTTAGAGGCTTTAATTTCTGCAAAAGGAGGATCTACTAAATATTTATGCCATTTTTTTGTTTTGTTTTGTGGTGCCCAAATTTATGCACCTGCCTAATTTTGTTGAAACAATTATTGCACACTTTCTGTAAATCCAATAAACTTTATTTTACTTCTCAAATATCACTGTGTGTGTCTCCTATATGATATATTAAACTGACATTTTTTATTGTAACAACCAACGATTTATACAGGAAAATCATGACAATTAACAAGGTTGCCCAAACTTTTGCATTCCCAGTGTAGCTATAGTTTTACTGTAGACATACCAGGTGCCTCCACCATAGCAACCAGTCTAGTTTTAGTCCTCCAGAGGAGGTATTTATAGCTTTACAGTTTTAACGATAACGTTTTCTAGGAGAGCGACCATCCTGTATCAAGTCTCGTCTGGACAACCGAGTGGGGACATTTTTTTCCTGCAAGCCTATACGGACTACAACCCACCTTTGTGAGTATAAATTACCAGCACTACACTTTGCTCCTATACCTAATAATATTGCACCATTGGGCTCCCGGTCTCTCCTATCTTCTCTAGGGGGGTCTTATACAGGTGCGTAACTAAAGGGGAGCAGTCCCTGCGACTGCAGGGGGCCCAGAGCTGTAAGTGGGCCCCAACTACTACTTCACTCCCTCCAATAAAGGGGTCCATCCTTTAGATCAGATGTTTTTGTGGCTACACTTGTTATGGGTGTGAAAATCATGATGGCCACACTTCTTTTATGACTCTTGTGAGATGGGTCCCCAGATTGTGAGGGTCACAAGGGGTTGGCAAGTGAAAGGGTGTAAACCTTGAGGGGGTCCTTGAAAGTTTTTACTTGGGGCCCCCATGCTTTATAGTTACGCGGCGCCCCTGGTCTTATTCCCATCCTTGAGGCTTTCTATTCTAATACAACAGAAACGTATCCTGTGCCAAACTTGCCGATGTTCAGCCGCCACATTATTTTCCTTTTACTACAGCAGCTGAGCCGCTACAGTATCCAAATAATCCCATATTCATTTCTGCTGCTTTATCTCTCGGCGTTTGCATTTCCACTTTGCTATTAATTGCATTCTCCTGTCACCACATTAAGTTTTAACATTATGTTCTTTATGTGAGGTTGCTCATTAGACATTCTCGCCGAACTTGATAGAAAATCATTCAAGTCACTGCACAACTCCAAATCCCGGGCAATTTCAATGCAAATTAAATCAATGAAATATGACCTTGAAAAAAGGGAGGAAGCTTGCACTCGGTTTTGATAAATCTTGAATAGGTCTCATTATGGCGAAGAGATCATATTTCTGTAAGGTGCGTTGAATTTTACAAAGCCATTAAATTGTCTTAAATATAAACTCATTGGGGGGGGGGGGTCCACTTCACACAAACCTTTCGAGCTTAGCTGGGAACCATAGTAAGTGAATAATACATGCTATACATCTGTAGGTCAGGGAACGGCAGGAATCATCCTTCTAGCCATTGCCAGATTTAATTTCCCATAAAGCTCGGGCATCTTGGTACAGCTGGATGGATACTGAAATGTAAAAGAATAAATATGCTCCACATAGACTTGGAAAAGTTTATAGAGTGTTATAAAACCAGTTCACATGGAACATACCATTTACCAGTCATAGGTAGGCACTTGAATTTAGATCTACAGGCAGTGGTATAGCATTAGCAATGGGAAGTGGAGAGGTTGCGACTGCATCAGGGCCCTTGGGCCAGAAGAGCCCTAAGGGGCCCTCCCGCAAACAACAGTATTAGCTCTTTATTGGCCCTGTACTGGTAATAATACCTTCTATAAATGCTTTGTAATAATGATTTAGTAATCATTAACAATTTTTTTGCACATCCCCTTCTTGCACCTCTGACACTGTGGTTGTCCTTGGCAGGTGTCAGGTTTTTGTGGGCTGTATCAATTGTTATGTATAGAGTTCTTTGGGGGGGGGGGGGGCAATGTAAAACTTGCAAAGGGGCCCATAGTTCCTTAGCCTAAAGGTAACACTCAAAACAATTATTTGTATTTATTTTTTATTTCAGTAATTTAAAGAGACTCTGTAACAAAATGTTGAGCCTTATTTCTTCTATCCTATAAGTTCCTATGCCTGTTCTAATGTGCTCTGTCTTACTGCATCCTTTCCTAGTTGCACAGTAGCTGTATTATCTCTGTTATATGATTTCATCTTCTTTCCTCTGTCGGCTCTGTCGGGCTCAGGCAGTCAGGCTGGAATGTGCTAATCTGCTTGTAATTCGCTAGAAGCTATACACACCCTCTCCAGGCCCCCTACACACTCTGTATGATTCACACACTAAGCTCCTCTCAGCGTATCACTTGCTATGTCTTTTGTTTGTAAACACTGCATAAAATGGCAATTACAAGCCAGGATTGCAGCAGGGAGTGGCAGAAACAGCACAGAGGGGCCCAGGAGAACATAATAAATAGAATAGTATGCTTTTTATCGTAAGAATTTTAGAGTACAGATTCTCTTTAACTTAAAAGGTGAAACTAATACATGAAATAGCCTCATTACATGCAAAGCGAGACATTTCAAGCCTTTGTTACAAGACAACATAGGCTATACAGCGATGCGTAATATGTCAGCGCTACATTAATACTAAAGTAAAATAAAAAAATAAATAAATGTTATAATTTTGATGATTATAGCTGATGAAAATACCAAAATCAAAATCTCAGACCATTAGAATATTGTGGAAATGTTCAATACACTAGGCTCAAAGTGTCAGACGTGAATCAGCTAATGCATCCAAAACACCTGCAAAGGCTTCCTATTTCATACAAAAAAAGTTTCACCTTTTAAGTTGAATTACCGAAATAAATAGACTTCTGCACAATATTCAAATCTCCACCAGTATAAGCATTCACTATGCTAAACAAATAATCCCCCAGATTAACCAATAAAATGCTAGTGTAGTTTATAGTAACACTGAGACTGGAGTGTCAAGAGGATTTTCACTTACCTGGTGCTTCTTCCAGCCCCCTGTAGTCTATCAGCTCCCTCAGAGCCCATCAGGTCCAATCCAATGTGCTCAGAGATGCTGCAGTTTGGTTACTTCCTAGTTTGCTGGGAACACAGAAAGGGTTAACCTCCTGTGTTTACATATTAGCTCAGACGTGAATCAGCTAATGCATCCAAAACACCTGCAAAGGCTTCCTATTTCATACAAAAAAAGTTTCACCTTTTAAGTTGAATTACCGAAATAAATAGACTTCTGCACAATATTCAAATCTCCACCAGTATAAGCATTCACTATGCTAAACAAATAATCCCCCAGATTAACCAATAAAATGCTAGTGTAGTTTATAGTAACACTGAGACTGGAGTGTCAAGAGGATTTTCACTTACCTGGTGCTTCTTCCAGCCCCCTGTAGTCTATCAGCTCCCTCAGAGTCCATCAGGTCCAATCCAATGTGCTCAGAGATGCTGCAGTTTGGTTACTTCCTAGTTTGCTGGGAACACAGAAAGGGTTAACCTCCTGTGTTTACATATTAGCTCAGATTTGGCAGAGAGCTAACAGCTCAATTTACACTAGCTCGTTACTTGCTGAGAAGGGAGAATTAGAGAGGCTGTTCTCTATAAACACATACAGGGTGGATTTTTCTGTGTTTTCCCTGTCTCCTCTGCAAGAGTTCAGGTCTGCTTTAAGACTGCATTAATGATAAATATGCTCACGAACAGAGGCATAACCACATCCCTCATTCAACTGCAGCTAAACTCATGCAGTACATCCCCTACTGACCATGAATTACACTAACATTATATACCCACATGCCCCATACCCCATTCACATTGTAGAATTATTATTTCTCCACTCCATTTCAACACATTCTAAATACCTCTAGTCTACACCTCCCAAGAAGCATCTACCCCAATGACAACTCCACTGTCTTCCACTCCTATATCTAAGGCTTATATTAGTAATAAAGCACGTCGGAGTATACGATTAGGCTTTCAAATTTTTATTATTGTAAATGGTGCACTTCGACAACGCGTTTCTCGGCTCTCAGCCGCTTCCTCAGGTCAATACAAGTGCCTTTAAAGATAAATGGCAGCTCTCAGATAACATTACCGCAGAGTATATCTAAAATTTCTATATTTCTATACATCATAATACATTTCAAATATAAAACAGATCTATCAAGATTATAAAAGTAATAAAATAAATTATACACATCAATCATCCATAAATAAATAAATGGGTCATTAATATGAATAAATATATACATATCCAGGATAAGAGGGGAAGTCTTACAAGACTATAACACTATTGCGCACACATGCGGCTTCTATACCTACAATTATCGGTGTAGTTGGTTTATCTCTGGTTTCCAGGTTATTCCGTAGTTTCTTTATGGCAAAGTGCCGCTTTAGTGTCAATTTTCTTGTGAAAGAATTAAGATCTACGAATAATTCGTATAAACTTGAGGGTTTTGTGGGACAAAATGAGAGGCCTTTACATAATACTTGTTCTTCTGTATCCTTGAGTTTGTATACAGATAAGTTAAAAATCGTTTTTTTGGCTATGGTATTTTTATTTAAACTGAGGGTTCCCGATTTGGTCTTTTTGCCCCCTCTTTTTCCCCTTTTCCTTTTTCCTCTGGGCTGGGGGCTTGCCTCTTTTGAGCCCTAACAGGGGAAGAGATTGTCAGAGGGCTCGGTTGTCCAATCGGATTTGGAAGTCTGGGCCACAGTTGTGGAGATTCTCCCATGATGGTTGGAAGCTCTAAAAAAGATGATGATGTAGTTTTTTCTGTGAGGTTAGATTCTGAGCTACTGTTTGGTCCAGATGAATAGTAGTCTGTAATCTGTTTAAGTTGGGATCGATTCATTTGGTTGCCTTTTGGTTGTTTACTGTATCTTGGGATCTTGGTGGATGGTACCGGAGTGGTGGCAATCATAGATGAAGTAGAGGGTTGCTGTGGCTCTTGTTGGGGTCCCCGTATTCCAGTGGTTTCCCCATTATCAGTTCCTGTTTCTTGTGTCTGTGGGTCATAGATGCTCAATTCCAACAATTCTTGATCGGAGGTATCACCTTGAGTGCTAGTTTCAAACTTTTTGGTAATTGTTCCTTTTCCTACCGGTGTGCTGAAGACTTCCAATTCTCCTGATTCCTCTGCATGTTGGTGTAGTCCAATGTTGGTTTTTGTTTTTGGTGTTTGCGGTGAGTCATTTGTATCATGTAGTTTATCTAATTTTAGATTGGTTAATTTTGGGTTCTTCGGTTGTTGTTTCTGTAAACGTTCATTATGTAATGGTGTGTGTTGTAGGAGATTAAGTTCGACTGTATTAGATGGTACCGAGCCTTCAGGTTGGGTCCGGTTCCGACCTTTGTGCTCTCTATATGAAGTCTTTCTCCATTGTTTTTTATGAGTCGGTCTCTGATTGGTGGGTCTGGGTGGGTTTGGTCTATGTGAGAGGGCCTGTTTAGGGTGTATGGTGGGCATGTGGTTGGTTTCTATCTCCTCTCTGTTACAGTTGGGGTCTGATTGGGTGTCAGAATCAGATGGTAGCTGATGGTGGGGGGCCCTTCTAGGTCTATGTGTCCTCTGTAGGTTATTTCTGTACAAATTCCTATCCCGGTTGATTTTTTCTAAGTTTATTTTCCGAAATCTCTAATTCAAATCTACTAAGCTTGGTGTCTAAGATATGCGAGCATGATTTGAATTGGTTTGTATGAGAGTGAGTCGTAAGGAGGTCCTTCTTTTCCTTAATTTGAGGTTTAAGTTCTGAGATAATCGATTTCCGTTTATTAGTGATGCGTGTCATCATACCCCCCGAGCAAGATTTGAGGTACTCATACCATTATTTAGTAAAAACTGGGTCATTAGGGAATGGGGACTCTGTTAGAACCCCCGGAGAGATTTTCTCCTCTATGTATGTTTCCTACATCTGGATATCTGCTAAGTTGAAAAATTCAGTTTTTAAAAGTTTTTCTAGAGCAAAGAAAATCGGGCCTAAATCGAGTCTCCTGCTCTAGATCTGAGATTGTCTGTGATGTTACAGCTCATAGTAGAGGAAAAGTGTATGTGTATGTATATGCATTTATATACATATATAGTGATGCGTATATACGTAGTTGTATATGGAATGTAGGCATGCGTATATGCAGTATGTTTATTATTATTTTTATTTTATTTTATTCTATTTGGAAACAAAAGTGCATGTACATTTGTGTGTGCGCAATAGTAGTCTTGTAAGACTTCCCCTCTTATCCTGGATATGTATATATTTATTCATATTAATGACCCATTTATTTATTTATGGATGATTGATGTGTATAATTTATTTTATTACTTTTATAATCTTGATAGATCTGTTTTATATTTGAAATGTATTATGATGTATAGAAATATAGAAATTTTAGATATACTCTGCGGTAATGTTATCTGAGAGCTGCCATTTATCTTTAACCACTTTACCCCCGCGCGTACGTATTTCTCCGCCCCTTTTTCCATCCTTTAAAAACCAGGGACGGAGAAACACGTACTTTCCGCGTTCCCGACGCTGCCCGCGCTCCCGCTCGTAAACACGCCGCCCGCCGCTAGTAAACACGCCGCCGCCCGCTCGCCCAGAGATCAATGAACGGGAAAATCCATTCCTGTTCGTTGATCTAAGCCCCGCGATGATCAGCTGCTCTCCTATGGGCAGCGCGATCATTGTGAGAAAAAACTCACGTGTCCAGCCTCCTTATTCTTCCTCCAAGCTTCCGGAAGGAAGCTTGGAGGTCGCATTAAAACAAAAAGTTACTGTGGCCATCTTGTGGCCAAATAGTAAACTACACCCTACACATTTTTCACATACAAATAAATGACTTTTACACATAAAATTAACTCATTACCTCCCACACTCCCCATTTTTTTTTTTTTGTAATTAAAAAAAAATTAAAAAATTTACAATTAAAAAAAATACATAAATAGTTACCTTAGGGACTGAACTTTTTAAATATTTATGTCAAGAGGGTATAACACTGTTACTTTATAAACTATGGGCTTGTAATTAGGGATGGACGCAAAACTGAAAAAAATGCACCTTTATTTCCAAATAAAATATTGGCGCCAAACATTGTGATAGGGACATAATTTAAATGGTTTTATAACCGGGACAAAAGGGCAAATACGTTTCATGGGTTTTAATTACAGTAGCATGCATTATTTAAAAACTATAATGGCCGAAAACTGAAAAATAATTATTTTTTTCCCCACATTTTTCCTATTTTCCCATTAAAACACATTTAGAAAAAAATAATTCTTGGCATAATGTCCCACCTAAAGAAAGCCTAATTGGTGGCGAAAAAAACAAGATATAGTTCATTTCATTGCGATAAGTAATAATAAAGTTATAGACGAATGAATGGAAGGAGCGCTGAAAGGTGAAAATTGCTCTGGTGCTCAGGGGGTAAAACCCCTCAGTGGTGAAGTGGTTAAAGGCACTTGTATTGACCTGAGGAAGCGGCTGAGAGCCGAGAAAAGCGTTGTCGAAGTGCACCATTTACAATAATAAAAATTTGAAAGCCTAATCGTATACTCCCACGTGCTTTTATATTCTGCCAAACACCTATGAGGTAGGACAATTTTATTATTCCATACTTTATAGTGATTGGAGTAACTATCCATTACAGTGTTATCTCATACTATGATGCTTCCTAGACCGGGCGCCTCCTACCCAATTCAGATGCAGTTGCTTTCCCTCATATATAGTTTATATTGAGGGTGATCTAGTCGAGTTTTTCCGACAAAAATATCATTTTTACTAGGAGCAGCGACCAGCTGGGGAGCAAAAGGCCCAGTGGAGACGGTACTTCTCCACCTGCGAATACAAGTGGTTGCCTTGGCTGCAACCCACACTTGTGAGTATAAACTCTATTGTTTTCTTCATACCCATATCTACTAACGATATTGCACCAGAGTGGGCTCCCGGACCTGTTTGTGTTTTTCTCGTCGCCTTTCCATAGTTATATTAGTATTGTCCATTTAAAACGAGTTTTGTGCTTTATGTCGCCAGTCTAATACATTCTCTTTCTATTTTTCTAGATAAATACATCAACTATCGCATTCCCTATATGGAAGAACTATAGGGGTTGGACAAAATAATGGAAACACCTAACATTTTGGCATCATAATCTTTGAACATTAAAGAGACTCTGAAGCGAGAATAAATCTCGCTTCAGAGCTCATAGTTGGCAGGGGCATGTGTGCCCCTGCTAAAACGCCGCTATCGCACGGCTAAACGGGGGTCCCTTCACCCCCAAACCCACCCCCGCAAACCTTGGTCGTCTTCTTGGTTGCAGATTTTCTCTTCCTGGAGGCAGGGCTAACGGCTGCAGCCCTGCCTCCAGTCGCGTCAATCAGCGGCACATCGCCGCCTCTCCCCCGCCCCTCTCAGTGAAGGAAGACAGAGGGGCGGGGGAGAGGCGGAGATACGCGCTGACAGACGCGTGTGGGGCAGGGCTGCGGCGGTTAGCCCTGCCCCAATGCGGAAGCGCTCCCCGGCTGTACGGAGGGGATTTGGGGGTAAAGGGACCCCCGTTAAGCCGCAGGATAGCGGCGTTTTAGCAGGGGCACACATGCCCCTGCTAACTATGAGGTCTGAAGCGAGATTTAATCTCGCTTCAGACTCTCTTTAAGCAATCAAAACTTGACATATGTTAATTTTTTTTTGTTTATTATTTTTGTTATTTGATATGTTTAATTAAAATAATTGTTTTTTTTACAGATATTTATACCAAAGTTGGTTATAATTTATGAAAATGGCAGATTTCTTAGACTTACAAATAGAGATGGCTCGAACCTCCGATTTTCGGTTTGCGAACCTTGAATGCGAACTTCCGCAAAAGTTGGTGTTCGCAGGAACTTTGCGAACCGCAATAGGCTTCAATGGGGAGGCGAACTTTGAAAATTACAAACATTTATGATGGCCACAAAAGTGATGGAAAAGATGTTTCAAGGGGTCTAACACCTGGAGGGGGGCATGGCGGAGTGGCATACATGCCAAAAGTCCCGGGGAAAATTCATGATTTTACGCACAGCAGGGTTTAAGGGCAGAAATCACATTTTATTGCTAAATTGGAGGCCTAAAGTGCTTTAAAACATCTTGCATGTGTATACATCAATCAGGTAGTGTAATTAGTGTACTGCTTCAAAGTTCAAACTGACAGACCAAACTCACTGTGTAACGCACCGCAAACAGCTGTTTGTGTAGTGATGGCCGTGCTGGACTGGTGCGCACCATGGCGAGAGTGCAGGCGATATCGGTTTTCAAGCCCATATGGTCGCCGGGCTGAGGTAGCTCAATGACAGAACAGTGACTCTCCAGCTGATCAAATGTGGTCTGTCCACAACGAAGCAACAACCTTATTATCTTGGTTGTGCCCCCCCCCACCCCCACCCTAAGACACTCATATAGCCGGCAGTCATTGCTTCATTGTGATACGCAAGCCCCTTCACCGCGGCAAGGTAATGATCACGAAGGGGAACTGACACATGTACATGCCTTTTGTTTTGTTGTTGCAGGTGCAGTGCAGCCAGAAAAATTAGGCAAGCATTTACACACACCAGTAGCCCTCCGAGATCCATGCCTCATTCATTTTGATAAAGGTGAGGTACTGAATACTTTTTTGACCTAAGTGATTTCTCTTCTCAGTGACAATGCCTCCAGCTGCGCTGAAGGTCCTTTCTGACAGGATGCTTGAGGCAGGGCAAGACAGAGGTTGGATGGCAAATTGGGACAGCTCTGGCCACAGGTCAAGCCTGCGCACCCAGTAGTCCAGGTTTTCATCGCTGCTCAGAGTTTTTACATGTGCAGTAAGGCCAGGTAGTCGGCTACCTGCCGGTCGAGGCAATGGTGGAGGGTGGATACGGAAGGGCTAAGGCGAGGCGTTGGACTAAAGAATGTCCACATGTACGACATCACCATGAGATCGCTGGAGCGTCCTGTCCTTGCCTACGAGGACATGGGAGAAGGATTACTGGCAGTGGTACCTTTATTCCGTTGTGCTGTGACATCACCCTTAAACGCACTGTAAAGTATAGTTGCCAGCTTGTTCTGCATGTGCTGCATCCTTTCTGCCTTCAGGTGAGTTGGTAACATCTCTGCCACTTTATGCCTATACCGAGGGTCTAGTAGCGTGGCCACCCAGTACAGTTCTTTCCCCTTGAGTTTTTCTTTTAATGGGTAGTCCCTCAACAGGCTGGACAGCATGAAAGCCGCCATCTGCACAAATTTGGATGCAGATGTACTATCCATCTCCTCTTGCTCTTCCTCAGTGATGTCAGGTAAGTTCTCCTCCTCTCCCCAGCCACGAACAATACCACGGGAAATTTGAGCAACACAAGCCCCCTGCGATGCCTGCTGCGATTGTTCTTCCGCCTCCTCCTCCACCTAAAAAAAACACCTTCCTCATCTGACTCCGCTTCCCAACACGACTCTTCCTCCTCCTCCTCCTCATCTGTGCTGCCACAGGTGTTGAGGAAACATCTGATCCTGCTGAGAATTGATCCCACAACTCTTCCTCTTGTTCCTGTTCCTGTACATGATCCTCCACAGCTTGATCCACCACTCTACGCACGGCACGCTCCAGGAAGAAAGCATATGGGATCAAGTTGCTGTAGTCGCCTTCACTGCGACTCACCATGTTTGTCACCTTCTCAAACGGCCGCATTAGCCTGCAGGCATTTCGTATGAGTGTCCAGTACTTCGTCTTCGGCTAGAACATCCCCATATCCCCAGAACATGTCCTTTTACTGTAGTTGTAGAGATACTGGTTGACGGCTTTCTCCTGTTGTAGCAGGCGGTTAAACATCAGGAGCATTGAATTCCAGCGAGTCGGGCTATCGCAAATCAAGCGTTGTTTCTCCACTGAATATTGGCCAAGCGTGCCAGACCGCCTGAAATGCCCACACATAATCCTGGACTGCTTCAGGACGTCCTGTAAGCCTGGGTACTTGCACACAAATCAGTGAATTATTAGACTCAGCACATGTGCCATGCAGGGTACATGTGTCAACTTTCCCAAATTCAAAGCCAAAATGAGATTGCTGCCGTTGTCACACACCACGTTGCTGATCTCCAGTTGGTGTGGGGTCAGCCACTGATCCACCTGTTTGCTAAGAGCAGCCAGGAGAGCTGCTCCAGTGTGACTCTCCACTTTGAGGCAATACAAGTCTGAGATGGTGTGACACCGTCGTACCGGGCATGCAGCATAGGCCCTGGGGAGCAACTTCATACATAAGTCAGCACCTATTCAGTAAGGAGATCTTGGGCTAGACTCTCTAACACTGCTACTGCCTACTGTGCTTGCCCTAGTGACTGCAGCTCTGGCACTTTGAGTCTGCCAGGAGTGAAGGGCGATATAAATGTTCTGTGTCTTGTACACTTTCACATAGAATTATTTTAGTGCATACAAATTGTGCTTACGTGTTGAAATCTGACTGGAGAACTCAATGGGGCTGGACCGAGCCCTGTGTGCCTACACCGCCACCATTCTGTTAATGGCAAGTCATTGCCGAATGGTCGGTGCTGGCCGGGTTGTTGCAAAACCCACAGTATGTCATCGGAGCTGGCTCAGAGGGATGCAGGTATTACAAAAAAGCAGTTTGAAGGGATAGGGGTCATTCTGTTGTTGCACCTGTGCACAGCAATGAGATCCGTTCATCCATGTCGGTTCATAATGGACTTGTTTATTGTGGAATGCAAGGATGTACGGTACGCAATTTTTACCTGATCAGTCCGACAAAGTGAATGCCGACCAAAGCCAATGGAATCTATCGCCATACACTTATAGTTTTCCAATCATTGTTCCAAAACGGTTGAGTCCTTTCTGAGAGATTCAGAAGGCATTGATTCCTACCACACAGAGCACATTGATTTCTAATAGATTGCAATGCTATGGGCCATCGATCTACTCTGATATCTTTTCGTTATTATTTCCTATCTGTTTTTACAACAGTATTTATCGTTAACCAAGTTTATCAACGATGTTATCATTATCAGATTTCTTTATCTACCGGCGCCATTTTGTTATCCAGCCGGGTTCTTTTTTCATGGCGCCCTTTTTTCATGCACGCGTGTCTGGGCACCTTAACTCAAAATAAGTATTTGAACAAAAATGCTGTACACTTTGCACCAGTGATTTAGCTCTTTTAAACACACAAGCATGTATGTCCCTGCTATTGTTTACCAATATGACTCATTGCTAGTGTGTACTCTACTATTCTGTGTTTCCTGAACTATAAATAGATAAGATCTGCCCAGGGAGGGAGAAAATAATTTACAACTAGGGAGGGAAGGGGGAGTAACTACAAAACTGTGATTATTTGATAAAGTACACATTCCAAACAGATCAGCACACTGGAGTCTGTTTACTACTAAGCACAGAATACCAGCTGGTATCCTACATAGGTGATATGACAGTATCTTCAAAAGGAGTGTAGTTAGATAAATAATGCAGGTATGCTGCATCAATGATCAGGGCGCAGTTTTAACATTTTCAAGCACACATTCGCATAAGTACACTGTTTGTAAAACAGGTGGACACGCTATTTGCCAGAACTTTTATATCTTGCAATAAATACCATTTTCCAGACAACAGATTTATAAGTGGCGATCAGCTTAACCGCTTTCGGACCAGCGTAGTTGAAATCTACACTTTGTTTATGTCCACCTAAACCTGCCAGAACTAGTGTTGGGCGAACAGTGTTCGCCACTGTTCGGGTTCTGCAGAACATCACCCTGTTCGGGTGATGTTCGAGTTCGGCCGAACACCTGACGGTGCTCGGCCAAACCATTCGGCCACATGGCCGAACTAAGAGCGCATGGCCGAACGTTCCCCGAACGTTCGGCTAGCGCTGTGATTGGCCGAACGGGTCACGTGGTTCGGGCCCGAACGCGATCTGATTGGCCGAACGGTCACGTGGTTCGGGTAAATAAATACCCGAACCACGTCATATCTCCGCCATTTCTCTGTGGGTTTAGCTTTGGGTAGGCAGGCAGGGTAGTTCGCTCTCCAGCCACGCTAGCCAGGGTCCCCCCCAGTCATTGTGTGTCGCTGCTGGGAACAGTAGTACTCCGCTCGCTCAGCCACACTATATATATATAGCATTGTTTACTGCCACTGTGTACCTCGCTCAGCCACGCTATATATAGCATTGTGTTTTCTGACACTCTGTGTACACGGCTTAGCCTGGCTATATAGCATTGTGTGTACTGCCACTGTGCACCTCGCTCAGCCACGCTATATATAGCATTGTGTTTTCTGACACTCTGTGTACACGGCTTAGCCTGACTATATAGCATTGTGTGTACTGCCACTGTGCACCTCGCTCAGCCACGCTATATATAGCATTGTGTTTACTGCCACTCTGTGTACACGGCTTAGCCTGACTATATAGCATTGTGTGTACTGCCACTGTGCACCTCGCTCAGCTACGCTATATATAGCATTGTGTTTACTGCCACTCTGTGTACACCGCTCAGCCAGACTATATACCATTGTTTACTGACACTCTGTGTACACCGCTCAGCCAGACTATATACCATTGTTTACTGACACTCTGTGTACACGGCTCAGCCTGACTATATAGCATTGTGTGTACTGCCACTGTGCACCTCGCTCAGCCACGCTATATATAGCATTGTGTTTTCTGACACTCTGTGTACACCGCTCAGCCAGACTATATACCATTGTTTACTGACACTCTGTGTACACGGCTCAGCCTGACTATATAGCATTGTGTGCACTGCCACTGTGTACCTCGCTCAGCCACGCTATATATAGCATTGTTTAGTGACACTCTGTGTACACGGGTCAGCCAGACTATATATCATTGTGTGTACTGCCACTCTGTGTACACCGCTCAGCCAGACTATATAGCATTGTGTGTACTGCCACTCTGTGTACACCGCTCAGCCAGACTATATAGCATTGTGTGTACTGCCACTCTGTGTACACCGCTCAGCCAGACTATATAGCATTGTGTGTACTGCCACTCTGTGTACACCGCTCAGCCAGACTATATAGCATTGTGTGTACTGCCACTCTGTGTACACCGCTCAGCCAGACTATATACCATTGTTTACTGCCACTCTGTGTACACCGCTCAGCCAGACTATATACCATTGTTTACTGACACTCTGTGTACACCGCTCAGCCAGACTATATACCATTGTTTACTGACACTCTGTGTACACCGCTCAGCCTGACTATATAGCATTGTGTGTACTGCCACTGTGTACCTCGCTCAGCCACGCTATATATAGCATTGTTTACTGACACTCTGTGTACACGGCTCAGCCAGACTATATAGCATTGTGTGTACTGCCACTCTGTGTACACGGCTCAGCCAGACTATATATCATTGTGTGTACTGCCACTGTGTACCTCGCTCAGCCACGCTATATATAGCATTGTTTACTGACACTCTGTGTACACGGCTCAGCCAGACTATATAGCATTGTGTGTACTGCCACTCTGTGTACACGGCTCAGCCAGACTATATATCATTGTGTGTACTGCCACTGTGTACCTCGCTCAGCCACGCTATATATAGCATTGTTTACTGACACTCTGTGTACACAGCTCAGCCAGACTATATAGCATTGTGTGTACTGCCACTCTGTGTACACCGCTCAGCCAGACTATATAGCATTGTGTTTACTTCCACTCTGTGTCTGCTGGGCCTGGGAACAGTAGTACACCGCTCACCCGCCACTGTATAGCATTGTGCTCTGTGTCGCTGCTGGGAATAGTGGTACACCGCTCACCCGCCACTGTATAGCATTGTGCTCTGTGTCGCTGCTGGGAATAGTGGTACTGTATAGCATTTCTGTACTGCCACTGTACTGCTGCCAGTCAGCGTGTACTGTAAGGATAAGTGAAATGAGGAAGAAATCCGGTGAAAGAGGAAGGGGCAAGGGAAGAGGTGTTTCCCCTGACGGTTCACGTACAGGCCACAGGGGAGCACCCAAGAAAACCCACTCAATACCGCCCATGTTGTCCAGGACAACAACCCTCACAGATCCAAAAGAACAGGACCAGATAATTACTTGGATGACCTCTCAAGCGTCCAGCAGTGGGTTAAGCAGCACCAGCACATCACGCACGAGGTCCGAGTCCTCAGCCAGTTACAAGGAGCCAGTGGGCACAAAGCTGACACAACCGGCAGCGACACCACGCACACAACTGCCAGATAACCAGTCCGATGAATTACCTCAGGACACAATGGGGTATTCGCAGGAGCTATTCCCAGCCCAACAAACTTCCACCTTTCAAAGGTCAATGGAGGAACAGCCAGAAATGTTGTGCCCGGATTCACAACCATTAACTGTGGGAAATGCACCGCGCACTGAAATACAAGGCGAGTCCGAGGAGGACTCGGAAACCCAAATCCCAGAGCAAGTTGGGCAGGAGGGGTTGCAATTGCAGGAGGTCGGCCGACAAGATCTGGAAGACGACGTTGGAGTGAGCTGCGCAGAGGTTGTTCTGGGGAGCTCTACTCCACGGCGGCGGCCCCCCACAATGACATATGACGAGTTTGAGGAGATGGAAGAGGAGGGTATGGACAATGTGGACATAGACCCAGATTTTGTTTGTGAACGAGAACATCGCCGTCGTAGCAGCAGCACAGATGAGTCTGTTGAAGAACCCACTGCTGCACGAGTTCGCCTTGTGCCACAAGGTAGGCGGCGTGCAATTTCAGGCACCACAAGCGTGGAAGTTCAAGTGAAAGGCAAAAGAGGAGCAAACAGAAATCGCCAGCAAGGAGGCAGGTGCTCCAAAGTCTGGGCTTTCTTTGAAGACTGCACTGAGGATGTTACCATGGCGATTTGCAAGGTGTGCAAGACCCGCCTGAGCAGGGGGAAAAGTATTAACAACCTCTCCACCACCAGCATGAGCCGTCACATGCTATCCAAACATCCCACTCTGTGGGCAAACGCAGCAGGATAGGGTACCAGCAACACTGCCTCCCTTGGGTTCACCAGACTCACCACCAGACCCGCCTCAGCAGCAGCAGTAGCCCAGCCATTGCGTGGTTCACAACATTCACAAACATCAGACGACGCTGACACTGTCACTTTCCGGAGTAGTGCTCTTGAGGTCTCCCAGTGTTCATCAAACACAACAACCAACAGCCCTTCCGTGTGCAGCGCTACGGTTCAGTTGTCTGTGTCGGAGATGTTTGAGCGCAAGAGGAAATTGCCAGCAAATGAAACCCGGGCCGTGGCAGTAACAGCCAGCATAGCCAAGCTTCTGGCCTGCGAAATGCTGCCATATCGAGTGGTGGAGACAAACAGCTTCAAGGGCATGATGTCAGTGGCCATCCCACGTTACGTGGTTCCCAGCCGCTACCACTTTGCGCGCTCTGCAGTGCCTGAGTTGCATGAGCACGTGGTCAGCAAAATAACCCGAAGCTTGAAGAATGCCGTTGCCTGCAAGGTTCACCTCACCACTGACACTTGGACGAGTGCGTTCGGACAGGGTCGATACATCTCCCTTACCGCGCACTGGGTGAACCTTGTGGAGCCTGGCAGCGATTCCTCACCTGCTACGGCGCGGGTGTTGCCCACGCCGCAAACAGCTGCACCGCCGTCCCTCCCACTGGATAACAACAGCAGCACCTACCTCTCTGACTCCTTCTCCTCCAACGCATCTCAAAGCTGTACCTCATCCGGAAACGCTAACCCAGCAGCAGTAGGATCGTGGAAGCAGTGCAGCACAGCTGTTGGCATGCGTCAGCAAGCGTTGCTGAAGCTGATCTGCCTTGGGGATAAGCAGCACACAGGGGAGGAAATTTGGAAGGGAATAAAGGAACAGACGGATTTGTGGCTGGCACCGCTGGACCTGAAACCGGGCATGGTTGTGTGTGATAATGTGAGTAATCTCATTCGCGCTTTAAGGTTGGCTAAGCTGACACACATCCCTTGCCTGGCGCATGTGATGAACCTAGTAGTTCAGCGGTTCCTGAGGACATACCCAGGCGTGGCCGATCTTCTGTTGAAGGCGCGTCGAGTGGCCAAACATTGTAGAAATTCCAGTACTGCTTCGGGGGCACTCGCCAAGATGCAGGAGCGCTTCAATCTCCCCCACCATCGCTTGCTGTGTGATGTCCCTACGCGCTGGAATTCTACGCTGCACATGCTAGCACGCTTTTGTGAGCAGAAGAGTGCAGTGGTCCAGTACATGACGGCGCAGTACCGAGGCGCATCCGGACAACTGCCAAGCTTCTGTGGATCCGATTGGGCCAACATGTTGGACCTCTGCCAAGTCCTCCAAAATTTTGAGCAATCCACGTTGCTTGTGAGCAGTGACAACTCTTCAGTCAGCATTACCATACCACTGCTGTGTTTACTGAAGAGGTCAATGTTGAAAATCAAGGAAACAGCTGTCATGATGCAACTGGGGGAATCTGAAGGAGAAAACGATCAGCGTGATGGTACCAACATCAGGCCATCCGCCTCAGGGAACGCTGGCCCCAGCAGCTATGACGAAGAAGAGGAGGAGGAACAGCTGGAGTTGGAGCAGGAATTTCATGCCACCACTGACGAGGGCCAGAGCGGTGCACGTTGGACTTCCACAATTCAGCGCGAATGGTCAGCAGAAGCAGACCAGGAGGAAGGTGACGACTATGATGCATCACAACAACTATCACAACGCTCACAAGAGGATGATGAGGATTCTGGTAGGACTCTGGCACACATGGCTCAATTCATGCTAGACTGCATTGAACGCGACCCACGCATTGTGCGCATTCTGGACAACACCAATTACTGGGTTTATACCCTTCTGGATCCACGGTACAAACACAATGTTCCAAAACTGCTTGAAGAAAGAGTCAGACAGGTCAAAATGGAAGAATACCAGCAGGCCCATGTGGAGACTTTAGAGAGGAGATTGACATCCTCCCCCTCCTCTAGCCAGTTGTATGCCGACAGACTGACTTCCGCAAACCCAGGACGACCAGGAGGGCAGCAAACAACGCAAGCCGCAGCTAGTGCCCAAAAGGGAATGGTATCGGCAGTGTCCTTGGAGTGGGAAAATTTTCTGACACCCATGCAGCAGCAGCCCACTGAACAGCAAGCGTGCAGATCCACCTCCAACACCGATCGCCTGGAGAAGATGGTCAAGGACTACATGTCAGATGACGTAGCTGTGTCGAACAATCCATCTGCACCCTTCAACTATTGGGTATCGAAGCTAGACACCTGGCACGAACTGGCAATGTACGCAATAGAGGTGCTGGCTTGCCCGGCAGCCAGCGTTATGTCGGAACGCTGTTTCAGTGCTGCCGGAGGCATCGTCACAGATCGGCGTATCCGCCTCTCCACAGAAAATGCAGACCGTCTGACTCAAATTAAAATGAATCAATCCTGGATTGGAAATGACTACGCAACACTCCAGGACCCCAACCAAGTAACATGACCAATGAACATTTGGGATGGTGTAGCGTTTCCGGTCCCTGTTTATTGAACCTCTCATCTGTATTACATTTATGACTGCATGGCGGCAAAAAGCATTGCTGCTATATCCGCACGCTTTTTTTCCTCATGCAAGGCCTGGGTTGTTGTGTCTCAAAAACCATGGCCTTCTCCTCCTGCGCCTCCTCCTGTTCCATCACGTCTGCTGCTGCTGGGTTAGCGTTGCCGCGTGGTCCCTGTTTATTGAACCACTTATCTTTATTACATTTATGACTGCATGGCGGTACAAAGCATGCTATCCGCACGCTTTTTGTCCTCATGCAAGGCCTGGGTTGTTGTGTCTCAAAAAGCATGGCCTTCTCCTCCTGCGCCTGCTCCTGTTCCATCACGTGTGCTGCTGCTGCTGCTGGGTTAGCGTTGCCGGTCCCTGTTTATGGAACCTCTTATCTTTATTACATTTATGACTGCATAGCGGTACAAAGCATGCTATCCGCACGCTTCTTGTCCTCATGCAAGGCCTGGGTTGTTGTGTCTCACAAAGCGTGGCCTTCTCCTCCTGCGCCTCCTCCTGTTCCATCACGTCTGCTGCTGCTGGGTTAGCGTTGCCGCGTGGTCCCTGTTTATTGAACCACTTATATTTATTACATTTATGACTGCATGGCGGTACAAAGCATGCTATCCGCACGCTTTTTGTCCTCATGCAAGGCCTGGGTTGTTGTGTCTCACAAAGCGTGGCCTTCTCCTCCTGCGCCTCCTCCTGTTCCATCACGTCTGCTGCTGCTGGGTTAGCGTTGCCGCGTGGTCCCTGTTTATTGAACCACTTATCTTTATTACATTTATGACTGCATGGCGGTACAAAGCATGCTATCCGCACGCTTCTTGTCCTCATGCAAGGCCTGTGTTGTTGTGTCTCACAAAGCGTGGCCTTCTCCTCCTGCGCCTGCTCCTGTTCCATCACGTCTGCTGCTGCTGGGTTAGCGTTGCCGCGTGGTCCCTGTTTATTGAACCACTTATCTTTATTACATTTATGACTGCATGGCGGTACCTCATGCAAGGCCTGGGTTGTTGTGTCTCACAAAGCGTGGCCTTCTCCTCCTGCGCCTCCTCCTGTTCCATCACGTCTGCTGCTGCTGGGTTAGCGTTGCCGCGTGGTCCCTGTTTATTGAACCACTTATCTTTATTACATTTATGACTGCATGGCGGTACCTCATGCAAGGCCTGGGTTGTGTGTCTCACAAAGCGTGGCCTTCTCCTCCTGCGCCTCCTCCTGTTCCATCACGTCTGCTGCTGCTGGGTTAGCGTTGCCGCGTGGTCCCTGTTTATTGAACCACTTATCTTTATTACATTTATGACTGCATGGCGGTACAAAGCATGCTATCCGCACGCTTCTTGTCCTCATGCAAGGCCTGGGTTGTTGTGTCTCACAAAGCGTGGCCTTCTCCTCCTGCGCCACCCTCCTCCTGTTCCATCACGTGTGCTGCTGCTGGGTTAGCGTTACCGGTCCCTTTTCCTGGAACCTCTTATATGTATTACATTTATGACTGCATGCCGACAAAAAACATGTTACCTGTGCAAAGAAAACAGACATTTCCCGCATTTAAAAGACAGTGTTCCCTTTGAAACTTTAAAATCGATTTTCTCAAAAACTATAAGCTCTTTTTGCTAATTTTTTTTCCCTCTTGTACCCACTCCCAAGGTGCACATACCCTGTAAATTTGGGGTATGTAGCATGTAAGGAGGCTTTACAAAGCACAAAAGTTCGGGTCCCCATTGACTTCCATTATGTTCGGAGTTCGGGTCGAACACCCGAACATCGCGGCCATGTTCGGCCTGTTCGGCCCGAACCCGAACATCTAGATGTTCGCCCAACACTAGCCAGAACGTAGACATTAACTTCCTGCTAGACAGGAAGTACGTCCCCGGGATTCCTGTTGATCCGTGCATGTTGCGCCACAGTATACCACGCTCTGTTGTTCACAATTATTATGTCGCTCATTGACATCCATTACCCCAAGCACCGTGCAGAGCTTGCTGTTATGTGTTGCGGGCTGTGCTGCGGGTTGTACACTTATCTTGCAACGCGAGAGGACACGGTAAATGTAAAAGGTCCAATTGACTTGCATTGCCGTTGGTTTTGGTTTGGTTCACATTAGCTTTTTAGCAGCGGATCCAGCCGTATGGTTCAGTTGTCTGTTCCACTGAATGGACAAAAAATGCTGCGGGACCTATTTTTGCGGACCGTTTGTGCCCAGCGTAATGGAAACAGAAGGTTTTGCAGCGCAAGAGGAACCTATGGAAAACGGACATTTACAGCACACTGGCTGTAAAAACAGACCGTTTGATGGGATCCAGATGGCCAGATCCATACAGCCAAATCCACAAAAAAAAAGCTAATGTGAAATGGGCCTTACCCTGCTGTAAAAAGGGTAGTGCAACACGCACTTGCAGTGCAAGTGTAAAAGGGGGCTAATTGAAGCAGGAATTTTTATTACAATGGAATCTCCATTTTGCCATTATTTAATGTCCAGTCGTTAATATTTAATACATTTATAAGTCATTTTTGTTGAACTTCAAAATGTTCTTCACAAATCAGTCTAAAACATAAATCAAAGTAAAAATGATTGTTTTCGATTGTTTTGGTTCTCTTTATTATTGTTTTTACAGATACAAATCTTCGTAGTATAAGGGATTATTGTAAAGTTTTAATCATCACCTCTAAAAAATGTTGTCAGAAAGTTTGTTTTGATTTGCAGTTATTAACTCTTCTCTACGCAGTCACCATCCAGATTTACACAATTTTACCAGCATTTCTTGACACTCTGAATACTGTTATTGTAGAAGACTGCAGATTACACCTTAAATTAAAGGACCACTATTGCAAAAAAAAGTAGGCAGTGACTTAGTGGGCGTAATGCGTATGCAGGCGTGGCGTAATGCGTATGCAGGCGTGAGGTAAAGTGAGCGGTGGTGTGAACCGCGGGATGCCGCGGTTACAAGCCGTGTAACACAAATAGCCGTGAGGGCGGTGAAGATCAGTGAGTGCTATACACAGCGATGATTTACAGTCCTATGGACACTTAAACAAATGGGCTTATAGTACTAGAGCTGAAAACTGCATTGCAGGTCCACTTAATGGAAATAGGCGATGATGGAAGTCTTTTTTTATTGTGGTGGAAGTTCATAGTCCCATACGAAGTCTGCCTTAAAGGGGAAAGCCTTAACTGAACTTAATGGAAGACTGAGATCTGCAGACGGGAGTTTCAAGATTTTGGATAATCTATGCTTGCAAATATTGAATTAGCTCTCACTATACCTGGCCAAGGACTGTGTGTTGTGTGGGTGGTTGAATGGATACATGGAGCGCTCCATAACATTAAGCCGGCAGAGTTTTTAGGGGGAGGGAGTTGGTGGGATATTTATGTGAAATCTTGATATTGAATATGCATTATGAGTACTGAGAGCAGTGACATTTTTGATGTGCATAATTACAAGGCTCATAAGTTCTCCCCCATTTAGGGGTTAATGCAATATGAAATAACCTTTTCACCGGATATTGGTTACAGGTTTTGGGCCAGTCCATCTCCTCATGGGGATTCTCAGGGTTTTCTTTGTTTTCAACGGCGTTTCCTGAACAACAGTTTAAATGCCAAAATAGTAAGGTACCAGCCAGCCTTCCTACTCACTTGCACACTACTTTGTCAATTAGACTTTGCAACTGCTATTCAGAAAATGCTGTTGAAAAACAAAAAAAAAACCCTGAGAATCCCCATGAGGAGATGGACTGCCCCAAACCCTGTCAGTTCTGTCATATTTTAACTGCCTACTTTTTTCGTGATAGTGGTCCTTTAACCACCCTGGCGTTACGTTAAAATCGCCAGGGTGGCGTGCAGATAGGTTTTAAAAAAAAAAATAAATTCTGAATCATTGTAGCTAACTTTCAGTTAGCTACGTGATTCACCACTAGAGGGCGCATCTGCCCATCTAGTCCGATCGCCACCGGCTTTTATGGCAAGCAGAAAATCCCATTGTAAATTGGATTTTCGGCTTGGTTTCCCTCGTCGCCATGGCGACGATCGGGATGACGCCATCGACGTCATCCACGTCATGGCGTCGGGGGGTGTCCGATCCAGCCCCATAGCGCAGCCTGGCACTGATTGGCCAGGCTGTGCAAGGGGTCTGGCGGGGGGGGCTCCCTTACGCTGCTGTCAGCGGCGAATCGCCGCGGCGGCAGCAATCGGACCTCACACGCAGCCAGAGCCGTCTCTGTCATTAGGCAACTCTAAATTTTGGCCTAGAGCGCCGTGGGTGGAAGTGGGCGCTCTTTCGCCGCGCTGTGTGTGTGTTTATTTTTTTTTTTTCACTATCAGGTCGGCTGTGACAGGCAGCTCAGCCTGTGCCTGGTGCCGCCTACTGGTCCGCCCCCTTCCTCTCCCTTCAGAGCGAGCAGCCGGCTGTGACAGGCAGCTCAGCCTGTGCCTGGTGCCGCCTACTGGTCCGCCCCCACTACCTCTCTGTGCAGAGCGAGCGGCCGCACGCTAGTTCGTCTATACGTGCGGCGCCGCCCCTACCTCCGCCCTCCGCCTGTCACACGTGCTTGAAGGCACCGTGTGACGCACCAGGGACCAGTGCCACCGCCGGCTGGCTACAGGAGACTTCAAGGCACCGTGTGACGCACCAGGGACCAGTGCCACCGCCGGCTGGCTACAGGAGACTTCTGCAGGTGAGTAAATGCTGCCCACATTAGCATAATTTACTGGTGATTATCTCCTTATCTCCTACGATTATCTCCTGGTGAACGCTGGCCGCATTACGATTATCTCCTGGTGAACGCTGGCCGCATTACGATTATCTCCTGGTGAACGCTGGCCGCATTACGATTATCTCCTGGTGAACGCTGGCCGCATTACGATTATTTCCTGGGGAACGCTGGCCGCATTACGATTATTTCCTGGTGAACGCTGGCCGCATTACGATTATCTCCTGGTGAACGCTGGCCGCATTACGATTATCTCCTGGTGAACGCTGGCCGCATTACGATTATTTCCTGGTGAACGCTGGCCGCATTACGATTATTTCCTGGGGAACGCTGGCCGCATTACGATTATTTCCTGGTGAACGCTGGCCGCATTACGATTATTTCCTGGTGAACGCTGGCCGCATTACGATTATTTCCTGGTGAACGCTGGCCGCATTACGATTATTTCCTGGTGAACGCTGGCCGCATTACGATTATTTCCTGGTAAATGCTGGCCGCATTACGATTATTTTCTGGTGAACGCTGGCTGCATTACGATTATTTCCTGGTGAACGCTGGCCGCATTACGATTATTTCCTGGTGAACGCTGGCTGCATTACGATTATTTTCTGGTGAACGCTGGCCACATTACAATTATTTTCTGGTGAACGCTGGCCACATTACGATTATTTTCTGGTGATAGCTGTCCACATTACGATCATTTTCTAGTGAACGCTGGCCACATTACAATTATTTTCTGGTGAACGCTGGTCACATTACGATCATTTTCTGGGGAACGTTGACCACATTACGATCATTTCCTGGGGAACGTTGGCCACATTACGATCATTTTCTGGGGAACGCTGGTCACATTACGATTATTTCCTGGGGAACGTTGGCCACATTACGATTATTTCCTGGGGAACGCTGGCCACATTACGATTATTTCCTGGGGAGCGCTGGCCACATTGCAATCATTTCCTGGGGAACGTTGGCCACATTACGATCATTTTCTGGGGAACGTTGGCCACATTACGATTATTTCCTGGGGAACGCTGGCCACATTACTATTAATTCCTGGAGAACGCTGGCCACATTACGATTATTTTCTGGGGAACGCTGGCCACATTACGATTATTGTATGGTGAATCATTGCTGCATTATAATTATTTTATAGTGAATCATTGCTGCGTTATGGTTATTTTCTGGGGAAAGTCTGCCGCATTACTTTTATCTTATGGTGAATCTTTGCTGCGTTACGATTATTTGCAGCAGGGGGGCACCACACGGGGAGGGGGGCGCCACCGACATTCTCGCCTGGAGTGACAAAATGGCTAGAGACGCCCCTGCACGCAGCTAGCAAAGTGCTAGCTGCGTGTATGAAAAAAAAATTGATCAAAATCGTCCCACAGTAGCTGGAGATATACACTGCAGCGGTAATGGATGAGCTGAGCTCGTCATTACCGCTAAGGTGGTTAAACCTGTAAGAAAAAAGGGTGCTTACGTATTATCCCGTCTAGCAGGACGGCTTGGCAGACAGGCTGGAAAAGTGTATGCAACATTTCTTCAGCAGCTGATTCGTCACGATTTCCTTTCAGCTAACAGTGAGGTAAGGGTGGTGATTGCAGTGGGCGGGGCTTGTGCCCCCGGCAGGATCCCTCCCACACTGACTCCCTCGGGAGCTAGCCTGGGAGCGGAGGAGGTAGCAGGGCCACACAGGTTATGATGGAGAGTGACGAGTTCGGGGATGTCGGGCGTTGCCGTTTTGATTGGGGAGAAGAGGTAGTGGAGTTCCTGGGGGATTATTAGGACGGATACGGAGTTCAGAGCTCTGCTCCCCACTGGCCTCTAGCTGTAACCCGGGTCACTGTCACTCCCTCCCGAACTTTGTTCGCAGAGAGTTCCGGCTACCAGAACAGCAGCGGGCGACCACTCTATGGCAACCCAGCCAAACACTGAGCACCGCGGCCCAGCCTCTGTTTGATACTACAGGAGGAGAGCTGACAGCTCCTGCTGAGCAGAGAGAGCGAGAGCTGTTCTGTCTCTATTTACAAAGGTCCCCGGCGTGTACGCTATCACACGAAACACTTGGGGACCTTGTCACGGGGTCACAAGAAAGTTGTACCGAACGGAGCTGCTGATTCGTGGTGAATCAGCTGTTCGAGAAACACAGTGCGCACTTTTCCAACCTGTCTAACTGCCGAGCCGTCCTGCTAGACGGGATAATACGTAAGTACCGGAAAAAGTGCCCCGGGGGTACTTACCTTGAGAGGGAGAAGCCTCTGTATCCTAATGAAGCTTCCCCTCTCCTCCTCAGGCAGCTGGATCCCGTGATGGCTCCCCCCAGCAGTCACAATATTTACGCTCTCCGCTTAGGCTCCAGGGTAAACCAGCGGAAATAGCCGAGCCCGATCGGGTCCGGCGCAGCTTGCACCTGCTCAGTAGAGTGAACCTGATTGTGCTTGGCTACTGCGCATGTGTGCAATGCCGACAAGAACCGATGAGTAGATCTTTGAGGGGTCCCAGTGCTGGATCCCCTTTAGTGAAGAGGAAAGGGAAGCCACTTTAGGATCCCTAGGCTTCCCCCTCCCCAAGGTAAGTACTCCCTTCCCCCCAGGGCACAATTATTTATTCTTACAGGTTTACTTTAAAGAGGAACTTCAGCCTAAACAAACATACTGTCATTAAGTTATATTAGTTATGTTAATTAAAATAGATAATATAACCTCTTACCCACCCTGTTTTAAAAGAATAGGCAAATGTTTGATTTCATGAGGGCAGCCATCTTTTTGGTTGAAAGGAGGTGACAGGGAGCATGAGGCACAGTTCCAACTGTCCTGTTTGCTGATCACCCCTCCCAGTTGCTAGGCAATGTGAATAACAACACAGGAAATCCCATCATGCTTTGCACAGCATCAGGGGAAAAAAGCCTGGGCAGTTTTCTTTGATGGGTGGAGCTTAGCTAAAAATGCAGCTAAACATGATGCTTTGGTAAGAAAAACAAAGTTCTGATGCTGTGAAACTGTTAAAGAAACACCAAACCTTTTCAGTTCTGCTGAGTAGATTTTTTTTCACTTTAAACCACTCCTTCGTTTCTGATTTCTGGGAACCAGAAAAAGTTACTTGTTGTGAGATCAGAAAAATAGGGCGGATGCGGCAAAATCTTATAGCTACATATACCCCTTATTTTGTCAACTGCAGCTCGAAATGAGTGAGCTGGTGCATTGCCATCCCACTGCCAGCCTCAGTCTTTTCCATCTCACACTTTTCTGGCACAATCTGTAAAAGTACTAAAGGATATAATGAGCTGATTTTCTCAACATCATGCACTTAGGGACCAATGATGACACTGACAAATATCATCAATATATAACCATACTAATTTCCAGATGATAATTAAAACTTGACAATACCCTCTCTTATGTTTTCCAGGGATGCTCATATAGTCCTATGGCGGATGTACAGCGGTCCCTGGCAAAAGCATTGAAATATGCCCTGGGGTTTCCTGTTGGGCATTACACTGTCAGTATACTCACCCAACAGGGTGTGTTTTTGCCGGGGATATACAGTAAGTCCAGCTGCAATACCGATGGGCAAGGATTCTTTTCATTTAACCGCATTTAAACTTCGCCGGCAATGTTTTGATCGCCATAATGGGCTTTAATCGATCAAAAGATTGTACTAACATTTTTGCTGCGATTTATCGTTTTTAAGTGGCTTCATGGTGCAAATTTGCTGCTGATCTCACAAGAATCAGAGATTGGGACTGAGTCCCAGCGAGACTGAACATGAACATTTTGCACGCTCATCCCTGCTTTCCATTATCAGATTGAAGACCGCCATACACTGCAATGGAGAATAGTAGCGTTTGTTTAAAACACTATGGGGCTCTATTCATAAAACATTTGCGGAAAAAAAAATATTGAAGGGAAAACACTGCATCGGTATTTTAGACTTTTGTGTGCTAATTCATAAAAAAAAGTTTACACTCGCGATAAAAGGATGGGGAATTCCAGCACTAAACTAGCGGTGTTGGCTGAGTTGATACATTTTCTCTGTGCAGAGACAGAGTTACTATAAAGGAGGCATCCCATTAGATGTGCATTTTTTTAATTGCCTCTCCTTGCCCTGAATCTTCTCTGAGGGCCCTTTCACACCAGAGGGATTTTTCGGCGTTTTAACGCCACGGCCGAAGTTGGCGTTTTGCTAGGTAAAAGAAAGTCCATAGACTTTCATTTTACCTTTCACATCTAACTCGGCGTTTTGGAGCGTTGCGTTTCAACGCTCCCAGGAGCTTTTTCAGGGCTGTTTACAGCCGAAGTTGGCTGTTGGCGTTTCAATGATAGTCAATGGAAAACGCCAACTTCAGCGTTTTCAAAGCGTTTTACAGCTAACTTGTTCACTTATTTTTATAGAAGAAAAAAAAAGGACGTTTTCATATGAGCTGTAAACTCTTTCAAAACGCTTTGAAAACGCTTTGAAAACGCTATGTATTGGCGTTAAGCAAAAGGCTGACTTTCAGCCTTTTCTACCGCAGCCTCTAGTGTGAAAGAGCCCTGAATCTGTCTAATAGTCTTTCTAAACAATCTATTTAATTGCCGCAGCTTAGAAGAACTTCAAGAAATGTTACACATGCAGGCTTTCTGATGTGAAATTTATCTGAAAACAGGTCCCCAAGGGGTTAAAAAACACAGCCTGGGTATTCTGGGATGCCTTTTTTTGTTCTGCTATCACTTCTGCTGCCTGGGAGGTCTGTCTCCATTAGCTTGCCTGTTATCACTGGCCTATCTCCTTTTCTAAACAGTCGCTATTCTCTGTTCCCATTCCACTTGCTCTAATCTTTATGAATTGACCTTCAGTGACATGTGTTGTGATAATCACCGCATAAGGCGGTAATTTCCCGCACTGCTCAGAAATGTCAGCTTTTCATGCGGAAACAGCTTTTATGACTTGACACTTTGCTAAATGGTCGGCAAAGTCAGCTTTTTTGAGCATTACCGCATGCGGGAATGCTTTATGAATGCTTTATGAATAGAGGCCTATGTCGGCCAGTTTTCCATAGGACATACTTTAGGGGTAGTGCATGCAGTTACAATGCAAGTCAATGTGCAGTGTACTGCTACTTCTTCTGGGGAGAAGTAACAGTCGGGGCTAGTCAATGGAGTACATAAATAATCTGCTAGCATTCATTTAAAGGTAAACAGTTTAGCTATAGCAAAGCAGTGGACTTGCAAGAGGCCCCTCAGCAAAGGGCACCCCGCGGCGAGAAGCAATTTAGGTGCCCGCTAGTGGTAGTAATTTGGGTGTCTGCGGCAGGCTGCCCAAATTATACCTCAATGTTGATATTTCAATAGGTTTTTTGCAGGGTGGGGGTTGGCTATTGGTTGCGGGGGAGGTTAAGGTTAGACATGGGGGGGGGGGGGGTGCTTAGGGTTAGGGGTTAGGTAGGGCGTTTGTGCAGGGGGGGGGGAGTTTAGGGTTAGGCATCAGGAAGAAGTTTGTAGGGGTTAGGCATTAGGTAAGAAGTTTGTGTGGGGGGGAGGGGTTTAGTTTCAGGCATCAGGAAGGTTGTGGGGGGGATAGGCTTAGGCGTCAGGTAGAAAGTTTTGGGGTGGGAGGAGTTAGGGTTACTAAACACACAAAGGGATATACTCACTCCCAAACAGCCCTCTGTTGCTTATATAAAGCCTGCAGGCTGCTTATAAGCCAATAAGAAGTGCACACACATGTTACACCTAGTCTGCAGTAATTAATTAAACAGAAGCTGAGCAGGTCAGCCAATCGTTGGGGAGGGAATCAGTTGCATATAGACAATGGCTGTATGACCTGACCAGCAGGGGGCACCAGCGTGCAGGATATTCCCTCTCATCTGCCCCCCTCCTAACTAAGCTGCATGGGAATCTACAATAAAATTAAAAACAATGGTGCACAAGCCAGCCTGGGGCCCCGGGAACTCTCACTGCCCGGGGCCCCAGAACCAGCATGCAACACCATATGTGAGCGCAGTCAAGCCCTGGAGCTGCCACCACCAAAAGCCTGTGCCCAACTGCTTAGGGTTAGGGTTAGGCGTTAGGTAAGATGCTTGTGTGTGCGAGGGTTCTGTGTGAGAGTAGGCTTAGGGCTCGATTCACAAAGCGGTGATAACCCAGTTAAAGACTTTAGGCGTGATAACCATTTTTATCATGCCTAAACTCAGTTTAGGCATGATAAGTTTAGGCATGATAAGTTTAGGCATGATAAGTTTAGATAAGTTTAGATTGCGCGCAAAGTCCCGCACGCAAAGCAGCGCCATTAAACTCTATGCAAAGTGCACCAGACTTTGCTAGCGCAAAACTTTTGATCAGCTGTGCACTGCGGTGCTAACCCAGTTGGTGCTTAAACTTATCACGCCTAAAAACCTATCACACCTAAACTTATCATGCCTAAACTTATCACACCTAAACTTATCACACCTAAACTTATCACACCTAAACTTATCATGCCTAAACAGAGTTTAGGCGTGATAAAGGGCTTTTCACCATGGTGCTAACTGTTAGCACCGCTTTGTGAATCAGGCCCTTAGATTTACCCATAGTAAAATATCAGTATTTAATACCAATACATTTTAATAGTAAAATATCTGTATTGAAAACAATATTTTACTATCAGGATTACTTGGCGCAAAAAAAATGAATACACCTTTTTTAGATGTACCTGAAGGTGTCTGAAGATTCCAAGCTGCAACAGCAATTTGAAAATACGTTCAAGAACATCTACACCAGTGGTCCTCAAACTGCAGCCCCCTGAGGCTTTTTCACTGGCCCCAAACACAAAATGTATAACTTATAGATGCAGCTCACTGCACCATTAAATATCAGCAGCCTGCATATAGAATAGCCAAGCTGGAACCACCCATCCACATACTGTAAAAGCCAGCGAGCAGCGATTCACTGGCATCCAATTCTGCATCAGGTGACACTGCTGTCCATCTGTATGACAGGTTGTCACCTGGGTATGCTTCACTGTCTGTTGCACAAAGCGTTTCTTTGGGCGCTGCATGACTGAATGACTGCTGCTGAGAGTTCTCCTCCGGGCATGATTGGTGGGTATCTATACCTAGATTAAATGTAATGTTTTTCAACATCATTTTATGTATGTTCCGGCCCCCCAGCAGTCTGAAGTAGGTTGATCCGGCCCTTGACCGAAAAAGTTTGGCGACACCTGATCTACACAATCATCATTAAAGTGGACCTGAACTCAGAACTTCATCTCATCTCATCTCTAAAAGATGAGCAATAGCATAATAACCATTAAAGAAAAATATTTCTTTTGAGATGATACAAATCCTAAAATAAATATCTAGTGTTTCTACTTCCTGATTCATGGAAGCAGACATACAGTTAACACCCTGTGCTTTCGATTGAGCTTATCTGCCATAGCAGTCATGTGACATAGGGCAGAGATCAAATTACAACTTGTGATTAGACACAGATGAGGGGGAATTAAAGTGAACCAGAGACGAAGAACCCTCATGTATTTTACCATATATATCAGTGGGAACATTAGAGAAAACACCTACCCTGCTCTGTTTCATCATTCACTGCTCAGCCTGCTTGTTATCAGCCCTGATAAAATCCCCGACTGAGCATTCAGTCTGGCTTCGCTCAGGACTCATTACAGCTGAGTCATTATAGCAGAGCCAGAAGGGGCCAGGCTTGGGCTTGAAAAGACATCAGAGAAGACGGACTCAGCTATAATTATTCCTGAGCAAAGCCAGACTGAATGCTCAGTTGTGGATTTTTTCAGGGCTGATAACAAGCAGGCTGAGTAGTGAAGGATGAAACAGAGAGCAGGGTAGGTGTTTTCTCTAATGTTCCCGCTGATATATATGGTAAGATACATGAGAGTGTGTCGTCTCTGGTTCACTTTAAACAGGCTAAACTCTCTCAGTGGCCATACACTGATAGATTTACAGCAGATTCGACCATCAGATAGATTTCTGTCAGATGCCTGTGAAGTCGAATCTGACAGGAATCTATCTGATGTGTGCCACACACTAGGAAAAGTTTTCCAATAGATTTCAAAATGAAATCTATTGGAAATCTATTGAAAATCGATCTAAATGCATTATTGCACCATTAGATCCAATGCAACTCTATGGGCCATGGATCTGCTACCAGATCGACCTAGAATTTCCATCCTGTCAGATAGATCAAATCGATCAAAATCGATTGGCCAACCAATTGTGGATCGATTTGTGGCCAATCCATTTGATTAGATTGATCGATGGCTGAAATCGACCAGTGTATGGGCCCCTTAAAGAGGAACTCCAGTGAAAATAATGTAGTAAAAAAAGTGCTTCATTTTTACAATAATTATGTATAAATGATTTAGTCAGTGTTTGCTCATTGTAAAATCTTTCCTCTCCCCGATTTACATTCTGACATTTATTACATGGTGACATTTTTACTGTGGGCAGGTTATGTAGCTGCTCCTAGCTGTTTTGGCTGTTAGAGACAGCTGTAAACAGCTAATTCCTGTCTGTGAACATTGTTACATTGTGGCAGTTTGCCCAGAGTACCGCTGTACTCAGAGCTTCTTGTGGGAGGGGTTTCAGCACAAAATCAGTCATACAGCGCCCCCTGATGGTCTGTTTGTGAAAAGCATCATATTTCTCATGTAAAAGGGGGTATCAGCTACTGATTGGGATAAAGTTCAATTCTATGTTGGAGTTTCTCTTTAAGTACAAACAGTGTGCATTTTTCTATTTCTGTTTTTCTTCTGTCCTGTGGAAGAGTTTAGGTCCACTTTAAATTGGCTCTATACTAAAAGACTATGAGAAATGCCATTGGTGACCCTGATCTAAAAAAGATCATCCTCTGTGTTTTTTATATTTTCGAAATGATTAAGTACGCAAATTGGATGTTTTGGCTTCACATTAATTACATGCTTGCTACAAGTGAGTTATTTTTGGCAGGGCCATTTCTGGGCACAGGCTGACTAGTGCACCTGTGATGTCTTACAAGCTTCCAGTGCCTCCTGTGGAGTAATATTTGGCTGAAGCTACCCCACTCATACTCTTCTTACCCTCATCATAGCTAGCGTACATGTTGGGTGGGGGTGCAGTTTTGTGTTATTTGACTCTTTCACCTGTTAGTTGTATCTTGCAGGCTTTTGTCTCTGCAGGTATACATTATCCACGGTATTGGAGAGGATGGAGGTGCCCTCTGTGTATTCTATTTTAGTATTTCTTTTAAAAAATTATAAATAAACAAGAGACACGTAATTGCTGACCTCTCCAGATGATATAGACACCAGTACAACTGGAACAAAGTTTATTCAAAAAGGCAATCTGACAACGCGTTTCACGGGTCATGGCCCACTTCCTCAGGTCAATACAAAATGCCTTGATAGCATAGGGGATAGAGTGTAGGTGCTTCTAATACTACTTTTCGTCTAGGTATTCTTGGTCCCTACTCCCTACAAGAATCTTCGAGAGAAAAAAAAACCTATAGATTATCCATGTTTGGCGTATTGTGGCATTATTCCTGACTCTTTCCTTCACATAAATTCAAATTATTTTGCATTTTTATTTAACCAAGGCACTCATTTATCATATTTGAAGGCTCACATAAAAAGCTGCTGAGGAATCTTTTATGGCTTATTAATCAATCAAACTTATAATACCACATTTGGCTGACAGAAAATGTGTAATTGTGCTATGGATATTTCAAAATAAAATATTTTTTATGATTTTTTTCCATTATTTTGTGCATTCCTATGTTTGTTTGTTTTTTTTTAATAAAAAAGTGAAAATAAATGTATGAGATGATTTATTTGTGTGGGTTTTACTAAAAGCTTAATTGTAAGCCCTTGCTCTAAACAGCAGCCGTGAGAAACCTGACTTGCTGAACTGAAAAACAAACAGAAGTAATGACCCTTGAATTTCCTAGCACTAAAACCTTACTATAAGTCTTCTCTCACCTTTCCCAACTCTTTTGACTTCTACTTACTTTTCAGGTAATGGACTGAATTCAACAAGCTGTTGGACAAGCTCATTTGCATAGATAAATACTCTAGTTTGCTGTACTGGAAAACAGAAAGGTTCAGCCAATTTCTCAGTAGGGCTAGTATAACATGTACCAATGTCTATCTCATCATGTGACATGTCACTTTAGGTGTTATTTAACATCTTTGACTGTTCAACTTTTTCAATTGCTAAAAATATTATGTCAGCCTTGTGCATATAATCTACTGCTACTTAGAAATTGAGGAAAACCTCTAGACCAGTAGAGATCTGTCTTTTTGTTGTTTTTATATTGTCTGGACAGATAGACAATCCTTAGATGGAGGGATAGGCAAACAGATGGATCATTAACTGGGTAAGTGGTTAGACAGATGTACCCTAAGATGGGTGGTCCGATAAATGGATGCATAGATAATTGACTGGACAGAGGGACAGACAGATTAATAGATGGACAAACTTAAAGGTAGATGGATAGCATTAGCAGTTCGTCTGAGAGAACATGTTTGCAAATGAGCATTTGCCTTAGGCATTGTGTGTATGCATCCACTGGCGAACGTGTCACAACCTTTTGGTTAAGTTCACCAGCAGCAAGCCCATTACTCATAATGTCCGGCATGACTTTTAAACCAAGGTCAGCTGGGCTAAGATGGGCAATAAAAAACTAGCTATAGTGCAAATGCGCTGTCACGTGCACACTAGGCCCAAATGTTTATGTGCAAAGGTGAACATGCGTTTGAAGATGTGACTTTGCGTCACAATTTGCCCGTTCACAAACAGGCAGGCAGACTGCACTGGTACATGCCTGCCCAATAATATTGATGGATGTTCAATAGTGATGGCCCAAACGGTTCGCCGGCGAACGGTTCCCGGCGAACTTCCGGGGTTAGCAATCGCGGAGAACCGCAAACTTTTCCGGAAGTTCGGTTCGCCCCCATAATGCATTATGAGGGTCAACTTTGACCCTCTACATCACAGTCAGCAGGCACATTGTAGCCAATCAGGCTACACTCCCTCCTGGAGCAACTCCCCCCCTTATAAAAGGCAGGCAGCGTCAGGCTTTTCACTCACTCGTGTGCCTGCATTAACCTTCTGCCGCCCGCGTCACGCCAGTAGGCGTGGCCGCGGCGGCAGCCCCAGGACCGCCTAACGCCAATTGGCGTAAAGTCCTGGGGCTCTGTTTAGCATGAGATCGCGCGCATGGTGCGCGCGCATCTCATGCTCGGAGGGCGGAGCTCCGCCCCGACTTCAGTCTCCGAGCGGCTATTGTCGCTCGGGAGACTGTTAGACGGCGATCACGCCGTCTATTTACTTGGTGCAGCGCTGCGATGAGCAGCAGCGCTGCACTGGGGACAGCCGTGTGACACGGCTGTCCCCATGGGGGACAAGAGAGCGATCGGCTCTCATAGGCAGAAGCCTATGACAGCCGATCGCCGTAATTGGCCGGCTGTGGAGAGGGAGGGAGCGAGGGAGGGAAAGGAATTAAAGGAAGGGTTTTTTTTTTTTAAAAGTGACAACATAAATATTTATTTAAAAAAAAGAAACATGGGGGGAGCGATCAGACCCCACCAACAGAGAGCTCTGTTGGTGGGGAGAAAAGGGGGGGATGGAATCACTTGTGTGCTGAGTTGTGCGGCCCTGCAGCTTGGCCTTAAAGCTGCAGTGGCCAATTTTGCTAAAAATGGCCTGGTCACTAGGGGGGTTTAGCCCTGCAGTCCTCAAGTGGTTAATTAGAGAAGGAAAAGCTGCTGCAGACTCTCAGAGGGAAATCTTAGTTAGGCTCTTGTAGGTTTCTTAGCTTGCTCCTTGCTGATTCTTATTGCTAAAAAAACACCCCTCAACAGCTCTTTTGAGAGCTAATCTTGTTCTTGTGATCTATTTTTTCTTGTGTGTGT
This sequence comes from Hyperolius riggenbachi, assembly GCF_040937935.1. Classification (NCBI taxonomy): domain Eukaryota; kingdom Metazoa; phylum Chordata; class Amphibia; order Anura; family Hyperoliidae; genus Hyperolius; species Hyperolius riggenbachi. The sequence continues at coordinate 68,130,711 of NC_090647.1, forward strand.
GTGGCCCACTGAAACGTGTGTTGCATAGACAGCCTTGATAATTCCTACTGTGTGTGCCACTGCCAGGCCCAGCACATTTAGTGAATACCTGTGTGTGATAGGTGCACATTGTAATACCCATCACTGCATATACCTCCTACCTGTTGTTCACTTCAGTGCACCCACCTACCTACGTGAGCGCACGCAGTGTCACTGTGCCTGTCTGGTACCTGTGTGTGTGTGACAGGTGCACATTGTAATACCCATCACTGCATATACCTACTACCTGTTGTTCACTTCAGTGCACCCACCTACCTACGTGAGCGCACGCAGTGTCACTGTGCCTGTCCGGTACCTGTGTGTGTGTGTGACAGGTGCACATTTGTAATACCAGTCATTGCATAATTGTTCACAGTACCTGTGTTAAAGCATGCTGTGTAATATACCACTCCGAGCATACCTGTTAACTGCACCTGTGTGACAGCTGCACATTGTATTGTAATACCAGTCACTGCATACCTTTCACTGCATCTGTGACTGCACATTGTATTATACCTGGCAGGCAGTGCATACCTTTCACTTGAATGGATGGCAGACTTGCCCTCCATAACAGATTCTTGTTAAAGGATTTAAAGTTGATTCATCTCATATACAGCAGGGCCTCGAAAGTCCTCCTGTATTGTTATTTTTGTTCACCTCGGGACGTACATGCCATGCCTGCTGCCTTCCTTGGATGTGTGGTAGCCGTTCCTGCTCCTTTGCCCACAGCGTGCCTGCTGCCTTCCTTGGATGTGTGGTGGTGGTAGCCGTTTCTTTGGCTCCCACTCTGGACCTGAATCGAACCAGGATTCCCCGGCCATTACCCGTGGTCACCATGCTACTGAGAAAGTACCATCGAAAGTTTCACACAGTTGAATGAATGGCAGACTTGCCCTCCATAACAGATTCTTGTTAAAGGCAAGTGGTGTCATCTGGCACACAGCGCTGGGTCAAGGGTCCATCTGACCACAGATGCCTGGTCTGCAAAGCACGGTCAGGGCAAGTACATTACTTATACAGCAAATGGGTCCTTACTTGGCTGTGTGGTGGTGGTAGCCGGTTCTCAGGCTTCCACTCTGGACCGGAATCGAACCCTGATTCCTCGGTCATTACCCGTGGTCACTCACAATGGCAGACTTGCCCTCCATAACAGATTCTTGTTACAGGTACTGAACCGCCAGCAGAAAATGTAATTTAAAAAAAAATAGATGTAAGCTTTAACAATGGTAGAGAAAGAACCATAGAAAGTTGATAAGGCAGTCAGACATTACCTGATATCACTGAGGAAGAGCAATCTCACCATGGTGCGCTCCAGTCCAGCACGGCCGTCACTACACAAACAGCTGTTTGCGGTGCATTACACAGTGAGTTTGGAGTGTGAGTGTGAAGCAGTACACTAATTACACTCCCTGATTGATGTTTACACATGCAAGATGTTTTAAAGCACTTTAGGCCTGCAATTTAGCATTCAATGTGATTTCTGCCCCTAAAACGTTGCTTTGCGTCAAATCCAGATTTTCCCCCGGGACTTTTGGCGTCTATCCCACTCCGCCATCCTCCAGGTGTTAGACCCCTTGAAACATCTTTTCCATCACTTTTGTGGCCAGCATAAGTGTTTCTGGTTTTTAAAGTTCGCCTACCCATTGAAGTCTATTGCGGTTTGCGAAAGTTTGCGCGAACTGAACTTTCGCGGAACTTCGTGAACCCGGTTCGCGAACAGAAAATCGGAGGTTCTGGCCATCTCTAATGTTCAAATAAACCCATTGTATATACAGATTGATGGACAGGGAAGTGGAGGAATGGATGGGTGGATGTGTAAACAGATAGTTCCTAGGATGGATGGATGGACTGACGGACAAATTAAGTGGAGGGCTGAATACATCGGTGCATGCAAGAGTAAATAGATAAATCGATAGATGGGATGGACTTTGAAGATTAATAAATAGATAAATGGACAAATAAACTTGAGGTTTAATGGATAGATGGATGGACAAACAAACCTGAAGATGGATGATTGGATGATGGTGGACTATTGCTTGAAATGGTGGATGGATGAATGCACAGATGGATAGATTATAGTTAGATAGGTAGAGAGATAGATGAATATATAGAGTCTGACTTAGGAATGGGAAGGAAAATAAAATTCCCAGAGTTGGATTGCTATATGGAAGAATCCTGAGGAAATTCCAGCGCCTGCTTAGCAGTTATGTTTCTTTTATTAGATATAACTTATACATCTAACATTTCAGGTAGGGGTCCATTTATCAAGGCCAAGGCTGGTATTCAAGGCACCTCTGCACTAGTGATCAGCAGAAATTATGCCCATACGTAATTACGCATCATAATACACAATTACGCATCGCAATCGTAATGCGAAATTTTGGGGGAATAGTGTAATTAATTTCATAGGTAATTGTTACCATTCATAATTACGCATCAATTTAGGCATAATTTACGCGTAATTTTGTGCCGGCTTTAGCGGTGAATAGCAAAACCCCCATACATGCTATTACTACCACCTATTGCTACATATATTAAGAAGAATTGTGGGTACAAGTTACAAAAATAATTGTTCGAAAAGACCTTGTTGTTTTTCAGAAAATTGATTTAAAAAAATATAAAAAGAAATGTTTTTTAAACTGTCATTTTTCTGCATTTAAAAACTATTTTCTTTGCATTTTTAACATCGATTTTTTTCAAAAACGAACTACAAGGCTTTTTTGAAAAATTATTTTTTTCACTTGTACCCTCATTTTTTTGCACTTGTACGTGCAATAGCACATATGGGGGCTTGGAGGCTGTAGTAAGTACAATAAGCGAAAAAAACCACAGAGACACCGGGAGCCCCTATGGTGTATTATCTCTGGATAGGTGGTCTAGAGTTAAGAGTAATAATACTCACAAGTATGGGTTGCTAAAGAGGCAACCACTCGAGTAGGCATGTGGGGAAAGCCCGTCCCCACTCGGTCTTTCTCACAGATGGTCGCAGCTCCTTCAGAAAAAATATTTTTACACCACGGATTCGTAGTGAAAAAACAATCCCACTGCGTGGGATATTGTGTAATGGATACCAGGAGAATAGGAGGCGCCCTTGTTGTATGTTCAGATCACTCTGTGTGTTCAAATACTAATAAAGTAAATCGCCTACCTTGTGAAAGGAGACTTCACTCGGTAATGGAGTCAAGTAGATTTATTGGTAAAAGCACTTTGGTCAACGCGTTTCGCGGCACAAACCGCTTCCTCAGGTCAAAATAAGGTGCTTATCTGTAAGTACGGATAGGCTGGGCGCCAAAGTTTTTTGAACATGTATGCGTAATTTTGCATAATCGTAATTAGCAGATTACGATCATCACTACTCTGCACTAGCAGGCACTCAAAGATTGCACATCGAAGTACAGCGAGTGCAGAAGGGCTTTGGATACCAGACTTAAACCCCCTCAACCTGAGCTGTGCCCACCATGTGGACAGATTTGGCCCACTGAACCTTCACCTTGATAAAGGCACAAAGTTTGGTCCCTTGGATTTAAAAGTGACAACTGAGAGGCGAACACAGTACAGAAACGTGAGGCAGAAGAACAGTGAGTTATCAGGCAGAGGTTCAGCAACTAAGGTCAGATAGGCAGAAGTACAGAATCGATGAGCAATAACAAGGTCAGAGTATAGCCAGAATCATAGACAGGTAATAAGTAATACAATATAACAATAGTCCTAGTCTTGTGTGAAATCCCTGGTTTCCTCCCAGATCAAAGCACACCGGATACTAGTCTAAGGTCTGAGCGCTAACACGAGTGTATTTGCAACAGCAGACAAGTTGCAAATAGAGTTGGGCCGAACGGTTCGCCTGCGAACGGTTCAATGCGAACTTCCGTGGTTCGCGTTCGCGTCCCGCAGGCGAACCTTTGCGGAAGTTCGGTTCGCCCCATAATGCACATGGAGGGTCAACTTTGACCCTCTACATCACAGTCAGCAGGCCCAGTGTAGCCAATTAGGCTACACTAGCCCCTGGAGCCCCACCCCCCTTATATAAGGCAGGCAGCGGCGGCCATTACGGTCACTCGTGTGCCTGCATTAGTGAGAGTAGGGCGAGCTGCTGCAGACTGTCTCTCATAGGGAAAGATTAGTTAGGCTTAGCTTGTTCCTGGCTGCATACCTGTTCTGTGAACCCACCACTGCATACCTGTACTGTGAACCCACCACTGCATACCTGTTCAGTGAACCCACCACTGCATACCTGTTCTGTGAACCCACCACTGCATACCTGTACTGTGAACCCACCACTGCATACCTGCTCAGTGAACCCACCACTGCATACCTGTTCTGTGAACTCACCACTGCACACCTGTTCAGTGAACCCACCACTGCATACCTGTTGTGTTCAGTGAACCTGCCACTGCATACCTGTTCTGTTCAGTGAACCCGCCACTGCATACCTGTTGTGTTCAGTGAACCTGCCACTGCATACCTGTTCTGTGAACCCGCCACTGCATACCTGTTCTGTTCAGTGGACCCGCCACTGTATACCTGTTCTGTTCAGTGAACCCGCCACTGCATACCTGTTCTGTTCAGTGAACCTGCCACTGCATACCTGTTCTGTGAACCCGCCACTGTATACCTGTACTGTTCAGTGAACCCGCCACTGCATACCTGTTCTGTTCAGTGGACCCGCTACTGTATACCTGCTCTGTTCAGTGGACCCGCCACTGTATACCTGTTCAGTGAACCCGCCACTGCATACCTGTTCTGTTCAGTGAACCTGCCACTGCATACCTGTTCTGTGAACCCGCCACTGTATACCTGTACTGTTCAGTGAACCCGCCACTGCATACCTGTTCTGTTCAGTGAACCCACCACTGCATACCTGTTGTGTTCAGTGAACCTGCCACTGCATACCTGTTCAGTGAACCCGCCACTGCATACCTGTTCTGTTCAGTGGACCCACCACTGTATACCTGTTCTGTTCAGTGAACCCGCCACTGTATACCTGTTCTGTTCAGTGAACCTGCCACTGCATACCTGTTCTGTGAACCCGCCACTGTATACCTGTACTGTTCAGTGAACCCGCCACTGCATACCTGTTCTGTTCAGTGGACCCGCTACTGTATACCTGTTCTGTTCAGTGAACCCGCCACTGTATACCTGTACTGTTCAGTGAACCCGCCACTGCATACCTGTTGTGTTCAGTGAACCTGCCACTGCATACCTGTTCTGTGAACCCGCCACTGCATACCTGTTCTGTTCAGTGGACCCGCCACTGTATACCTGTTCTGTTCAGTGAACCCGCCACTGCATACCTGTTGTGTTCAGTGAACCCGCCACTGCATACCTGTTCTGTGAACCCGCCACTGCATACCTGTTCTGTTCAGTGGACCCGCCACTGTATACCTGTTCTGTTCAGTGAACCCGCCACTGCATACCTGTTGTGTTCAGTGAACCTGCCACTGCATACCTGTTCTGTGAACCCGCCACTGTATACCTGTACTGTTCAGTGAACCCGCCACTACATACCTGTTCTGTTCAGTGGACCCGCTACTGTATACCTGTTCTGTTCAGTGAACCCGCCACTGTATACCTGTACTGTTCAGTGAACCCGCCACTGCATACCTGTTCCGTTCAGTGGACCCGCTACTGTATACCTGTTCTGTTCAGTGAACCCGCCACTGAATACCTGTTCTGTTCAGTGAACCTGCCACTGTATACCTGTTCTGTTCAGTGAACCTGCCACTGCATACCTGTTCTGTGAACCCGCCACTGTATACCTGTACTGTTCAGTGAACCCGCCACTGCATACCTGTTCTGTTCAGTGAACCCACCACTGCATACCTGTTGTGTTCAGTGAACCTGCCACTGCATACCTGTTCAGTGAACCCGCCACTGCATACCTGTTCTGTTCAGTGGACCCACCACTGTATACCTGTTCTGTTCAGTGAACCCGCCACTGTATACCTGTTCTGTTCAGTGAACCTGCCACTGCATACCTGTTCTGTGAACCCGCCACTGTATACCTGTACTGTTCAGTGAACCCGCCACTGCATACCTGTTCTGTTCAGTGGACCCGCTACTGTATACCTGTTCTGTTCAGTGAACCCGCCACTGTATACCTGCACTGTTCAGTGAACCCGCCACTGCATACCTGTTGTGTTCAGTGAACCTGCCACTGCATACCTGTTCTGTGAACCCGCCACTGCATACCTGTTCTGTTCAGTGGACCCGCCACTGTATACCTGTTCTGTTCAGTGAACCCGCCACTGCATACCTGTTGTGTTCAGTGAACCCGCCACTGCATACCTGTTCTGTGAACCCGCCACTGCATACCTGTTCTGTTCAGTGGACCCGCCACTGTATACCTGTTCTGTTCAGTGAACCCGCCACTGCATACCTGTTGTGTTCAGTGAACCTGCCACTGCATACCTGTTCTGTGAACCCGCCACTGTATACCTGTACTGTTCAGTGAACCCGCCACTACATACCTGTTCTGTTCAGTGGACCCGCTACTGTATACCTGTTCTGTTCAGTGAACCCGCCACTGTATACCTGTACTGTTCAGTGAACCCGCCACTGCATACCTGTTCCGTTCAGTGGACCCGCTACTGTATACCTGTTCTGTTCAGTGAACCCGCCACTGAATACCTGTTCTGTTCAGTGAACCTGCCACTGTATACCTGTTCTGTTCAGTGAACCCGCCACTGCATACCTGTTGTGTTCAGTGAACCCGCCACTGCATACCTGTTCTTTTCAGTGAACCTGCCACTGCATACCTGTTCTGTGAACCCGCCACTGTATACCTGTACTGTTCAGTGAACCCGCCACTGCATACCTGTTCTGTTCAGTGAACCTGCCACTGCATACCTGTTCTGTGAACCCGCCACTGTATACCTGTTCTGTTCAGTGAACCCGCCACTGTATACCTGTTCTGTTCAGTGAACCCGCCACTGTATACCTGTACTGTTCAGTGAACCCGCCACTGCATACCTGTTCTGTTCAGTGAACCTGCCACTGCATACCTGTTCTTTGAACCCGCCACTGTATACCTGTTCTGTTCAGTGAACCCACCGCATCAGTGCGCATACCTGTGCAGTTAAGTGAACCCACCTACCTACGTGAGTGCACGCAGTGTGATATACCACTCCGTGCATACCCGATATGGACAAAACAGGTAGAGGAAGAGGTAGTGCCAGAGCCAGAGGAAGGCCACCCGGCAGGTCTGCGCGAGGTCGTATAAATGTAATTTCGTGTGGACCTGGCCCACAGTACAGTGCTCGGAAGAAGGCACGTCCCATCACCTCCCAAGATTGTCAGGACGTGGTTGAGTATTTAGCGACACAGAACACCTCATCTTGCTCAGCCACCAGCGCTACTACTAGCACCACTTCCGCTGCATTTGACACTTCGCAAGAATTATTTAGTGTTGAAATCACTGATGCACAGCTATTGTTGTTACAGCCAGATGAATTTTCACCAGCTCATATGTCTGAGTTACGCGGCAACACTATGGATGTAACGTGTAAGGAGGATGAAGGACCTACTGATGGTGCATGTTTGGATTTGTCTCAGGCAAGCGAAGCTGGGCAGGATGATTACGATGATGACGATGATAGGGATCCTCTGTATGTTCCCAATAGAGGAGATGAAGAGGGGGACAGTTCAGAGGGGGAGTCGGAGAGTAGTAGGAGGAGAGAAGTTGCTGAAAGAAGCTGGGGCAGCTCTTCGTCAGAAACAGCTGGTGGCAGTGTCCGGCACCATGTATCGCCACCTATGTACAGCCAGCCAACTTGCCCTTCAGCATCAGCTGCTGAGGTCCCCATAGTGCCCACATCCCAGGGTGGCTCAGCGGTGTGGAAATGTTTTAATGTGTGTGCCTCAGATCGGACCAAAGCCATCTGTTCGCTCTGCCAACAAAAATTGAGCCGTGGAAAGGCCAACACTCACGTAGGGACAAGTGCCTTACGAAGGCACCTGGAGAAAAGGCACAAACAGCAATGGGATGGCCACCTGAGCAAAAGCAGCAGCAGCACACAAAAGAAAAGTCACTCTCCTTCTCCTCTTCCTCCTTCAGGTGCATCATCTGCTTCTGCCGCTTTCTCCCTTCCACCTTCACAGGCACCCTCCTCCACTCCGCCTCTGCCCTTGAGCGCTTCCTGCTCCTCTGCCCACAGCAGCAGTCAGGTGTCCGTGAAGGAAATGTTTGAGCGGAAGAAGCCAATTTCGGCCAGTCACCCCCTTGCCCGGCGTCTGACAGCTGGCGTGGCGGAACTGTTAGCTCGCCAGCTGTTACCATACCGGCTGGTGGACTCTGAGGCCTTCCGTAAATTTGTGGCCATCGGAACACCGCAGTGGAAGATGCCAGGCCACACTTATTTTTCGAGAAAGGCCATACCCCAACTGCACCGTGAAGTTGAGAGGCAAGTGGTGTCATCTCTTGCGAAGAGCGTTGGGTCAAGGGTACACCTGACCACGGATGCCTGGTCTGCCAAGCACGGACAGGGCCGCTACATTACGTACACAGCCCATTGGGTCAACCTGGTGGTGAACGATGGCAAGCAGGGCGCAGCGGACCAAATTGTGACACCTCCACGGCTTGCAGGCAGGCCTCCTGCCACCTCCTCTCCTCCTGCTACATGCTCTTCGCTGCTCTCCTCCTCCTTGGCTGAGTGGCAGTTCTCCTCTCCAGCTACACAGCCCCAGCTCCGCAGGGCCTATGCTGCATGCCAGGTACGACGGTGTCACGCCATCTTAGACATGTCTTGTCTCAAAGCGGAGAGTCACACTGGAGCAGCTCTCCTGGCTGCTCAGAAGAAACAGGTGGATGAGTGGCTGACCCCGCACCACCTGGAGATAGGCAACGTGGTGTGCGACAACGGCAGCAATCTGCTTGCCGCTTTGCATATGGGGAAGCTGACACACATACCCTGCATGGCACATGTCATGAATCTAGTTGTTCAAAGATTTGTAGCAAAGTACCCTGGCTTAGCGGATGTCCTGAAGCAGGCCACGAAGTTCTGTGGGCATTTGAGGCGATCTTACACAGCCATGGCATGCTTTGCGGAAATTCAGCGGAAAAACAACATGCCAGTGAGACGCCTCATTTGCGATAGCCCGACTCGCTGGAATTCGACCCTGCTCATGTTCTCCCGCCTGCTAGAACAGAAGAAAGCCGTGACCCACTACCTCTACAACTACAGTAGAATGAAACAGTCTGGGAAGATGGGGATGTTCTGGCCCGACAACTGGACACTGATGAAAAATGCATGCAGGCTCATGCGGCCGTTTGAGGAGGTGACAAACCTGGTGAGCCGCAGTGAGGGCACCATCAGCGACTTAATTCCCTACGCTTACTTCTTGGAGCGTGCTGTGCGTAGAGTGGCGGATGAAGCTGCGAATGAGCGTGACCAGGAACCGTTACGGCAGGAACAGGCATGGGACCAATTTTCATCAGACCCAGCTGTTTCCTCAACACCTGCGGCAGCACAGAGGGGGGAGGAGGAGGAAGAAGAGAAGTCGTGTGCAGAAGATGAGTCAGACTCAGAGGATGATGAGCAAGGTGTTTCTTTGGGGGAGGAGGAGGGGACGGCGGCAGGAGAACACCCGCAGCAGGCGTCGCAGGGGGCTTGTGCTGCTCAACCTTCCCGTGGTATTGTTCGCGGCTGGGGGGAGGAGGTTGACTTACGTGACGTCACTGAGGAAGAGCAAGAGGAGATGGAGGGTACTGGATCCGACTTTGTGCAGATGTCGTCTTTTATGCTGTCCTGCCTGTTGAGGGACCCCCGTATAAAAAAACCTCAAGGGGAATGAGCTGTACTGGGTGGCCACACTACTAGACCCTTGGTACAGGCACAAAGTGGCGGACCTGTTACCAACTCACCTGAAGGTGGAAAGGATGCAGCACATGCAGAACCAGCTGTCAACTATGCTTTACAATGCCTTTAAGGGTGATGTGACAGCACAACGCCAGCAAGGTACCACTGCCACTAATCCTCCTCCCGTGTTCACGCAGTCAAAGACAGGACGCTCCAGCGATCTCATGGTGATGTCGGACATGCGGACGTTCTTTAGTCCAACGCCTCGCCGTAGCCCTTCCGGATCCACCCTCCACCAACGCCTGGAACGGCAGGTAGCCGACTACCTGGCCTTAAGTGTGGATGTAGACACTGCTGTGAACAGCGATGAGGAACCCTTGAACTACTGGGTGCGCAGGCTTGACCTGTGGCCAGAGCTGTCCCAATTTGCCATCCAACTTCTCTCCTGCCCTGCCGCAAGCGTCCTGTCAGAAAGGACCTTCAGCGCAGCTGGAGGCATTGCCACTGAGAAGAGAAGTTGCCTAAGTCACAAAAGTGTTAAGTACCTCACCTTTATCAAAATGAATGAGGCATGGATCCCGGAGGGCTGCTGCTCGCCCCAAGACTAAGTCAGTCCCCGCACACACAGCATCTCTGCCTGCACGCCGTGTGACTGGCTGCCTGGCCTGCCCCAAGAAGACTAAGTCGCTCCCAGTCCCTCCACACAGCATGTCTGCCTGCAGGCCGCTTGACTACCTTCTCCGCCACCACCAACAGGGTCCGGGACTCCAGGCGGATTGCTGAATTTTTTAGGCCGCTGCTAGCAGCGGCCGCTGTAATAATTTTTCTGGTGCGTGTACATGCCTAATTTTTCTGGCTGCACTGCGGGCAGCTGCAACAACAAAAGAAAAGGCATGTTCATGCGCCCATTCCCCTTCGTGATCATTACCTTGCCGTGGTGAAGGGGCTTGCGTATCACAATGAAGCAATGACCGGCGCCTAGATGAGTGTCTCGGGGGGCACACAAAAGATAATAAGGTCGTTGCTTCATTGTGGTCAGACCAAATTTGATCAGCTGGACAGTCACTGTTCTGTCATTCAGCTACATCAGCCAGGCGACCATATGGGCTGTAAAGCCACCAAAACCTGCACTCTCGCCATGGTGCGCACCAGTCCAGCACGGCCGTCACTACACAAACAGCTGTTTGCGGTGCGTTACACGGTGAGTTTGGTGTGTCAGTGTGCAGCAGTACCTTAATTACACTACCTGATTGATGAATACACATGCAAGATGTTTTAAAGCACTTTAGGCCTGTCATTTAGCATTCAATGTGATTTCTGCCCTTAAAACGCTGCTTTGCGTCAAATCCAGATTTTTCCCGGGGACTTTTGGCGTATATCCCACTCCGCCATGCCCCCCTCCAGGTGTTAGACCCCTTGAAACATCTTTTCCATCACTTTTGTGGGCAGCATAATTTTTTTTTTTCAAAGTTCGCATCCCCATTGAAGTCTATTGCGGTTCGCGAACTTTAACGCGAACCGAACGTTCCGCGAAAGTTCGCGAACCTAAAATCGGAGGTTCGGCCCAACTCTAGTTGCAAATGACCAGTGAAGGCTTAAGAAGCCGAGGAGAGCTCACAGCCGTGCCCCTTACCAATCAGCCAATCCGAGCGGCGTGAGTCACCTCTGACGTCAGCCGACCGGCAGGTCAGCTGACGCGCCTTCTTCCAGCATAAAGGTCCTGTCTCTGCGCGCGCCCGCGCGATACAGGGACCCTATGAGCATCAGACAGTACTATTCCCGGCGTGCTAAATGCCGACGGAACGGATGAGGCCTGAAAACAGGGAACAAAGGCGGCTGCGGGTATACCCTGCGTGTCCGCAGCTGCCATAGTTGCAGATGTTACAGTGTGTATGAGACTTTCCAATCTCTAGTGCCTGGCCTTGATCACAGGGGGGCCACAACTACTAACTTTCCCTTCCTCCCATACATGGGACTATACTTCAGATCAGGTGTTTTTGTTGGAACACTTGTTATGGGTGTGAAGATCATGACGGCCACACTTGTTTTATGACCCTTGTGAGATGGGCCCCAAGGCCATGAAGAGCACCAAGGTAGGCAAGGTAAGGAGTGATGAACATTGGATCGCCACATCAAAGTTTCACTGGAGGGCCCCATGAATTGGAGTCACGCCTCTGCGAGGGGGATTAGCTGCTGCAACAGTAAAATAAAACATTTCTAAGCGGATATTTAACATATCTCAGAGTCTCGACGTCTAGTTAAATCAGAGCATCTTATTTCTGGTGTCAGGTCCACTTCATTTCAGTGTTTGTTTCATTGTGTGCCGTCCGAGTGGAGAAATAACTGTGAGGAAACTGCAGTTGACACGACTTAAATCAGATTAGATCACATTTATCCCGTCACCGCTTAATCCGGCCTCCGTGGCATGAAACTTTATTTTTCCCAGCATGTTCAGACGCTGGAATCAGAAAACGCTGGCTCACCCATGCCAGCCCAGCCACATGGCTTCTATTAGCGGCGCAGAATGCGAGGCCCGTGGGTCTGGCACAAATTAAAAGTTCACTTTTCAATGGAACACGACTGAAAAGATGTTCTCGGCTAAATATTTTATCAATCGCAGCAGGAGCTACATTGTTTATTTACTTGAATGACCTTGGCGTGGAGCGCACCGAAAGGACTGAAATAGCTCTGAAAAAAGAGAAGGCTTGCAGAATATGTCACCGAATCTTTGGAGACACTTAAGAATAAATCTATTGTGCTGACTTGATATGCTGCGCATAATGATTAGACAAATTCCGCAAGCCTCCATTGGTCAAGACAAAAGGAGCAAGCAAATGCATTGGTTACAGCACATGAGAGGTAGTAAAATAACCAGGGGTGTAACTTCGATATGTTTTATTTTTTTTTAAACAGTGCCTTGTGCATGCTGCCCCCACCCAGTGATGGATTAAAGAGCAGAGCTGGAACAAGGTCCTCCAGCACCCAAGGCTGAGACACCAAAGTGCGCCCCTCCATCCCTGCCCAAGTCCGAGACACCAAAGTGCGCCCCTCCATCCCTCCCCAAGGCTGAGACACCAAAGTGCGCCCCTCCATCCCTCCCACCCCAACCGTCACACACTGATTGCTATTAGACTAAGAGGTGCCACAGGGCCCCCAACACCCCTAACACCTTAATCTCTGGTTATCTGGCTTGCAGTTTCTGCCATGTATCCCCTTTTCTTATTTCTCTCTGCTTCAAACACAATAGGGAATGATAGCTAAGTGAGTTGTGCGCCCCCTTCTACTGGAGCCTCTCTCGCCTCTGCCTCGGCCCGGCCATGTTAAAGAGTACCTGAGATGGTACCAAAGGAATAATGTATACATACTTGTGGCTCCGTCCAGCCGCCTTTGGCTTGATCGGTCCCTCACCATCCTCCTCCCCCTCCCGGTAATTCGGCCAGTCCGAGCTAGTTGGCACACGCACAGTCCAGCTGTGCACGCTTCCCTGTCGCGTTCCGGCAGAACGCTGTGCCTGCGCACTACACCCCGACTGGCAGGATTACCGGGAGCCATAGCAAATGCACCATAAATGCATGAAAAAAAAACCAATGGCAAACGCATATATTAACGCACCGAAACAATCAAAATGCACAATGCAGAAAACTCATGGTTCTCCGCACTGCCTAGTGCGCTCCTCCTGCACCATTCTGACTATATATGAAATGAATGGAGCCATGCGCTGGATATACTTTCATCAGAAATACTGACCTGTTGTGCACAAGAATTCATCATGCATGATGAGAGCGTGTATAATTTACAGGAAGACGAAGCAGTTTGTCTGGAGTGCCACTAGACAATAATTTGGAACGAATACATTATGCACAGATTGCCATTCACTGTAATTCACATGTAACAAAATAAATAAACTTTATTATATTTTACAGGTGTCCTGATGTCTGGCTTCTGACAGTAGCCCCACCCCTAAAGGAAGAGGTAATTGGTGCTTCTCCAGGACAAATCAGAGAAGCGCTTTGAACCCTTTCTGCCTAGGGGGCGTGGCTACGGACGGAAGCCGGACACCCACTAAGTATAATAAAGTTTATTTAAAATTCCAAAGGCTTGCCCCCCAAATCGCTGCAAAATCGCTTTTCACAGAGATTTTGCAGCGCTTCTATACACATCATGAAAGTGCAAATGCACTCAAAATGCTGCATGTCCTGCGATTCGCAGAGTTAGCGCAGGGAAGCGCTGTAAATAGTCATAACTCACCTGCCTGCGCTTCCCTGCGCTAACTTTGCAGTCGGAGGGGGGAGCACGGAGGGCGGGTCTACCTATACTAGAGGGAAGGGGGAGGGGTCATCTCGATACCTATACTGAAGGGGGGTGGCTGGTGACAGTGGCCTAGGGCAGTAAAGAGTACAAATCCGGTCCTGACTGGGGGGCATCTACCTAATCTAGCTTATACTGGGGGCACCTACCTAATGTAACGTATACTGGGGGGGGCACCTACCTAATCTAACCTATACTGGGGGCAGCTACCTATCTAACCTATACCAGGGGGCAGCTACCTATCTAATCTATACAGGGGGGTCATTGGCAAACGCAGGGGGGTATTACAGGTGCCCAGAATCCCCCCTCAGACCAAGGCCAGTGCAGTATCTGGGGACAAACGCAAGTCGAGACACCAGAATATCGGCAGGCATCCTGCAGCTCACAGCACTGTCTCCTTTCTTTCCATGCTACAGCTGACTTTGGATCTAGCAGCAGCGTGTGTACAGAGCATGGTGTAGCTCTGGGGAACTTAACAGAGTAAGGTATGAGCACAGCCCTGTGCCCTGCTGTGTGAATGCTTCACTTTCCCCTTCATTACCAATGTCAGCTGTCCTCATTATTATCTGTATCCAAACAGCTCCTGATCGATCCCATTGTCGATTGGGAGCAGATCGGACATTTAGGAAATAATCGTCAGATCCTGTCAGTCGGGTGGGAAATTGCATTGTGTGTACCCAGCATGATGTCCTACCATATAATTAAACTGTATTTTGCGTGGCTGAGGGAGATCTTTCAGGAATCCCCTGCTTGAAAATCCTGGGTTTGCCCCTGGGGGTACCTATTTATCTAACCTATACTGGGGGGCACCTACTTATCTCACCTGTATTGGGGCACCTACCCAGCCTATACTGGTGGCAACTATACTGGCTACCTATATTAGAGGCACCTACCTAACTAACCTATACTGGGGGCAACTATTTTGGCTACCTATATTAGAGGCACCCACCTAGCTAACCTATACCGGGGGCAGCTACCTATAAAACCTATACCGGGGGGCACCTGCCTATATAACCTATACTGGGGGCAGGCCCGGCCCGCTCATGAGGCAGGGTAAAACATTTGCCTCAGGCGGCAGATCTGGGGGGGGCGGCACCCGCCTGTCTGTGGATGCTGGGTGCCGCCCGCCGAGCTGGAGGGGTAGCTGACAGGAAGGGGGTATTGGGCCTAGCGGTGGGGAGGGGGGTCGGACCCCCCCTCCCTCGCCTGGGTCCCCCAATCTGCGCTCCTCCTCCAGCGTTAAGTAACCAGCTACGTGCATAAAGATGAAAAGGCAATGGACGGGGGAATCACTCACCTCTTCCGCGTTCCATCGTGTGCTCCACTGACGTCACTTCCGGCAACGCCGCCCACTGTATTGTAAGTGGACGGCCTTGCAGGAAGTGACATCAGTGGAGCGCACGATGGAACGCAGAAGAGGTGAGTGATTCCCCCGCCCGTTGCCTCTTCATCTTTATGCACGCAGCTGGTTACTTAACGCTGGAGGAGGAGCGCAGATCGGGGGACCCAGGCGAGGGAGGGGGGGGTCCGACCCCCCTCCCCACCGCTAGGCCCAATACCCCCTTTCTGTCAGCTACCCCTCCAGCTCGTCGCCCCCCCCCCCCACACACCCACGGCTGGGGGGGATTTTTTCTTATTATGCCTCAGGCGGCAAAAAGTCTAGGGCCGGCCCTGACTGGGGGCAACTATACTGGCTAACCTATATTGTGGGCAACTATACTGGGGCACCTATGCCTGGCTACCTATACTGGGGGGACCTATAGCTGGCTACCTATACTGAGTGCAACTAGACCAAGCTAACCTATGCTGCAGGCACCTATATCTGGCTTTGCTGGGGGGGGGGGGGGGGGGGGCAATTTTTACACCCTCGCCCTGGGTGCATTTTAGCCTAGAAACTGCCCTGGTCCCAGCCCTGATTCCGTTTCCAACAATCTGCTTAAATCTGCTGTTTATTCAGTGAAATCGCTCTAAAAGTATTGCTTTGATTTCAGTTTTCTGCTTTTATCACAGTTAACACAGCAAAGATAGGAACTTTGATGCTAAGATCATATGGTTATTGTGTGTTTTACTTGTGCAGCTGTTGCTGATTAGCACAGGATTAGAGCATACCTGCTTCAGATCTCATAGTAATGGTACTGCATGTTCTATCGCTATTAGCACATGTGCATAACAAACTTCAGCCACACTGCCACCTGCTGTCTTAAAGCGTTGTGGCAGGCTTCTTATTATCACATCATTAACGCTTCAAGAAATGTGTGTATATTATTAACAGTATTAAAGCATAGTTGCTACGTGTTTGATTTTCAGAGATTCCCGCTGATTCCGAAGTACTGTTCTTGAAAAACCTCTGCCATTGCAGACATCCTGGATCTCACTACTACTTATAACCAAAAATATTTATTTCTGCAGCTTAATTTAACATGTTTGTATAAAAAAATGTGTTGTTGTTAAGGTGTGACTTATACAATACAGCAAAGTGATGACTTCAAGAACTCCAGGATGTGACAAATAAAACTATCTTTCAACCTTTAGGCCTCTTTCACAGTGTGACGTTAAAGTCGCACGTTAAAAAATGTTCCAACGCAGACTAAGGCCTCTTGCACACTGCAAGCAATTCAGATTCAGATTCCGCTTTTTAATCTGTTTTTACTTCCGATTCAGATTCAGATTTTCAGTTTGCTCCCTGCACACTGCAAATCTGAATCTGAATCGGAGGTAAAAACTGATTAAAAAGCGGAATCTGAATCGGAATCGCTTGCAGTGTGCAAGAGGCCTTATGCACAGCAATGCAAAGTCTGTGCGACATTCGCAGTGCACACGTTGCTTAGTGTGTAACGTGTAGCAATATTTAGAAAGTGCTGCATGCTGTGCGTTATAGGTGGTTTTAGCCGCGTTAGACTGTTTGCACATGCTCAGTAATGTTGTTTTATGGTTTTTTTGTGTGCAGGAGAGTCCGCTATTTTGCCTAGCCACATGGCTAATTAATATTCACTGCACTGCAATGCCTGTTCTCTTCCTGCTAGCAATGATTCATATGAATCATTCTCTGCCTGCTAGCAATGATTCATATGAATCATTCTCGGTTCTCTGTCTGCTAGCAATGATTCATATGAATCATTCTCGGTTCTCTGCCTGCTAGCAATGATTCATATGAATCATTGCCGGTTCTATCGAACGAAAACGGCGCACCAAGAGCCGCATAACGCGGCTCTATGTAGCGTCCACCTGTAGCATCACCATGCGTTACGTTAGGGGAACGTTATGCGACCTTAACGTCCCCTGCAACGCAACGTCCTACTGTGTAAGAGCCCTCAGTTAGGGCTGGGACCCACTACAGGTGCTTTGGAGTAATTCCAAAGTGCCCACAATTTAGCAAAATGCAGAAGTGCCAAGATTTTACCATTTTTCCCAGCCAAAATGCTGCAAGCAGCATTTTGCAATCACAACTGCTAGTGGGACCATCCTTCATAAATATCGACTGGAGTAGCCGGGGATCGGCAAGCACTCCTAGAGAGGTCCTAGCCCTTACTGCAGTTGATCTTTAGATTAAGGCAGTGCTCACACTTATCCATTTGAATTCTATTTTCCACATTTTTGCGCATGTCTGATCATTTTGCCTAATGCAATTAAATTCCCCCCCCCCCCCCCCCCCCCCGCGGGCAGTAAAGAACTTGCTTGGGCGATATATACTCGCCCAGGAAGTTCTCTACACCCTATTCTATTGCAGTTTTCATGCTGCAGAGCGATGCTTATCGTCAGACATTAGCTTAGCCCTGCAAAAAGCAGGTCTAAACATGCTAACACCTAACACACATCTTCACCCCTGCATCTGTGAATCTGCACCTGCATCTGTGAACCTGCATCTGAAGGAGACCCCCAGAGCTCCAGCGGTTCTTGCTCGAAGCCCCCCCCCCCCCCCCCCGCAGTTGAGCATCTTTAAAGCTGCCACCAGAGCTCCCCATCGGTCCACTGTCTGGACCATTTTCATTGGTTCAGACAGTGGACCAATAGGGAGCCCCAGCAGGAACGTCAAAGATGCTTTGTCGGGGCTCAGAGATCATTACAGCAACGGGACTTGCAGCAAGAGGAGGCAGATGTAAATTGCTCAGTGGTGCCTGCCTCAGCTGCAGGGGTCTTTCAGCAAGACTGTCAGGGAGCTCTGGGGGTCTCCATTATTAAAGAAGACCCCCAAATACAGCGGTGGAAGATGGCGGCAGATGTTCGGCAAGTCGCGCGCATCTCCCCCAAAGCATGGCAGGTGTGTATGGCCTTGTACCCACTAGAACAGTGTTTCTGAGCATTTAGGAAGCGATTTCAGTAGCTAGTAATTTCCCTAAATGCGCTGCCAATGTAAATTAATGGGACAGATTCCACTACAGCGATTGCGATTAAGCAAATTGCAATCGCAGGACATGCAGCATTTTGGGAGCGTTTCCATTCTAATAAATTGTATAGAAACAGGGAAATCACTCCCAAAATCGGTTGCAAAACGCTATCACAAATGGCTAGAAATTGTGATAGCGTTTTGTGCTTTCTAGCGGGTTCCAGGCCATATGGTGCTGAAGGACAGGTCCACAGCACAAAACCTCGCTCCCCATAATCCGCAGATATGGAAGCGTCGCTTAGGCTTATGCCTGAGTAATGCTCCCTAACGATCGGCCATTGCACGTGTGAGACCGGCAATAGGATTTTCCGGGAATCCTCGTGCAGTGGCCAGGCGATAAGTCACTCACATGTACCCCCCCCCCCCCCTTTCTCTCCTACTCTATTTCTACAGTTGTACTCATAAATTTACATACCCTGGCAGAATTTATGATTTCTTAACCATTTTTCATAAAATATGAATGATAACACAAATATGTTTATTGCACTCATGGTCAGTGGTTGGCTGAACCACTGTTGTCAAACAACTATGTTTATTCTTTTTAAATCATAATCACTACACAGACTACCCAAATGACCCAGATTAAAAGTTTACATACCCTGGTGCTGATAAGATGCACACAACTTGACACAAAGGGTTTTAATGGCTATTAACCTCCCTGGCGCTAACCCTGAGCTATGCTCAGGCTAGCTGGGAGCTCAATGCAGAGCAATGGAGCTCAGTGGGCATTTTTACTCTCCTCCCAGGGGATCCAGACAAAGGCAGCCATTCTCCTTCCTGTCCATGGAGGCTCTGAATCACTCTGGTGAGATCGCTGTCAGTGGTCTCACTATAGAGTTACAGTGCCACCCGGAGGACAGAGGGAAAATTGCAGCGCTGGATTTCTGGGAGGTGAGTGAGTGCTGTGGCTGCTGCTGGCTTTCAGGCGGCATAATTTTTTCCTGGTTTTTGGGTCTGAAATGTTCAGAGAAGACCCTAAAATCCAGAAATAATCATACCGCCAGGGAGGTTAAAGGTAACCATCTTCACCTGTAATCAGCGTCGGACTGGGAGGAGGGAAAGCTGCGGAAATTCACTTGCTGGCGAAGGGGCAGTAATCGTGTGTTGCTGCTCACAGTGAAGACTTGCTGCAGGTTTCTATTAGGAGTGATTACACAGGGTTTCTGCTGCTTGGCCAGCAGGTGGATTTCCTCAGTTTTTCCACCTCCTGGTCCGACACTGCCTGTAATCTGTTTGCTTGTAAATAGTGGGTGTGTATAAAAGGTCAATGAGTTTCTGGACTCCTGACAGAGTCTTGCATCTTTCATCTAGTGCTGCACTGAGGTTTTTAGGATTCTAAGGCATGAAAAAAGCAAATTACATCTCAAAGGATATGAGGGAAAAGGTAGTTGAACTCTATAAAGCAGGAAAGGGATATAAGAAACTCTCAAAGGAATTGAGAATGTCAATCAGGAGTGTTCAAAATGTTAATTAAGAAGTGGAAAATTATGGGTTCTGTTGAAACCAAGCCACGTTCTATGAAAAATGGTTAAGATATCATACATTCTGCCAGGGAATGTTAACTGATGAGCACAATTGTATCTCCCACCATCTCTGTCTCCTCCTCTCTCTGTCTTTCGCTCCCCAGTCTCTCTCTACCTTCCTCTCTGTCTCTGTCTTGTTTTAGAGAATTTGACTATGGGCCCTGGCCCTGGAATGTATAGTGCTGTCACCACTGCTTTACTTAAAGAGACTCTGTAACAAAATTTTCATCCTTATTTCTTCTATCCTATAAGTTTCTATACCTGTTCTAATGTGCTCTGTCTAACTGCAGCCTTTCATAGTTGCACAGTGGCTGTATTATCTCTGTTATATGATCTAATCTTCTCTCTTCTGTCGGGTCTGTCGGGCTGAGGCAGTCAAGCTGGAATGTGCTGTGCTGCTGTGATTGGATAGAAGCTATACACACCCTCTCCAGGCCCCCTGCACACTCTGTATGACTCACACACTGAGCTCCTCTCAGCGTATCACTTGCTATGTCTTTTGTTTGTAAGCACTGCATAAAAATGGCAATTACAAGCCAGGATTGCAGCAGGGAGTGGCACAGAGGGGCCCAGGAGAACATAATAAATAGAATAACACGCTTTTTATTGTAAGAATTTTAGAGTACAGATTCTCTTTAATACAACCGTTGTTTTTGTCCATAGATCATTATGCGGGTGACATCTTACCTCATTTCCCCTTTGCGACTCTTTGATCAGTAAATATATGCCTCATCAGACTGGATGCGTTAGGCCACCGCTAGGGATGAGCGTAATGACCTAATTACGAATTTCCGAAATTTCGCGAAATTACTACAATTACGATTTTAGCAGTAATCGAAATTTCGTAATTTTCGCAAATTACGCAAATTTTCGTAATTACGATTACGAAATTTAGTATTTTAAAGTTTGCAAAGGTTTCTATCCCTCTAGATGCCTTCGTAATCGAATTTCACTCCCGTAATGACGAATTTCGTGTCTCCAACCGAAATTTTACTGTTTCAGGTTTGTAAGGGTTTCTATCCCTCTAGATGCCTAAAATGAATAGCACAGCCAGCCTCTCTCTCTCTCTCTCTCTCTCTCTCTCTCTCTCTCTCTCTCTCTCTCTCTCTCTCTCTCTCTCTCTCTCTCTCTCTCTCTCTCTCTCTCTCTCTCTCTCTCTCTCTCTCTCCCCAGAGATCTGTAGTATTTCAAAACCATACTCACATTCATGACATGTCCAGGGATCAAACCCAGGCCAACCACATGGAAGACAGCTATTGCTCACCACCATACCACCAAACACACACTAAATAGACTGCTAACCTAAATCTTACTTGTAGACAGTCATATGAGACACATGCTGGGGTGCAGGGCTTTGTGATTGGACCATGCGATAGAGTGAGGTGCAAAAATGAAATCATGCCTAGCAGAGGATGGTTTCACAGTGCTAAATGCTAGGCTGGCTGTGGTGCAATTGGTTAGTGTGTCTGGCTGGTAACAGCAAGGTTACAGGTTCAATTCCATCCAGGCATGTCTTTTCCTTTTGCGTTCAACAGTTGTCCAAACAGAGCCAACAGAGCCCCAGATAGGTAGAGTTAGGTCACAGCTAGCCTGGCTGTGGTGCAATTGGTTAGTGCGTCTGGCTAGTAACAGCAAGGTTACAGGTTCGATTCCATCCAGGCATGTCTTTTCCTTTTGCGTTCAACAGTTGTCCAAACAGAGTCAACAGAGCCCCAGATAGCCATGTAGAGTTAGGTCACTGCTAGTCTGGCTGTGGTGCAATTGGTTAGTGCGTCTGGCTGGTAACAGCAAGGTTACAGGTTCGATTCCATCCAGGCATGTCTTTTCCTTTTGCGTTCAGGAGGAGGAGGAGGAGGAGGAGGAGGAGGAGGGAGGAGGAGGAGGAGGAGGAGGAGGAGGAGGACTGGCTGTGCTATTCATTTTAGGCATCTAGAGGGATAGAAACCCTTACAAATCTGAAACAGTAAAATTTCGGTTGGAGACACGAAATTCGTCATTACGGGAGTGAAATTCGATTACGAAATTGTAAATTACGATTTGAAAATTAATTACGAAATTACGAATTTGGGTCGTAATGTTAAATTTCGCATTCGTAATAAAAGCAGTTCGAAATTTCGAAAATTTCAGCTCATCTCTAGCCACCGCCTCAGTCAGTGGAACTATTACCGATCTGTGACAAATGTAATTTACAGGAGTGAGCACCACTGGATCAGGAGTGTGAAATTGGAATCCTATAAATGAAGGAAGAGTGAGGCTTTAGGAACTCATTTGCACATCTTTGGTATGTCAATAGCAGCACTGTGTAGAACCGTAATATAAGTTTGATGTTACACATAGCAGAGTCCTTAAAGAGAATCTGTACTGTACTATTTGTACAATAAAAAACATACCAATCGAGTCACTGAGATCTCCTGGATCCCTCTTTGCCATTTCCGCTGCTCCCCGCCGTGATTCTGGCTTTTAATGGCCAGTTTTAAGCAGTGTTTACAAACAAAAAACATGGCCGCTAACCAGGAAGTGATGTTTGTGTAAGTATATATCATGTTACAGACAGTATACTACAAGTTTTTATTACATAGTGAACTCCAGTCAAGGATTCTCAGTTTTTCAGCATGGGCAGCTCTCTTTCCCCCTCAGACAAGCTGAAAATTGAGAGGAGAGAGCTGTCTGTGACTAATAAGCAAAGCCCACTGCAGGGGGCGTGCATAACTTCTCCCCTATCACAGCAGAGGGCAGCGCATTCCACTCTGCCTCGACAAAGCTTGACAAAGAAAAGAAGATTAGATATATTACAGAGACAGTGTAACTAGAAAAGGCTGCAGTAATCCAGACCACATTAGAACAAGTATAGGAACTTATAGGATAGAAGAAATAAGGCTGAATATTTAGTTACAGAGTCTTTTTAAAGGACTCCTGACAAAAGGCAAAGCTACCTAAGGCAAGCACAGAGACGTATCTATCTTATCTACCTATGGCTTATGCGCCCCCTCCACCAACACCACCAATACTAATAGGTAGCCAGATATGCCCTCAGTATTATGTAGCCCAGTTTAGCAGGTGTGTGATCAGGGTGTGCATGGCCCATGGGCCATGCATGCGCAGTAGCCTCCGACTGCCCACAACTGACCAGCTTTGCAGGGGTCACCACTGCCTGCTGGAGGGACTCTGATGGATGGCGCAGGTGCAGGATGACTCCAGGGGGCTC